>NC_092820.1:145321952-145622952 GCF_023375885.2 Dermacentor andersoni
GCTGTTAGATGCAATGTACAGAATTGTGATATCAGTTTTGATTGCCGAAAGACAGAGTTGTAAAGTTGGTTTCGTTTTCTAAAAATTTGTGATTTTCGCCAATTTTGAATAAACAAATGATGACCTAAATAAAACATTCTAAACCAACAGTCACTAGATTTTAAGTATTTCTTCTAAGTGCAACAAACCTTGTAAAATTTGATGCAGTGGTTGTGGAGAAAAACGAGTTCTCCTTTTGCATGTATTTATATAGGACCACCAGAGCTAAAGGTTCCTCTTAAGGGCTACTTTCCCACTATCGCGTCCGCGTATAGAGCAAAATCCCGAAGATAGCGTAATACCGGCCTCACCCGCAGCAGAGGTGCAGCAAGCGTTCAGCTCTCCCCATACGTGGGCTGATCCCGAATGTAACGCCATGCCAGGCCGACCAGCGGCGGAGGTGAAGCAGGCATTAAGCACTCCCCATACGTGGGCCGATCCCGAAGACAGTGCAACGCGGTGCCGACATACGGCGGAGGTGCAGTTCGCCATTAAGGGGCCCACATACACAGCTTTGCTGGTCATCTTTCTTCACAGAGTGGGAGGGCACTGAGATGTTTTACTTAACAAACATCAGGTCATCGACGGCGAAACCAGGGACACCAAAGCCGTCCTCGGGCTCGCGTCCGCGTATAGAAAGCGCCTTCGACAAGGTTACGCACTCTGCCATCCTCGCGCAGGTATCGCATCTAAACCTAGGCGAGAGGTCGTACGAATATTTCAAAGGCTTCCTCACCGGCAGATGGCGGAGCTCAGACCCGGCGACCTGAAGACGGACGAGAAGACATTAGGGAGCCAGGGCACTTCCCAAGGCTCCGTCATCTCACCCATGCTATTTCATCTTATGATTCAAGTTGCCAAAAGACTATGCCAGCTTGAAGGACTGAAGCACACGATATACGAGGACGACATTACGCTGTGGGTGGACGGGGGCAGTGATGCCCGCACAATATTCACGCCACAGACGGCAGTCGACACGGTCGAAGAAAGCTTGGAAGGTACGGGACTGCGTTGCTCCCCAAGTAAGTTGGAGCTCCTGCTTTACCAACCGATCAAAACGCACAGAATCAAGAAGCAAAGGAAACACGAAAAGATGAAGATCCGCACCAGGGATGGTAGCACAATACCGACGGTCAGCAAGATCCGAGTCCTGGGCATGACGATCTAAGCGCTCGGCAGGAACGGAGACACCATCACCCGCATCATGGGTAAGGCGTCCAATGCCAGCAGACTGCTCAAGCGCGTTACCACCAAGAAGGGAGTCATGAAGGAGGAAAACTTCATCAGGCTTATACACTCCTTCGTAGTCTGCCAGTGTACGTGGCAGCCTTCCACAAGTGGGTGAAAAGCGAAAAGAACAAGCTAGACATCCTAATCCGGAGGGCTTACAAGACACCCCTCGGTCTACCTGCAACTACCAACACGAAACGTCTCCTCCAGCTGGGCATACACAACACGCTCGACGAGATCGTCGAAGCGCAAAGAGCCGCTCAGTTTGAAAGATTGTCATCAACAAAGGCCGGCAGAAAGATCCTGTGCAGTCTAGGCATCGGTTATCACGAACTGCAGGGACCAAAATGCCCCGTCCCCGACCACGTACGATGAAACGTGCGGGTTGACCCCTTGCCGAAGAACATTCACCCGGAATTCAACGAAGGCAGAAGACGCGCTATAGCCAAGGCACTGACGGACCTGCACGCGGAAGACACCGGTGCCAGATACGTGGATGCAGCCGAATATGCCGGCCGCAACTGCTTCGCGATCGCGGTGGTCGACTCCGTGCGGGCGACTGCCATCACATCGAGCAAGCAAGTGGAGGAAGCAGAAGAAATAGCCATCGCCCTGGCCATCGTAGCCCGAGAATGCCCCATGATCCTCAGCGACTTCAGACAGGCGGTGAAGAACTACGCCAAAGGAAGAATTGCCCCAATGTCGGCACGCGTCCTGCGCCGACAGGCATACCGCGACAAGAGGACTCGAATCAAGTGGTTCCCGGAGCACGCAGGACAAGCGTCGGAGAAGCATGCCAATCGCAACGAAACGACACACGCCCGAGCGCGAGGATTAACCGACCGCGCCCAAGGCAATGGCTGCCCTCTGTGTTTCAGCGCCAAAGACCGGATGACCACCTATAACGAACTGACCAAGGCTTTCGGCTGGCCCGTAGACTTCTCCCGCCACCCTGCAAAAGGCTGAGCAGTTCGCAGGCCGTGCTGTTCAGGTAACTGCAAAGGAGAACACTTCCAAGCCCGGCGCTATTGCATAGGATGTACCCAGAATCGCACCCCCATGACAAGTGCAGAGCGTGCTGCAGGGAGAAGGCCACATTCGAGCGCATGCTATGGGATTGCTCCAAACATCCAAGCCAAGCTAACTCAGGACATATACCGCCGCAGCTTGAGGAAGCAACGTGGAGCGAAGACCAAGAAAAACAACTACATGCCGTCCAGCAGGTCATCGAGGCGATGGCTAGGCAGGAGCCTGGCGAGCCGGCAACGGCGAGCGGGGATCCTCGCAGAGCACCCTCTGTAAGAGTTGGCAGTCGTAGATGTAGGGAGGACATTGTGGCGACAGGACTAGGCGAGCAGGATTTATTTACCATTTTAAGCAAGATACATTGGCAGTTTAGCGCGACTCCCATATGGAGCCCGCAAGACTATCATACAGCAAACAGCTTACGAGCACACAGGTCACTAGTACATTTCTAGCATGACAACGAGCACTCACCTCCCGACGACGAGCATGCTCTAGCAGCCGGTAAACGCTGCTTATAAGCTCTCCGCTCGACGTCATAGTTCGACGTCATCGTTCGACGTCACCGTTCGATGTCCCCGTGGACCAGCCCTTCTGGCGGAGGGCTCACAAACACGTGCCGCACACACGCACAGGGGAAAAGGGTCCGGAGCCGACGTCAGAGGGCTACGTAGAACTCTGCTTTGTCTCGGGTGGCGCAGCCGAGTACCACATTCCTTAGTTGACCGCGCGCCACGTGGCTGCCGGTCATCCGCAGTTCTCTGAAGTGCGCCCCGTCTGGTGGGATTGGAACACGTGCTGCGGGCTGAAAGCTGGCACGTTGCCACCCCGTACGGCCATTCCGAACACCGCCACGATGACGACGTAGGCCACGTCCGAAGCGCGCCTTCGCGCTTTACTGCAGGCTCAATAAACGTTTTCCCAATCTAATCCAATTACTTATCCGCGTTTGTCCTGCATGCGTGTGCGATAGAAACCAGAAGCAGGTATGCATAGAAAATCTGAGGTGGCGGCGGCAGGTCGTAGCGCAGAAGTTAGCATGCCCAGCCCCTCCACGTACTTACATCTGCATTGACATGGGTTCGTGGTAGTGATAGCGACCACAGCTCTACTTTTTCTGCGCGCGCTAGCCATTGTGAAACTAAGGATGTAGTTAGCATGCCCAGCCACTTAGTGCAAATTGCAGCAGTTACGAGTGTTGGAACCCCGCTGGGGCTGATTATGAAGAAAGCTTCCTTTCTCTGCCCACTCTCGCGATGGTGAAGCTAAAATGAGGAGGAGGCCTGACGGACGCAACGTTGATGGCCACCATAACATAATGGATGGACGACCTGCGGAAAGGACGAAGCACACCAAGTTTTTAGCACTTGGCCTAGAGTAAAGCGCTACAATGGCTAGTATGGCCTCACGGAGATGATAGACCGAACTGCTTCTCACTGCTAACACTGGACTGATAGTAAGAAAATACTCCGTTCGCAGACACCACGCTACACTGAAATTAGCAAAACAATATCAGTTTATGAACTGATAGTGTCAATTATCTGGTGTCCTTATTGTGCGTGTGAATGGCATAAAGCTCCTAGCAATGAAATGGTAGTATCTTTGTTTTTGCTGCTGTTGCACACAAACAAAATTTGTTGAAGTGATCGGACAGCGATCTACCAGCAGAGAAGACCAGCCCGCAAATTAAATATAATTGCTGGTTTCAGATCTTCCGATGTACTTTGCGCTCAGCTACTATATGTAATATTTTTTTTTTCTTTTTGTGCTCGTATGAATAGGAAAACTCCACATTACTACAATAACAACAACAGTACACAAAATAGACTGGCTTTGAAGCTGTGACCACGCACCGCACTTTTGTACATTCAGCACATGTAGTATTGGGGCAACGCGTTTGAGCAAAATGATTAGGTCTTCGGTGAAAGCGCTGTGACAGGCGGGAAGAAATCGTTGTCATGCCCGGTCGAAATAATACTATCTGAAATCTTATTTACCTAACATATTTTTTGAGAAATCACTATAACCCTTTATACGTTCGCTTCGTATGAGTTATGTACTAGCTTGCCTCGTCAATGTCAAAAATGTATTGTCTTTGTGGGAGAAGGCTTTCGAAAAAACGGCCCCACATAACAGTAAAACATCCAGCATGGTTTCTATTCAGATGATTGACGAAATTCTGCACTGAGAACGTGTCCACTAGGTGTGATTGAAAGTTGAATTATGATCGTTGTAAGCTTGTGTTGCGTCTAGCACGAGCGAGTAGTGTTAGCGGTGTCATTGGTGTGAAAATGGTTAGCTCGGTCTGCGATTTGTTTTTGTGGATCTCCACATTGAACGTCGCAGTCGTTACGATGAGAGCACTCCCGTGACATCATTAGCTCAGTGGGCTGGGAAGGCTCGAGTGGTAGCTCACCTTGAGGGATATAGGTAACACTTATTGATATACGTACTTCGCGATGATGAAAAATATGCAGAAACACCACTGGTGTTGTCTAACTATTCGTAAACAGGCCCCCAACTTTCAATTGGCCCATCCCAAACATTAAGTAGGCCCATCCCCAAATTTTAAGTTGGCACACCCTCAAATTTAAATTGGCCCACCCTCAAGTTTAAAGTCGGCCACGCTCGATTTTCTTTTTGCCCAGCCTTAAACTTCAAGTTGGCTCAACCCCGAATTTCAATTGGGCCACCCCTAATTTTCAAGTTGGTCCACGGACGAATTTCCATAAATCGTCCTCCAAATTTCGAGCCGACGCACCCCAAAATTTAGGTTGGCCCACCCCCATATCGCCCCCAAATTCATATTGGCCGACCCCGAGATTGCTCCCACATTTAGGTAGGACCAATCCCACATCACCCCCAAATACAGATTGGCCCGCCTCCACAACACCACCAAATTTAGGTTGGCCCACTCCAATACCACCTGCAACTCGAGGTTGGCCCACCCCCATATCCGCCCCAAACTAACGCTGGCCCACCCCTCGATCACCTCAAATTTAGGATGGCCCACCGCAAATCGCCCACCAACTAAGGTTAGTCCACCCATATATCACCCTCCAATTCAGCTTGGCCCAGCCGCGCATCACCCCCATGGTTAGGTTAGCCTGTCCCCATGTCAGCCCCAAATTTAGGTTGGCCCACCCCCATATCATCCCCAAATCCAGGTTCGCCCACCCCCATATCAGCCCCAAACTTAGCCTAGCCCACCCCTCTATCACCTCAAATTTAGGATGGCCCACCGCAAATCACTCCCACATTTAGGTTACCCACCCCCGTATCACACCCGATTCAGCTTCGCCCAGCCCCATATCAGCCCCATGGTTAGGGTGGCCCACCCCCCATATCCCTCCCAAATTTAGGTCCTCCCACCCCCGTATCCTCCCCAAACCCAGGATGGCCCACCACCCCCTATTCCCTCAAACTTAGGCTTACCCACTCCTATATCACCTCAAATTTAGGTTGAGCCACCCCCATATCAGCCTCAAATTCAGCTTGGCTCACTACCATTTCACCCCAAATTTATGTTGGGCCAATCCCATATCACTACCACATTCAACTTGACCAATCCCTGCATCACGGCCAAATTTATGCTGACGCCACTTCCAATTTCAAGTTGGCCACCCCACCCCTTTTTATAAAGACCTATATATTTATATGGGAAATGCGTCAAGTTTTTTGGCGTTACAGACACGATTTCGCACGATTTTGCTACCAGATCACTGGGGCACTCACCAAAGAATGCTTCGCATTAAAAGCAACTGCACCGAACGAGCGACGCCATATGTTGATCCTAAATACTGACGGTTAGCCAAGCTAGCTTCTCTGTAGAGCGACCGGGGCAGACACAGCACGGGACATTTATTCAAATTATTTTTTTACGGCCACACCTACGGATTCATACCACTTGGCTGTAGGGAACACATTACCAGTAGCTATTAATCCACACGCTGCACATCTTCTCCTATTTGGTGCATTTCTTAATTGGATGAATCTTTAGAAATAATTAACGTTCGGGCAGCGACTCAGCTTAGCAGACACTTTGTTCCGCACGAATGTTGCATAGGAATGGCACTGGCCACCGGGTGGCATTGTGGCCCAGGTGGACCTCATTCGCTCGGAGTATGTGCCATTAAGGACAGGGGAAAGTCGAAGAAAACGCACCTTCCAGAAGGACGCAATAAGAATGGCCATTTTGTTCTCCCAGGTCCCACGCTACAAACCACGAATTTTTTTTTTTTTTGCATAGCACAAAGCTTTGCGCAAGCTTCTAGTTATGATGTCCAATGAATAAAACCTTCATAAATGCGATGACTTAACAAATGAACACGACATTGCGGTGTTTTAGGAAGGAAAAATAGAAAACATAATATTTCAAGAGAACGACTGGAAAACCAGAACCGAAAGCAAATCATGAGTTTTGTGTTTTTTTTCATCTGGTGGGAGACTATAAAACTAAGTCCTATGCGGCTATGAAAAGAAAAACTGCGCCGCTGAAAAACCAGAACCGAAAGCAAATGCTGGGTTTTGTGTTTCTGCCATCTAGTGAGAGACTACAAAACTAGGTCCTATGCGGCTAAAAAAAAAGTCCGAAGCGAGAATCGAACCGCGGCCACCGCGAAGCGTGACTAAAGGTGCGCGCAATTCTACCGCTCGGCCACGGCTTCCGAGGGTTCGCGCAGTGGTACGAACATGTTTTTATAGATACCACATGAATTTTCACGACAGTGTTACAAAAAACGCTTTTGGGAACAGTGTTACGCCATGTGTGGAGAGTCGAGCTAGGCATCAATCGAAAGCTGAGTCTCCGGACTACATACGCTGCACTGCGTATTACGATAGAAGCCGTAGTGTAATCACAGCCACGGTTCTTGCCTCGAAAATGGAGTACAAATTTTCATCGTTTCCATAGGCTTCCATTGCTAAATCTTTAACCGCTGTGGGAACAAAATTCTTACGTGCCATAGAGTGATCACTGCATTTGGCTCGTGTGGATTGTCTTCCAGAACACGTCTGTCACCTGCGTTTTTTGATAATCGACCTGCAGCTTTTGTTATTCGCGAAAAACCCGCTCGTTCCATTGAAAACGCGCTAGCTTCGTGCCGGAGCCGCTTGGGGCGCTAGTTGGTACGTGTCCAGGAAAGCTGGATATGCAGGGTAAACACACAAGCGAAAGCAAATAATTATTATACACCCGTACGAAAAATAGTACATATAGGTAAGTGAGTACATATAGGTACGTAAGTGAGTGACGAAGTTTGAATGGTGGCATGTTGCCACAAATATTGACGCGGTAAACGCGACGAATTCTTGCCAGCCAAACGTGCCGTATCAGTATTTGCCGCGAGTGGCCGCAACGTTAACTTAAACTCCGCCGAGCTTTTCGCCAAGGGGCGTTTCCGTCTGATATGATAGCAGGGCCGCCTTCTCTGTGCTCCCGGCACACTCGGTTTTGTTATTTCCCGAATTAAGCGTTGAAATTAGATTATAAAATCTCGAATGAGGAGCTATGTTTCAGATTTTTTTGGTGCAGTAAAATGTGACTGTTTCAGAATTTGCCCTATAGACAGTTCCCAACGTTATACCAAAATAATTACCGATGTTTATATTCATCTTCTGATACGTTTTCTGCAGCAAAGTATGTCCGCCATGCCTATAGAACTCCTCTGCAAGAATAGGTCACTTTCGCTACGCCCGCGCCCACTCGAATTTCGAAGTTTCGAACAGGAATCGAATAGTCTTTTGTGTTCAATCCGAGAAGTACGTTACTATTCGGAATTGTCGAATATTCATCGCCCTTCAAATAATATGTGTAAGAGCACTTGTCACAGCGTCAGTAGAGAAGACCGATGCAAGTGTAGACTGGTGTGAGTGGTTCTGCTCACAAAGAGTCACGGTTATTGCGCAAAGGCTATAGTTCTTGAATCAAACGCATCAGGCAGATAACTGCCGATGGACAAGCTGAAATCGTTTAATAGTAATGTCCGGGTTAAAACAATGCCCGGGGTCATACGGTCTATTGCACTCGGTCTCAGCAGTGCAGTACTCCATAGCGATTGAGCAATCGAGCGTGTTTATGAAAGCGCTGCGCAGATTGAAGAGTGACAGAATCAGTACTTTATAATGCCGGTTAAGCAATCGTTTCACGTGTGTACCTAAAACGCTACATTCAGGCGCTGCCACCCGCAGCCTAAACGCACGCGATGCTCTCAGAATCAACAAGTATCGTAGCAATGCCCTCGTTTTTCACGTCAATGACGGCCTACACACAGCTGCTGTAGTACATCACACGTATACCGTGCAGGAATTCCCTGCGTGGAACTGCTGCCTGATCTCTATCCTTTTCGTGGCGACGGTCGCAGCTTTGGCGCAGCTGTTTACCTTCCTGGGCTTGTTTTCGCGGAATCACACACGCTGACTGCGCTTCGGAAATGGTCCATATAAATTGTGGTCCATAGAGTGGAGTCCACATACAGAGGACTCCACATGCGAGACGATTCATTAGAGTGGATCCAATCTACGCACTCGAGAGTCAATAAAAAAATCCGAGGACACCTAAGCGATCCTTATGAGTTGTGAACAGCATTTCGAATTTTGAACTCACGACCGAGCGAGCGAGCGAGACAGAGTCGCTGGCGAGAGCTTGCGCGGACAAGGAACCAGCCGATAACAACGGCTCCCGAGAGCAAGAGCGAGGGTGACGCATAGCGTCGCGGCGATGCACCTTCCCCTCGCACATCTGGTGCCCTGGTGTTTTGTTTCGCCCAAACCCCCTTGAACTTCGTAATGTAGCGGCACGCTTTGAAGAATGCCGCCTCCTCCTCGCACGCTCTGGTCGAGGCCGACGCGCGTCGCTATTGGCTTAATAGCATCACGTGGGCCCTCGCGCCGTGAATCAGCGCCATTTTTGCTCGAGCAGCGTGTACGAGTGGCGAGGAGCGCATGTTGGCGCCGTTGCTGCGCTCGAGCAGTGTAGGCGGCGCCACGGTCGAGAAGGGAGCGGGAAATGAGGAGAAACGAGGAGGAGTGGAGGCGGAGGAGAAGAGTGTCGCTACTTTACGAAGTTTAAGGGGTTTTAGTTTCGCGCGCTCTACTCAGTCGAGGCGCGCCCGTGCCGTGGTGCTGCAGCCAACTCCGACGAGGCGACCTAGTGACGTGGCGTCGCAGCCAATGGGGAATTTAGGCTGCTACAGATGCCGGACGCCGGCTAGTTCACGCAATGACCCATTTGATGCTTTCGCATCAAAAGAGCGTTCATGTACCCTATAGACTCGTTTAAGGGCCTCAGACGTCTTTTCGCAATGTCGAAGCGGTGCGGCCCTTACACGGGACCGAATCTTTCGGTCAAAATGGTGTCATTGCATCAGAGGTTCACGCGCAACTTTCGTCATCTGGTAGCGGTACTCGAAAGTGCACAGTGGGCGAAAATTCGCCGAGGCGCGCGCGCGGCATCGGGGCATCTAACGCGATTGCTTCTCCGTCGTAAAGTTTCTTTCCTTCCTACTTTTGGGCTGCCAAGTTGAGGGTGCGGCTCTTACACGAGTCTACACGTAGAATAAGGTTCGTTTACAGGACAATTTTAATATAGAGTGGAATGAATACAGAGTAGAGAGGAGTCCATGTGTGGTGCACTCTATATACAGGGCAGTCTATTAGAGGGATCCCTACACAGGAGACTCAATATAGAGTGAAGTTCATGAATATAGATGCCTACATGCCTACAGTCGTACGTGCAGCGGTGCGTTGAGGCACGTTTGTAAAAAAACGCACCAAGTTATCCTTGCAGGAAACACAGCTCATGACAGAGTTTAGCCAAGGGGCACAGGGCGTTTCGACAGAGGCCGGTGCAGGCGTTCTCACACCCCTGAAACAACCGAGTGCCGGTTCAGGAACGCCCGTACCTGGGTCCGGGAACCGGTTGGTGTATGGCGCTAAATTTCTAACTCCCTAGGCCATTACCAAAGCTGAGGTCCGAACCACTAGACCAAACCACTCGCCATCGCCACTTGAATTACTTTGCTGCATATTAATTACCACGCTAGAGTTTTTTTTTTTTTTCAGTGGTTCTACGCCACTCTAGAGTTGCTGTACATGATCTGTATAGTACAACTTCTTGCCACGCGGTGACGACGCCCCTTAGAGTGGCGAATAGTAAAATTTCGAGCATTATCTTGGGATATTTAACAGATGGTTGCTTGCGCAATTCCTGTTTCAGTGCAAATTTGTTAACTATGCTCCATTTAACAAGTCGTTTATAGCGCTGCCGAAGGTACGAGGTGCACACGTAATATCCTCACGCGACGGGGTATAGTTCCGCGCGTAACTGTCTGATTAACGGCAGCATACTAGAGAGTCTCGTTTTCGTTTGGTACATGATACATTACAGCGATACGTGTATTGTTAGAACCTTAGCGCGTGTGCGTCGTATTCCGCGAATTCAGCTAGCAGGCGCTGAGCAATCGATGCGACGAGGATTAACACATCTTGAGGAGCATTCGGCTTTCCTGTTCGCTAGAGTCCTGCAGCATCCGCAGTGCTGCAAACGACTTGTGAGATGGAGTGTAGCGTCTCTTCCGCGACATAAAGTACAAGCGCTTACATAAATAACGACATTAAAGATCAAACATAGATTGTTCAAAAATAACACAAACGTTCTTTCTGACGGCCTGTCTCTACCACGGCAACAAAGATTCATGGAAATGCATGTTGCATTGGTGGACAGACATGTCTGCCTTTTTTTTTAATAGGTTAGCATTAGGAATGTGGAATAAAGTGCGCGGAAAGCCGGTCCCGTGATAGAAGTATATATATATATGTGTGTGTGTGTGTGTGTTGAGCAACATGTTGAGCAAGCTCCTGCACAACCTGTTGCAATGTGGTAAACGCAGTTTAAATCGGATCCTGGACCTCAAAGACATGCAACGTAATGCTAATACGAACGCATTTCTCTCGCATTCACCGCTAAATAGCCACTCATTTATTTATTTGTCACGCAGGAATAAAACGATGGCGAAAGTCGCTCGGCGCACACCCTCTCAACACGCGGGAATGCCGAACACCATCGAGAGGGGGTTATTTAACCGCGGTCGGCAGCCCACGAGTCAGCCTGTTGTTTTTCACGAAGCGCCGCAAAAGTGAAGGCAAGCGAAAAGCCTCTGTCGTTCCATCGACGGCTGCGAGGGAGCGCACACCGTCAGCCGGCAAGTCAGGCGGCTGTCCGCGTGACTGGGAAAGAGGGCGAGCGCGAGCGTGACGTCGCCCGGCGAGGACGAGTGACGTCACGACCGTCCCGAGCGTCCGAAGCTGCGACGCAGCAGCAGCTCGCCCCAACCTGTACGCTTCTCTCTTTGCTCGATATCCCCTCGCGCTTTTGGTGGCCGCGTGGTTGCTTTTGGAGCGCGCGTGGCGTCCGGCGTTTGATCCTGCCGCGGACGCCACTCATTGGTAGCCGCGACGGTGACGTCACCTCGCCGGCTTTATTCACCTTTGCGCCTTCTCTTTTTCTATCTTTCTCCATTGCATATGCCGGCAGCTATAAGCGCCCATTAAGGGGATAATTTGCGCTACAACGTCGCGGAAATTGATTCGGTAGGCGGAGGCAGGCCTTTCTTGACTGTCGTCCGCCGCAGGCTTATCCTGACACGAGGCGGACACCAATCAATGACTTCCTAAATAAAGAGCCGGCGCTGTGAGGAACGAAGATGTGACACCTTATAAAATCCTCCTCAACGTTGTGCTGTGTGTTTTCTCTCTTCTCGGCGCTTCCTGCAGTGTCTTCATGGCTGCTTGTCGAACTGGTGGTTCCGTGTAGTACTCTCAGCGTCCCACGCCACTTGTCTAAAGCAAGCGAACACGACTGCAGTGTTCAGCTGACTGTGCAAGTGCTGTATGATATCGCCGTTCATTTCAGGGGTTGCCTACTCGGACTTTGTCTTCAGGTCTATTATTAATCTGTGCCGTGAACTTGAGCTGCATACTCCCTGCTATTGAAGAGTTGTCCAGTACGCCAGCGCCGTGAGGCCATAGTGCTTCGTTATGAAACTAGCTAACTATACCGCAACGACTCGATACCAGCAACCTAATTTCTGTTGGCCAATTTTCTCGGAAGCCAAACCCGAATGAGAACTCGTATTCCTCCACCCCATATCCCTATCGAGATTACAGGTGCGACCTCGAGCGTTCTGCTGTAAATCGCTCAACGTCTCGCCATTGTCCTACCCGTATTGGTTACGTTAACCTTGCGGTGTACGAGCTTCTCATGCTTTCCTCATGCTTTCCTCACATCGTTGATCAGACCAGATTTATATCTTCCAACGCCTGAAGAAGGTCGAGGAGGCTGAAAGCTACGCTGTCGTCAATGCACCCTTCGTGATGCCAACTGTTGCTTCCCGAAGCATTTTCAGTTGCCCACGCCGAATCGGTTCCATTGACATTGCCGAAGAATAAGAAATGTTTTAGAACGTATGTCGTTCTAAAACGTATGTCGTTTTAGAATGTATGAGTATGTCGAGTCTAATCCTTTTTCTCAACCGGAGAAGACACTTTTGTCAAGATCCTTTGTCCACCAACATGTCTTCATTTATAAATTCTGTATTGCGCTGGTGAAAAAAAAAAAAAGGCCCGAAAGGTACAAAACTATAAGGCGAAAATTTCGACCCTCAACTGCTGCTCCTGCGGCTGAAAAAGTTGGGTACGGCAGGCGCATGCAGCAAGCCGCGCGCGCGCGCAGCGGTAGAGATAGAACGAGACGGCGAGGCATGAAAAAACACGTAGGAAAGTCCACCGAGCCAGGAGACTCGTTCGCGAAAACGAGGACGAGTCCCGCTGATTGGTCGATAGCGTCGGCGCGACGTCACGAGGAGTCGTCGGGCGTCTCCATGGCGATGTGACGTCACGCTCAAGGTTCTCCCCGCTCCCCTTTTGGGAGCTTCGTTTTCTCTTGGTTCTGGCTTTTCTGGCGGTTCTGTTCGCTTGCTGCAGCCTTTGCGCGCCCGCGTGCGTTCGTGCGTGCGCGTTCGTGCGTATGTGCGTGTACGACCGCCTCTCTCTCCCCGTTGCCTGGAGCGCCTGGAGCGCACGCGTTCTCTGGCGAGCGGAATTTCTGCGCGCGTCGCCCGGCGTTCTCTCTCGCCACCATCTCTCTCTCCCTCTTTCGCTCTCGTTCCACAACGTTGGTGGGTGGGCGAGCGGCAGCCGTGTGCCTTGCTCGCGGAGCGTCACATGGGGGGGCTCCTGAGCGGACGAGCGAGGGCGCAAGGCTTCAGGGAGGACGCGGGCTGCCGGCCGCGCCGACGAGTCTGCCGCAAAACCATCTGCCTGCGGCTACGCGACCTTTTGTTTGCCGCACGACTTCTGTAGCTCGTCTTGTATTTATTAATTCTTTTCTTTGCGCAGTGTATGCGTTCGAGTAAGCTACTCGGAACAACAGGTTTCGTACGTCATTTCGTAAATTTCGAGGAGCGTCAGTTGATTCTGTGACGTACGTGCCGATGCAGTTTGGCGAAGCCAACGCGTATCAACGTGTTTCACGCACGTTCCCGATGAAGTCAAGAGGAACAGGCCTGAAGGCTGGGATATTTTCGTGAAAGTTCATCAATCGGAGGCGTCAAAGCGGGAATGCAGAAAGACAGGAATGGTGGCCAAATAAACGTATAATCGCGAAGTTCACGAATCGTGCGCGGACAGCTCATCGGCGCTTTTGTCGCGCAGGCGACTTTCGGACCTCGAGCATCCGTGGAGTTGGTACATCAACGCTACAACTGGCCGTCTGAACGCGCGTGACGTTTTCGCTGCGTAGTTTCGTTGTTGTGACGCAGCTCAACAAGTAAACACACTTGTGCGAACTTCTAGAGGAAACTCCGTACAAAAGAAGAATATATTATATATATATATCACTTATTAGTATAGCGCCGACGGTATTAGGTTTATACCGTCGGCGCACCCTACGCTGTATGTGCGAGTGGAGACGACGATCGCGGCTCAACATCGACTGCGCGAGAGACGAAAGCAGGCAGGGAGTGCGCCTTCTCCCGTCGCACGCGAGGCACCTAACGTTGCGAGCCACCGGCGAGAGTTGAGAGAGAGGAGCGGCGTTCTACTCCGGCTGCGATTGCGCATGTGGCCGTATCTTGACAGTTATCTGCGTTGGCGGCAGAGTCTGTGCTCAGTTCCATACATGGCAGTCAACGCTGTGGAAGCTACGCAAGAAGTTTGGCCAAGAAAAAATTATCACTCCGCGCGTTCCATCCATGCTACTCTGCATGAGAACAGCGTACGCTCGCGTGAGCATGCACGTGAGGCTCCTCTCGATGGGCTACAAATAAAAAACGCGAAAAGAACGACAAAAACGATCTAAACGCATTATCAGCCGTATACCACAGTGCATTTGTTTCTGAGGGTTAAAACGTGTCCTCCCCACTTTCCTCCTTGGCATGCGCGAGATTAAGTCGCGATCACCGGCTCACCGGATCAACGACGGGGTGTAGGGAGTACACTCTTTTCTCTTCCGTTCAACGTACTCCCATAAATACGTGTGCTTGTAAACTTGGGTCAACATCTAAAATCCTGTGAATGGTTACACTGCCGAGCACATGTTTGTGGGTTAGAGCCATACCGCAGTTGCGGTAATTTTTTTTTTCTCGAGGCCTCCCGCAGACTAATTCCGTTTCACGGAAACGACGCCATCGCCAAACACGGCTCAAGAGAGAGCAGCGTGCATAGTAAATCGAGCCGGCGAACACGTATCACCGTCTGTGTACAACCTCAGCAGATGCGCTGATTGCCAGCTCTATGTTATCTGCGGAATTACGCTACCAAACAATAAACGCCGCCTGACCGCCGCATTCTATAACGTCCCGCTGCTCAACACTCCCATCTCGACTCTAGAAAGTAAACTATAGAGGGACCTTACTAGAAAGGGAACAGCAGCGCCGCTCCTGGACAGAAGTGGTCCCTACGCTTCATTGACGCGCCACGGTAATTCTCGACAAGCGTAGCGTCATCTCCAATCGCCCAGGGTTGACGCTGTGCCTGGAGCGGAGGGTGAGCTTCGAATAGAGGATCGTTTGGTAATGCGGCGGTAAGTATATGCTCACTGGAACAACCAAGCGCCTTCAAGCCCAGGGTTCCTTTAATAACCGAATTAATTTCTTGGGATCCTTCTTCGCTTTAAGGAAGAACAGATTCCTTTGGTTCTTTCGTCCGTTTTTATACTCGGAAGGGGGCATGGTCATCGCCGCATGCCATGCTATGCTATAGCAAGTGACGACCTAAGAATGAAAGGTTGCATGTACGCAGTTCAAATTCCTGGAGTGAAATAATCTCATTTTCCGTGTCTTAGTATCTGTCTAGAGAATAGCCTTGATTCTAGAGAAAGATATTTATTTATTTATTTATTTATTATTTATTTATTCATTCATTCATTCATTTATTTATTTGGCCTATAAGCGCCAACTCGGGCTTTACATAAAAAGCGGGAACACAAAATTACATTGTTGCAAACAGCACTCGTGAGATATGTTATTGGAGCGGGCAAAAAAGAAACTAGGGAACAATGCAGCATGCACAGGAAAGTAAATCATTACGTAATAGAGCATACTAGAGCGGGAAAGTTGAAGCAATTGCGGACAGTTTAATGCCTCAATAAAAACGTCGCAGTTTCTTCCGAAAGCAGAAGCATCGATTGCGATAGCAAATTAGTGGACAGCTATACGAACTAAGGATGGTAAATTTATCGGCCGTACAAACGTGTAAACATAGGCACACTAATCAAATCAACAAGCACGGTGTCCCTCTCGCATAAGAAAGCATGAACACATCTGACTCGAAGACCACGAAAACTCGCCGTCAAATCTCTGGCGCGAGGAAACGCGTCAGGAGCAGCGAGCGAAGTGACATTCGTGCCGTCTATCGCTTCAACGAAAAGTGAGTGCCGAAAACACACAGCACACATAAAGCTGCGCACCGCCGACGCCCGTAGACTCTGCCCCTAACGCAGATCGCTCTCGAGATACGGCAGGGCGACCGCGCGCAACCGCCACATGCGCAGTTGCAGCCGGAGTAGAACGTCGCCCTAAAGCCCCTTAAACTTCGTATAGTGACACCATCCTCCTCCGCCTTCACTCCTCCTCATTTCTCCTCTCTTTCACGCTCCCTCCTCGACCGTGGCGCCGCCTACACTGCTCGAGCGTAGCAACGGCGCCAATATGCGCTCCTCGCCACTCCGTAGACGCTTCTCGAGCAATAATGGCGCTGATGCACGCCGCGATGGCCCACGTGATGCTATTAGGCCAATAACGACGCGGCGTCGGCCAGAGCGCGCTAGGAGGAGGCGGCATTCTTCAAAGCGTGGCACTACTTTACGAAGTTCAAGGGCTTTACGTCGCCCACCTCTCTATATTCCCTCCTCCCCGGTGCTTCGCAACGTTGAGTGCCTCCCGCACGACGAGAGACGGTGTGCTTCCCGCCCGCTTTATTCTCTTTCGCGCTGAAGACCCTCAAACTTGGTAAAGTAGCGACATTCTCCTCCTCCGCCTTCACTCCTCGTTTCTCCTCTCTTTCACGCTCCCTCCTCGACCTTGGCGCCGCCTACACTGCTCGAGCGTAGCAACGGCGCCAACATGGCCTCCTCGCCACTCCATAGACGCTTCTCGAGCAAAAATGGCGCTGATGCATGGCGCGAGGACCCACGTGATGCTATTAGGCCAATAGCTACGCGGCGTCGGCCTCGGCAAGAGCGCGCGAGGAGGAGGCGGCATTCTTCAAAGCGTGGCACTACTTTACGAAGTTTAAGGGGCTTTATTTCGCGCGGGTGCGATTGAGCCGCGATCATCGCCTCCCCACACGCGCCTTCACTCGCACATAGAGCGTAGGACGCGCGGCGACGGTGTTATCGCCCTTGGACTTCATGCAGAACCTCACGGCGACGGCGACGCCGGCTGCGGTAGCGCACTTGAAGTGTCAATATAACTGCTATCGCAATAAAAGAATCGTCATAGTGTGTACGCGGTTTGCATGAGAAATCTGTTCTACTCTGAAATAACAAGCAAACGTGGCAGGTAATATTAAACAAGTTGCACTGTGCATAAGTAAGAATAAAGTGACGGTAAAGAGAGAAAGCAAATGGAGGAAGGGCACGGAGGTCAACCAAACGAGCATCCGATTTGCTATCCTAGAATGTGGGTAACGGAAAGGTGGAATAGAAAGAGGAAGAGAGTGACCACTGAGCGCACGTGAGAGGATGCATATAGGGGCAGCGTAAGCGGCCTCTCAAGCCGGTGCATCTCAAGTACTGTGCTAGTACAGAGAAAAAACAAGCCGAATGGCATGATAAATCATTTTTCTAGAATACAAAAAAGAAATCACTTTCATCGTGCCAAGAGGCTTGGTTAGCCAAGAAAAGACACAAGAACAAGAGATTGCGCGAGATCTTAGCATTGAGTTCGGTAAGGATCATGTCTGTTCGTGCTATGCTCCACCTGCAAAGAAAGGTCTTCTGCCATATGGCTCAGCGCATTCAAAACTTGTGGAGAGGAATTGTGTCACTCTGCCTTGAGTCCGCGCTCAGGAAGTCGTGTGTTCACAAGATGGCATTGAGTTTTGACAATCAATTGGCTAGGCTGGCTTCAGCTGGCTTCCCTGTTTCGCTCGTAACAGGAGTAGCCGAAAACCTTTTACAAAAAATGAAGAGAAAGGCGATGAGAGCTGGAGCACAGGCCCCTCGGCAAAAGGTGAGACCGGTGGCCTAGCCGTATGTGCACAAGGTGGCCCACAATCTGAAGAAGGTAGCGAGCAGACACGGCATCCCGCTTGTATTTTCAGCCCCAATGAAGCTTGGAAGCCTTTGCTCTCAAATTGCAAAAAGAAAAGAAAAAAGAACACAAACAGGATGTGAGACCAAACATGGGCGACCTTTCACGAACTGTGCTGAAGGGGTTGTGTACGAGATTCCCATCTCGTGCGATAGTTCCTCTATAGGACAGACCGGACGCTGTGTTAATGAGCGTGTCAGGGAGCGTTAAAGAAATGTTGAGCAAATGAGAGAGGGCCCAAATTTGCCTAAGCACATCGGGACCTGTCCCTCACGCTCTTGTGAACCATTTTAGTGTCCCTTTAAAGGGACACTAAAGTGAAAAATAATTTTTTCTGCATCAGTAAATTACCATTCTACAACAGAAAAAACACCACTCTTACAGCAATAAGACGTTTGGTAAGCCAGAAAAAGCGCCAGAACGAAATACGGGTGGCGACGCCTACTTAAGTTCCCACACCTGGGGGCTGTGACGTCTTGGATTTTGATGGCATCTTCTAGGGCCTACTAATTATACATAGCGGTACAGATTGACTACATTGTGTTCTAAAGGAACCAAATATTAAACATGGCAAGTTTCGGGAACCTTAATTCAGCCAACGCGGCCCAAATGCGAAAACATACTTTGGAATCCCTGACGTCAAGCTGACGTACCAGCGCTGGGGTTCCGGCGCAAAATTCAAGTACTGATACTTTGACCTTCATTTTCTCATCTAATAATGAAACTATATTTTTTAATGACTGCCTGCAGAGTTCTGAAAACAATGCTTCATTAGTCTAAACTGATTTATTGTTTCGCTTTAGTGTCCCTTTAAGTTCAAATGGGTGAAATCATATGATTAAAGACTGGGAAGCCGTCCAAACGCTTTGATTGACTACTCTGTACGAGGGAAGGGGAAAAGTAGTACGGAGGATGAACGAAAATGAATGAAGGAGGTTCCTTTTGAGTGTAGAATCAGCGCATAGCTACAGTTAAAACTCGATTGCTTCTCGGCCTTTTGGCTAAGATCGAAGTATTTAACGAAACTCCATTTACGCAGTTCCCCATCGAACGATATAATTTCCATTCCCCGGCAGGTACCAATAGGCTTAAATGTTGTCATACACCCGAATTAACGAAACCTCCTTGGCCGAACTCGATTTAACGAAGTCTTTCCTGAAACAAATGTGTAAAAAAGCTGTGATTTCTTTCTAATTTTGACACAGACGGGTTTTTTCTTCGAGCGTACGCTCTTAAGTCAACGCGTTAAAACATCTAGGCGCTCTAGTCACGGTCTTAGCTTTATTTTGACGAGGATGCACGCCGCGTCCGTGCACGGAACTGTGGACCAAACTCCGCCGGCGCGGTTGTTGCTTTCGTTATTTCACGGTTTACGCAGCAGATGTCCGGATTAGTGGCAAATACGACTCCGCGTTATCTATCGCGTGTCGCTACGTTAGAATTTTAGCTTTCGAAGGACCGCAAAAGAATTCCTTACTCGATTTTACAAACTTCCCGATTTAACGAAATAGTAATTCGAACGTGGTCATCACTTCGTTAAATCGAGTTTCTACTGCACACGCACACACACAATATATATATATATATATATATATGACCGGGGTAGTTGGAGAAGTATGGGAGAGGCCTTTGCCCTGCAGTGGGCGTAACCAGGCTGCTGCTGCTGATATATATATATATATATATATATATATATGGACTCCTGAACTGTCGAACGCAAGTGAGTACTAGCGCGCGACGCACGGTTCAGCGAACACCATGTCTCCTCTTCCGATAAGACGTGCGGCCTTACAGCACGCCGTGACGTGGAATTCCTCGAAGTCCCTTTCGAACAGCTGCAGTCGCGTCAGCACATGCGCACCGCCGTTGCACCGTAAGGAGCTCGTGGAGACTATGTTTCACACGCACAGTAGTTGTCATCGATCATGCCACACGTGTCACGACGCGGCTGCCCTTACGCGTGTAACGCCTGAAATGTTGCAGCAGTGCATTCTCCGAGAAATCAGCTGTGCCTAAGGCTTCTTCACACATGGACGCTATGTAGCATTAGCCGCGAAGACGTGGCACCGCTCTGCCAGGCCGAGAAGGAAGCGCCCGGGGCTGACTGATCTTCAATCTCAGCTCGAAAAGGGGGAACGGATTCTGCGTTGTTGCTGCGACATAGTGCGAAGGAAACAGCGCAAAAAGAAAGAAACACGAAATGAGGATGATTGTATTTTTTTACATTTATGCGGGAACTTACATCGCCCGGTTGGGCATTATTGTAGGGTGGTTGAAACAATAACGAGAAATTGGAAATAACATGGGAACAAAAGGCACAGTTATCACTTGCACATTCAACTATACGGCGTACATCTTGCATGGACGAGAAAAAAAGAACATTTGCAGTAACATCCACAACACTCGCATTCCATAATTCGCTCTCGCAAATCGTAAAAGGAAAGGAAGAAGGTAATCGATAACTTAAAAGACTGAGCAACTGAGGTTGAACTCGACTTGACAATTGAGTCAGCAAAAATTGATAGTCCGGGTGCTCACGTGAGCATCCCTTCCGTATCTCTGCGAAGAAAAAAGATAGGAGTTATCGTTTTTGATTGTTGTTAGTTTGCTCGTGGCATTTATTTCTACTTGAGCGTCATCTGCGCTTGTAACATGCGTGTCCTCTGTTTCGAATTAAACCATCTGTTGAAGTTAGCGCATCTCTCACGTTAATCCTCAGTCAGCGTTTCATCTGCGATATTCCTTTCAAACTCAAAGAAAAGGTAAACTTTGATGCTACAAGCGTAGTGAGGACCTCGAGGACACACGGGAGTCACTTCAGAGTACAACAATATCGAAAGAAAGACAGCTACACGAAAGTGTGCGAATGGTGGCACAAGTCCCAAATAGTTTGTACAAACTGGGCGCAGGACATTAGAGTAGGAAACTTCTTATTAAAGGGACACTAAAGCGAAACAATAAATCAGTTTAGAATAATGAAGCATTGCTTGAGAACCCTGCAGGCAGTCATTTCAAAAAAATACTTTGATTATTAGACGAGAAAATGAAGGTCCAAGCATCAGTATTTGAATTTCGCGCCGAAACGCCAGCGCCGGTACGTCAGCGAGGCGTCAGGGATTCCAAAGTATGTTTTCGCATTTCCGCCGCGTTGGCTGAATAAAGGTTCCCGAAACTTGCCATGTTTAATATTTGGTTCCTTTAGAACACAACGCAGTCAATCTGTGCCGCTATATATAATTAGTAGGCCCTAGAAGATGCCATCAAAATCCAAGACGTCACAGCCCCCAGGTACGGGAACTTAAGTAGACGTCGCCACCCGAATTTCGTTCTAGCGCTTTTTCTGGCTTACCAAAGGTCTTTTCGTTGTAAGAGTGGTATTTTTGGTGTTGCAGAACGGTAATTTACTGATGCAGAAGAAATCATTTTTCACTTTAGTGTCCCTTTAAGGGGGTGGGAGAGAGGGACAAGTCGCCTAGTCACGGCCAAATACGCTCCATATTTTTATTGAGGTCGCTAAGTGATACGTTGATGATACGTTGAAGACTTGTTGAAAATATTCTATTTATTTTTGGTTTTAATTGTTCCTATCTTTATTATTACTTTTTAAGCTGTATAACTGTCCCGCCTCATGTGAATGCGAGCCAACGGCCGGAATGTGAAAAAGAAGATGTGTGAAATTAAAGCCCCGATTTTCTGAAATGGTGTACGAGATATCAAGATTGGTCTTTGGCTAAGAAAGCGGCTTCGATTCTACCAGGTGGTCCACTAACACGTAATTTCTTCCGTAGATCGTTTGAAGCAGCGACAAATGGAGGCGCATATATATGTATACCCTGCGGAAAAAAATGGGGACACTGAACTTTGCCAAAGTCCTTTGAGGAATCTTGCCAGGGAAATTTTCTGGCTATTTATGTCACCAGCAAAACTTGCTAAGACTTCACAAAGATATGCATTTATCGTTAAAGTGGCTAAAAGCTCGCTTTATTTAGCAACTTTCTCGCTAAGTTTCCCACACTGCAAGACATCTACAGGTCAGGTCAAAAGTCGATGGGACGCGGGTCCCGAGAAACAATGGAATGTCAGCACGCTTCGCAGCCATTAAAACAATACAGAGCTACGTTGGTCGCGTACAGTCGTACACGTAGCACGTGTGAAACCGAGTTTGCATGAGCAAGCTCGGGAAACATTGCGTTCTTTTCTCGGATGTGTCGAGCATTGCAAGTGCTTTTTCACATTCCGGCCGTTGACTCACATTCCCTGACATTCGGAAGGCCGATGTGAGGGAGCGCCATCATCATCATCATCATCAGACTGGTTATGCCCACTGCAGGGCAAAGGCCTCTCCCACACTTCTCCAACTACCCCGGTCATATACTAATTGTGGCCACGTTGTCCCTGCAAACTTCTTAATCTCATCCGCCCACCTAACTTTCTGCCACCCTCTGCTACGCTTTCCTTCCTTTGGAATCCATTCCGTAACTCTTAATGACCATCGGTTATCTTCCCTCCTCATTACGTGTCCTGCCCATGCCCATTTATTTTTCTTGATTTCAACTAAGATATCATTTACCCGCGTTTGTTCCCTCACCCAATCTGCTCTTATCCCTTAACGTTACACCTATCATTCTTCTTTCCATAGCTCGTTGCGTCGTCCTCAGTTTAAGTAGAACCCTTTTCGTAAGCCTCCAGGTTTCTGCCCCGTACGTGAGTACTGGTAAGACACAGCTGTTATAAACTTTTCTCTTGAGGGATAATGGCAATCTGCTGTTCATGATCTGAGAATGCCTGCCAAACGCACTCCAGCCCATTCTTATTCTTCTGATTATTTCACTCTCATGATCCGGATCCGCACTCACGAGGGAGCGCCACATTACCGCAAATATAGCACCGACAAGGTAGTGTTTCGAGGTCGCACTAGTTAATTATTTGCAAGAATGCTGTGAAAATTTCCGAGCTGCATTTTTTTGAAAGTTGAAACGCAGTTCAACTTATTATCAATGCATCAGTACAACAGTTATAAGGTCTTACGTTCGCATGTCTTATATTTGCGGTTTAGGTGAACGATATTCTCATATCTTTGTCACTGTCTCGTTTACGAAAGCTCCGTTCTTGATATAAGTGACTCGTTGTAAGACTTCGAGCACCAATCTATCACTTTCGGTTGGCGCTGCCTTGAGTGACCTTTTAGAAGCAATGATGATGCTGCGGCGAAGAGCGAGGATGAGTGAGCCAGGCATAAGAAAAGGACGTCTATAGCGTAGAACGGATTACGATTAGTGAACCAGTTATTGTTTTCATATCCAAAACACTCTTTCTTTTCAATGAAAGAAGGATATTGTCCAATTGCGCGCCTCTTATTATATGTTTATCTTCATGCGCCATTTTTACTTTAATCCAGGTCGACATTTAGTTGAGAGTACAAGTTACACAATTGTGAATGGAGATATGGGATAAAGGCAGATTAGTTGAAAGGAGCGAGCTCATAGGGCCAGCCCGGGTAATATGGCGACGGAGTGTGCAAGATTGTGGACGTCATGCGGTGGTGTTGTACCCGGTACACGTCTTTCTTAACATTTCGAATGGGCAGAACCATGGAGCTAGCGTGAATTTTGGTGATCCAGTTCCCTCGTCGCGTTCAAGCCTCGTTACATCTGACGGCCGCTGCATCGTCTATGTGCGACTGCAGTGAGAATGAACCGAACGAAGACTGCCATGAGAGAGCTCGTTCGTGTCATAAGTTCGTACAAACCCCCTTCCGTGTCACCCTGCATTCCAGAATACGTTTCTCTTTCTTTATTTTTTAAAATTACTTAATGGATACTCAAGGCGAGCTTCAATTAAATTTCAGACCGTAGAACAAGAAAGAAGTAGGTTGTGATGGCGTAAATATCGAGCAACGTGCAACACTTTACATTTGAAATAACGAGTGGATGCATCACTCGCAAGAGCTCGCAAAAGAATAGACATTTTTCATATGGGAACTTCAAGTAAACGCCGCCAGTAACGCTGCCAGTGCCGCAAGTGACGCAGAGGCAGGGACGCTAAGATCCAGCGCGCCACCTCCGCAGGCCCTCCGAGATTGGGCGGCGCTGGCGGCGCCGTAAGAGATCTCGGAGGCAGTGTATCTGGGATTTCATCGTGGCGTCGTCGTTCGTCAAGCCCTCTTAGTCGTGCCGTCGCCATCGTCGTTAACTACGTCATCGTTATAGTGTCGTCGTCCTTATAACCCGATCAGCCGGTGCTGTTTTGGGTCGCACTTAAAGTAGAACCGACACGTACATTTTCGAAGTCGCAGACATTAAATCCCGTATTCTGAATGTTCCTCTGTTCACACATTACCTCGATTTAAAGAAAACGGCAGCGCCGTGCCTCGAAAGAAGTTGTCGCTGCGCTTTATTGACACTCCACGGCAATCTTTTTGTGACACATTTCTTCACTTGAGAGGCTGCGCTGTGCTCAACTCAATGAAAAGAGAGCCAGGAGAACTTTCGAGTCGAGGATCTGTTGTGAGCATACTGGTGTTAATGACACGCTTCGCGCACATGTGAATGCGCACGCGCAAGACAATTAGTGTGAAAGACGACGCAAGTCTGTATGAGGAAGGTGCAAGTGCCAAGGATGAAGTCACAAGTCTAAAGGTTGGGTGACAATATATTTTCATACTAAAGTTGGCCTCGAAATTCCGAACTAAATATCGCCGACGTCATTGTGAGGTCATGACGCAGAGTAAAGTTTGCTGATGTCGCAGAGCAATAAGGCTGCGTATGATGGCTTTGCTCATAAAGAAACAACAAAAAGAGAATAAAAATAAACAAGAGGTGCCCGAGCATGCCCGGAGTTTGAACCCGACATTTTCGATCGTAAGCGGTACCCCCGTGATAGGGCTAGGAGGCTTGACCTCCCGGTCCCAACATGGGACTAGCCAGGCAAGTGGCAACACCTTGCACAGGACAAGCATAAAGTTTTTCCCTCCTCCCCCTCCTCCGGTAAAATTGAAGAACTCTGGTTGCTAGAACACTTAAGGGGTTATGTGAGAAGAACGTGACGGAATCGAGGACAGATGAACTTTTAGGCTATCAGGAAGGCAGGCAGGGCGCGACCTACTACTGATCACCGAACTCCTCCCAATCATCCCAAGTACTCGCCAGGAAAGTGACCTTCAACGCAAACATTCTTTTTTTATTAAAGTTAAATTCTGGCGATTTATGTGCCAAAACCACGATCTGATTGTGAGCGAGGGACTCCGGATTAATTTGGACCACCTGGGGATCTTTAAGTTGCCCCGAATGGGCGGGAAACTGGCGTTCTTTTTTTTTTTGCATTTTTGCCCCCATCAAAATGCGGCCGCCGCGTCCGGGATTTGATCCCGCGACCTCGTGCTTAGCAGCGCTACTCCACAGCCGCTTAGCCGCCGCGGCGGGTAAAGCAAACATTTTCGATAGCCGTCGGTTGCAACATTTCTCGTACCCGCGTTACACGATTACGTCAACCACTGTGAAGATAAATGTCAAATGCAGCCTACCACGGTTGTGCGAAGTCATACGAAAAAATCAAACCTTAGTTGTTTTTTTAACGATAGTCAGTACTTAAAGTCTCCCTGTGATCAGCTGCGTCTGTGTGCGTGCGTGTGCGATTGCTGATTACGAGGAGGACGTGCAAGCCGCCTCTCAAACCGACTTCTCTCCCTGAAGGTTATCGAGCAAGGCGTCTGCGTTTTCTTGCAGCTACTTTATTATAGCTACGGCGCGCCGTAACTGAGAAGCAGCTTAACCGCGGCCCACGATTAGTAGCAACCTTTGTGTAAACGCTCCAAGTCAGCTCTGAAAAGCTCCCTAAATCTCATCAACCCTGCCCCTTCCCCTCCTCTCACAAAGGGACACGTTGGCCCCTTTCCCCATACGCTGCGGGCTCTGGGAGCAAGTCAGAATTGGAGCGATTCTTGCAGCGCAGCTGCAAGCCTCGCGAAGTGATGTGGCGCCATCTGCCGAGCCTACGGCAAAGCGCACTCGGCCGGCCGCCAACGCCGAAACGTGTTGCATTCCAATTCCCTCCGGAGCGCAACAGACTCTCTCTGCTAGTAAGACGTCGCTGGAAACGGGATCAGGGAGGGTCGAGGGACAATTGAAAAACGAGATGATGCGAGACGAAGTCGAAGGAGCGATCGCCGAACCAGCACTTGCGCAACTGCAGCTAATGAAAAGAGAACGGGGCCTCGGAGAGTGTAATGGTAAACACTGAAGCCCCTCCTCCATACACGTTTTCGCCGACCAGGCGTTGACGCGTGGACGTAGGGGCTCCAGTAAACACTAGTGAGCGACGCTATTAGGAGTCATTCGTTCTCATTGTTGTTCTCGTGAGCTCTAATAAAAGCACTCGTGTCATGTAAGCACGTGTGCCCCTAGTGCTTTAGTCGCATACGAAAGATATGCTGTCCTAAGACTGAAGAGTTTGCATGCGACGGCATTTAGCAGGGCACTCACCGGCCTTCGTCGTTGGCGCCGACGCAAAAGTGCGCCGATCCCTGAGGCAAAGTAAATGGCTGGTGTGGGCACACCCTGATGCCAGCGCTTGATGTGTGACATCGCGCTGGCATCAGGGTGTGATGACACTCACTCACTCACTCACTCACTCACTCACACACACACACACACACACACACACACACACACACACACACAGGCTTCCCAGCGTCAAACTTTCTGCACCACTTCTGGGAACATTGCGTTTGCCTGACGTGACGTCAACTCTGCCCTTACGTCAGCGCCTCTCCGGCCAACCATCGAGGTTCGGAGAACCGTGCCTTCTCCTAAGGCGACCTACTTTCTGTCGGCTGGTTCCGCCTCTGTGGCAGCCCTTTCCTCCTACCTGCGGCTCTATACTCGCCTCATTCTATCAGCAGAGAAATAGCGGTCGCCGACCGCAAAACCGGGGTATCGGCAGGCTATTATCGGTAAAATAAATACAGAGACCAGCACAGGCGTATAAACAATTTTTTTCACTGAAGCACATTAGTTTGCCTGACGTAATTATTGCATACAAACTGCCGTGATCTCCTTCGTTTATGAATTCAGAATTGTTCGTTGCTGTTTATAGTCGCTGTGTGATGTTCCGTGACGCGGCGCGAGCTTTCGCATTCATGCAGCTGTTCTTAACGCGATAGCGCTAAGGTCCCTGTGTCGCAGAAGATCCGTCCGGCGTCGGCGGAGTTGTCAGTGAGCGAAAATTTCCGTATATCTTTAGGTACATGTATATACCGCGCCTTGCTATATGACATGCGGTATATGCGGGTTATATTGCCACACCATTCTATCACTAAAATGGCTCACACTTGTCTCACACTCTTGTCAACGTTATTCCTTGAAATTTTAAGAATCGCAGCCCAGAAACAAATGCCACGGAACGAAACACCGACAGCGCATGCCTTCGTAGCGTTCCCGGTAAACATAATAGTTACGTAAGCTACAGTTGCCGGGGAGCGCGAGAAGCAGTCAGGGATCATTGAGTGCTATCGTTTGAAATGCGAAAGCATTGACCCATTGAGTGAAAATCTGTCGTAGTCGGCGTGAGCGAAAGATGATACCAAAAATGGCCAAGGCTCAAATAGTAATGACACGTCAAAATATACTCGAATTGACGTCCGATTTCTTTGGGAGGTACCCTAAACAAAGTAAATTAATGGCTTCGAAAAGCAAAACTGGTAAATTTCCATGTGAGTGGGAATCGAACGCGGGCCTCCGGATTGCGATACGAGCCCGCTTCCCTGACGCCACGGTGGCTCCACAGTTCTGTCTCACTCAAGGTGTGCCTAGTCCATGCGTCATTGCACACGTCACCTCGCAGCCATCTGGCCGACTAAAGGTGTGGCCTAGTGCGCGCGTCACTTGGCACGTGACGCCACAGCCAATGGGGATGAGGTGGCGCCACGTCATGAGCGCATAACACGAGCGCGTTCATGGCGTTTAGAGGTCTGCCGACGACACAATGCATGCTTTCGCATTCCCGCACGTAAGCAGTCTTAAGTGTCTGCCAAATTCTTTTTCAAAGTGACGAGTCCTTTGCGAAAGCTCTCCGAATTTTCTGATCGCGGCTGGCGGCTGGTTGGGGGCGGCGGGCTGCAGCTATACACACGCCAGACCATGCTAGACGCTCGCAGAATGCCTTGTACTCTCACACAAGACAAATGCGTTTGTGCAAAGCCTGTTTTCAGTCGTTCAGAAAACGGAAATTTCGAGTTACAAGTTCCTGGCTTTTGAGCTCCTCGGCGTTATCTTTAGCGCGTTCTGCTGCCGCAAGCAACACACTCCCGTGTTATCACTCTTGAATCGCTCGTCGCGTTTTCGACAAGCGCGAGTATACCGAAGGAAGGAATAGGTTGCTGCGGGGCCATAAAAACCATCACAAGCTTGTCCCACTAAGATTCAGCCCATGCCAAACTAACTTCGTCACCATGGCCGAGCTGCGTTTCGCTAACTGCGTCACAAGTCTAGGCTTCGTCAAGTAAGCCTAAATTGCTTGAAACGCGTCGCAGACTGTCAAACAATTTCTCACCTTGCCTATTGCAATAGTGCAGTGGTGCCGTGTAGAAGCGCAGAACGAATGCAAGAATACGTCGGGATCCCTACAAATCAGGCTACAACCAAAAAAGAAAGAGAGACGGGTCAACGAATGGGAGAACTTTACATGCGAAACAGGCCTCACTCGCTTAAGCGGCGTGTCAGGCGCATGACCCGTGCCTCTGCAGCATGCCGTTAGCTTGTCGCTAGGTAACCCAAGAATAGTAAGTGGCAAAGTAGAAGTTCATATATACGCAAAGCTTTTTAGTTTTAGCGGGAAAGAATAAAAAAAATAAAAACAGGTCTGTTAACTTCATTTGCCACTCTTTGTTTTTCCACGCTCGCAGCAGCTAACAGACGGCATAATACCAGCGTGACGTATTTCCTGTTGCCAGTTTTCGCCTAGTGTCCCCTTTTGCTGAATTGCTTTTCCTACGGTGCTTCCTCGAGCACTGACAGCGGCACATCACTGACCGCACCGTTGCGCGGCGTGTAAGGGTGCGCGCACGAGCAATTCAGTCGAACAGCTACACGGGCCACGACGCGTGTGTTGAAGGTGGACGTGGCGCGCCTCGCCCGGAGGCGAGGACGATCCGGCGCAGCTGACGACAGGGCGCATCGTGAGGGAGCAACGAACTCACTGTGCAGAGTGGGGCCAGGACTAGTAGGAATGTCTGGTTGTTTCGGTGACAGCGACTAACGGGGGATGCAGCGTAACTGCAGCACTCTGGAGGTATGGCTTATTTGATGTTATGGGGTCGAGAAGATCGCTGCTTGTGTCTGTCTGCGGTGGTGACAGCTGTCGCGGTCGGAGGCAGCGGCGTCGGCAAGGAGCGGAGCTCGGGCGCCGACTCGATGGCTGGCTCAGCCGACGGCGTGGACGGAACGGTGCACGGAAGGTTGGTCGGGCCCGAGGCCGGTTGGCAGGGGCGACGCTGTTTGAAACAGACCCGATGGCGTGCGGTACAAGATCCGGCGTTGGGTCGGCGATATGACCACTGTGACGTGCCATGTTTGGTAGCGAGAACAGCGACGAAGTGACTCGTTTAATTGACGTGCCGATACCCTTAACGAGAACATTGCGCGCTTACCTGCACAAAAGAGACTCCCGGTGAGACCTTGAGGCCGGGGACTGCGCGCTAGCGCACATGTTGGTCAACGAGACGGTATCGTGGCAGGTGTGTAGGGAGGAAAGTTGTCCTGATGTCGCTGGCATACGGGTCCAGTCAGAGACACGCTTGGTGCTGGTGGTGAGGGTGTTGGCAGAGATGAGTCGCGTACCGCGCGGTCAACCTCAGGAAGATGGCGATAAACGTAGCGCCGTGGAAGTTCAGCACGGCCTGCTGTAGCTCGTCGTATAGGCACGCGTGCCAGGCGACGGTACGCTGAGGCAGAGTTTGAGATCAAGTGAGAGGACGCGTCGAGCAATACCTCGTACTTGAACTCCTGGATTCCGGCGTCGTTGAGCTCCAGACCCGCCTCAAACTGTGCGAATCATGCGCCGACGTATAGTGGGAGACCGGAACGGGGGGTAGTGGTGGATTTAACTGTGGTTCCGGCCAGCTGGCCACGGCAGTGTGTCTCTATACTATAGACGGAAGGCGCGTTCTGTCGGGTCACTGCTGTCGCGAACCGAGGTGCGCCGCAGCGGTGCGCCAGAACGAGAGGACCAGCGCGTAGCGGGCTTCTAGAACACTGCGCGTGCCCTGCTGCTTGCGCATCTAGCACGCGCTGCTATCCAGTCTTTATTTTCCTCCTCTTTCACCGAGAGCGCCGACCTTAGCGTCCCCGCGTTGCAACGTCGGCGGGCGCTACGAGTTCACCACTGATTACTGGACGATTTCTGACGTTCACCCGGGTTGGTCAGTGACGTTGCGGAAGCAGCGAATTGCTTATCTCTACTAGTGCTGTCTTTGGAATTCCACCGGCCGGGGTCCTCGCGGGAACACCCAGCCCGCATCTTTCACTCGTATCACGTATGCGTGGTGTTCTTTTTCTTTTAATACACAAGCGTATCACCCGTGGTGGCTGCTGGGAGATCGCTCTTTACGCGGCAAGAGCGTTGGCATCCACCTGCACCGCGAGATGGCCGCGATCGCTGCCACATATAACGCTCGAGGGAAAAAAATGGCCAGGCTTAGCTTGGTTAAGCCAAGAATGCGTTGCATATTGCGCGGTCCGTGACGTCACGCGCCGGCGCAGCGCCCCTAGCGGGAGGAGCGGGAGTCAGGTGGTGGCTGCGGCGGCGCGCGACCGCGCGAGTTGGGGCCCAGTTTTCCTCCGTGACGTCACGCGCCGGCGCAGCGCCCCTAGCGGGAGGAGCGGGAGTCAGGTGGTGGCTGCGGCCGCGCGCGACCGCGCGAGTTGGGGCCCAGCTTCTCCTCCGGCTGTCGTGACGTCACGTCACGTGGTTGCGCTAAAGGTCAATGGTGGCTGCCCGGCCGCGCCCAAGGGCTGAACTGAGTGATTGCAATATGCAACGCATAAAAAAACGAAGGAGACGAGAGACTTCCTTCGATCCGCGCCCACTTCGTGTTGCATCCGCTGGCAAATTTCGTCAGCGCGAAGCGGCGTCACAGCGACACGCGCTGCAGCGCTAAATTTCTTGCTCCTGCTGTCACGAACGAGAGAGTAGCAGACGAATTGCGCGTGTTGTTTGGGTTCCTTGTTTTCCCTCCTCTTGTGCTCATGTCTGCGGGTCTAACTTCTTTCTTTTTTCTGGCATGAATCTGTACCACCTAGCCCAACTCTCTGTCATTCTAAGATTTATTTATGTACTTTATTTATTTATTTTTATTTTTGTACAGCGAAGCTTCCTTCTCCTTGGATGACGGGCTTCAAATTTTGCCTTAGAATCGGTCCTCTTGCTCCCTCGCTTGCAAAATTAGCCTCATTTTCATTTATTACTATTCAAACTACAACGTCGAGTCATGTTACAATACATGCCTATGTGGTAAAAGAAATCCTGAGTAATCCGCGTAGTCATCGCACCTTACATATACTACTGACGTGCATTTTCGCCATAGACCGTGAACTTCAACTAAATTGCACGGTTCTTAACTTTTCTAAAGCTTTCGGCAAAGTCTAATTATCTGCTCTATAATTAGTCTGTTTGCGTAAATTAGTCTGTTTGCGTAAATGCGTAAATTCCTAACTTATCGTCAGCAATTCACAGTTAACAATTTTGCATCAACCCGTACATAAGCCACATCCGGTGTACCACACGGCAGCGTACTATGATCTCTTTCTATAATTTACATCAACGACGTGTCCGCTAACACCTCAACCTGCATGTGAATTTTCGCCGGCGATTGCATAATATGCAATCATCGGCAAAAATTCACATTGTATAATAGACAATAGCCGCCTTGGAGACCGTCACCTTGAACAGCGCCCTGGAGACCAGCGGACTCTTCGGGGTGACCTTCAACACATGAGCTACTGGAGTAACACCTTGCCAATGACACTGATCTAAATGCAATGTAATGTCCTTCACACGTAAACACTTTAGCCCAGATTTTAGCTATTATATAAATATGTATCCAGTTTCTCAAGCTGCGATAAACAAATATCTAGGCGTTTATCTCCCATCAAACCTTTGCTGGGCCTCACATATCACAACCTCTGCTCGCCATTTCTTCAAAATCACCATAGTGCATTCGTCGCGACTTATACCTACTTCCCAGTATAACTGCAGCAAATTAGCGTTCCTAACGTTTGTCCCTCCGAAGCTCGAGTTTGCCTCCCCGATACGGTCTCACCATTGTGAATACTTTCTCTGCACGCTGGAAGCTATCCAAATCGAGACAGTCGACTAATTTCCCGCATTTACAATCGCCAGTCAAGGATAACTCGAATCAAACTTGACATATCGCTTTACACACAAAGTAGCCATTCTGAGGTCACACTCCTGCCCTTGCTCCACAAATACGTTCGTCAAATGAAATCATCACTCTTGCTGCTATAACATGGATGTCCCGCATCGCGACCGCTGAATAATTTCTTATGTTTTACTCGCATGTACGTCAACACGGATGAATATTTCTCTCACCATTGCCACGATCATTCGCGTATGTGCTTTGCAGTGCTGCTTACTTACAGCACTGCCCCGGCCAAGCAGTTAAAGGAACATTCAGAAAACTCCTGAACCTACACATTTCGTCTTAGACCACTATTTTCCGAGTGTGATACTATGATACTATGCATCACCATGTAACGTCATACTGGATTTCTCATTTTTTTGTTTATGCTTCTTAAACTAGGACTTTTCTTACGCAATGTTTGATTAGTGCGTGGCGAGCAATGGGAGTGCTCAAATTATCCGATCCTTTGTACGTTAATTCAAACTGTATTTTTTTTATGCGAGTATGCTTAGTATTTCTTGTACTCTTAATTTGTAACCCTGTATTGTAAGAATGTTTTCTACTATTTTTTGCGGCACTCCTGTATCGTAGTACTTCTGTATATACTTATACTCAGGCTTGCCTATCTGCTAGATGTGTTAGATGTCTTCTCTCTGTACTTCGTTCATGCCCCATCACTCAATAGTTCTCGTGGGGCTACTAAGACATTTTAAAATAAATAAGTAAATAATTTCGAAGACGTTCTTGAAGGACCTTGCAGATTCCAATATGTGCACTGGATCTGCATCATTTATTTATTTATTTTGCATGTGTTGCTTTGCTTGCCTTGCTTTGCTTGCTCTGCTTTGCTTGCTTTGTTTTGCTTTGCTATGCTTTGGTTTGCTTCGCTTGGCTTGACTTTGCTTGCGTTGCGTTGCTTTGCGGTGCTTTGCATTGCTATGCTTTGATATGCTCTGCTTTGCTTGTCTTGCATTCCTTTGCGCTGATTTGCTTGTCATGCTTTCTTTACTTGGTTTGCATTGCTTAATTGCTTTACTTGTTTTGCTTTGCTTGCGTTGCTTTTCTTTGCTCTGCTTTGCTTCTCCTGCTTTCTTTTGTCCTACTTTGCTTGTCTTGCTTTGCTTTACTTGGTTTACGTTGCTTTGCTTTGCGTTGCTTTGCTATACTTTGATTTGCCCGATTGCTTTGCTTGTTTTCTTTGCTTTGCTTGCTTTGCTATGGGTTGGTTGCTTTCTACTGCTTTGCTTAACTTCCTTGTATTGATTTAGTTTGCTTTGCATGTTTTGGATTGCTTGTCTTGCTTTGCTTTACTCTGCTTCGCTTGCTTGCTTTCTTGCTTGCTTGCCTTGCTTTGCGCTGCCTTGCTTTACCTTGCACTGCATTGCTATACTTTCCTAGCTTTGTTTTGCTTGTCTTGCCTTTCTTTGCTCCTCTTTGCTTCTCTTGCTTTGCTTTACTCTGCTTTGCTTTGCTGGCCTTGCTTGGCTTGCTTTGGTTTGCTGGTTTTGAATTGCTTGTCTTGCTTTTCTTTGTTCTGCTTTGCTTGTCTTCCTTTTCCTTGCTCTACTTGGCTTTCCTTGGCTTCATTTGCATGGCTTGCTTTGCTGGGCTTGCTTTGTTTTGCTTGTTTTACTTTGCGTTGTTTGCTACGCTTTCCTTGATTTGTTTTGCTTTGCTTGTCTTGCTTTTATTTTCTCCGCGTTGCTTGTCTTGTTTTGCTTTGCTGTGCTTTAATGTGCTTGTTTTGCTTTGCCCGCATTGCTTCGCTTTGCTTTACTATGCTTTGGTATGCTTTGCTTAATTGCTTAGCTTGTTTTGCTTTGCCTGTCTTGCTTTTCTTTGCTCTGCTTTGCTTGTCTTACTTTGCTCATCCTTGCTTTGCTTGCTTTGCTCGCAATGCTTGCCTTGCTTTGCTTTGCTTGCTTCGCTTTCATTACTTTGCTTTGCTTTGCTTACTTTGCTTTGCGTTGCTTTGATTTCCCTTGCTTTGTTATGCTTTGTTTTGCTTTGCTTAATTGCTTTGATTGTTTTGCTTTGCTTATCATACTTTTCTTTACTCGTCTTTGCTTCTCTTGCTTGCTTTGTTTCCTTACTTTGCATTGCTTAATTTGCTTGCTCACTGGTTTGCTTAATTAGAACAAACAGTGTTCTCCCCACGTTAGACAACACGCAGAAACGTCCACTCGCGGAAAGTGAAATTCTTGGAACACAGTTCGACAGGGACATCAGCGCGAGCCGCGCTATACAGGCGCCGCATGCTGCGTTATTATCGCAATAATTATATGGACATTGTGGGTGCATTTATGCCGTCGCCGTCGTCGCCGCCGTGAGGTTCCGTATATAGTCCAAGGGCGATAAAATCGTCGCCGCGCGCCGTCTGCTGCATGTGCGAGTGAACGCGCCCGAGGGTAAGCCGGCGATCGCCGCTCAATCTCGCGCACACGCGGGAAGAAAGCGGGGACGAAGCGCGCCGCCGCGCGAAATGCACCGGGGGAGGGTAGGGAGTGGGGGGGCAGCGTTCTACTGCGGGCTGCTCCGCGCACCCGCTCGGGACGCTGTATCTTGAAGGTCTTTTGCGACGCGGACACAGTCCGCCTTGCGCTGTCTTTTTGCGGTTTAGTTCGAGTTGATTCGTTTTGACAGCGAGTTTCCGCCGTCATCGAGTGAGATGTGTTCATGTTTGGTTGTGCGTGCGTGACACCATGCTTGTTAATTAATTCAGTTAGCATGCCTCCGTTTACAAGTTTATACCGCCAATAAAACTACTATCCCTACTTCGTATAGCCGTGCATTAATTTGCTATCGCAATGAATGCTTCGCCTTTCCCGGCAGAACTGCGACTTGTTTAAAGGATACCACACCGTGTGACAAATTGTGTCTTTTTCCTTTGTGAAGTTGAGTGCATTAGTGGGACATTAACACTGCGTAGGCGTATGTGGCGCCTTCGCAGACTCTTTTGACAGTACCCACAGAGAGAGTTCTGTATTGTGTCTTTTCGTTTATTGTTCTCCAATCTTTCGTACCCTTTTCCACCTTTTCCGGTACAGGGTAGCCTGCCGGAGATATTGTCTGGTTAACCTTCCTGTCTTTCCTTTGACAGGCATCTTTCCTATCTTGTCTTTGACAGACAGACAGACAGACAGACAGACCGACAGACAGACCGACAGACAGACAGACAGACAGACAGACAGACAGACAGACAGACAGACAGACAGACAGACAGACAGACAGACAGACAGACAGACAGACAGACAGACAGACAGACAGACAGACAGACAGATAGATAGATAGATAGATAGATAGATAGATAGATAGATAGATAGATAGATAGATAGATAGATAGATAGATAGATAGATAGATAGATAGATAGATAGATAGATAGATAGATAGATAGATAGATAGATAGATAGATAGATAGATAGATAGATAGATAGATAGATAGATAGATAGATAGATAGATAGATAGATAGATAGATAGATAGATAGATAGATAGATAGATAGATAGATAGATAGATAGATAGATAGATAGATAGATAGATAGATAGATAGATAGATAGATAGATAGATAGATAAGGTAGCTGAATAGCCAGGCATCTCCATTCTCAAGTAAAACTCTTGCCTGGGCTAGTTGGTTCATGCATGAAGTAGTAAAGGCAAGGCGCAGAAGGCCAGGACTCAGGAAGAAGAACACAAACGACAGGACCGGCGCCACTCGAGACTGGCAAGCTGAGACGGCGATCAGGTTGACGCACAAAATGGCAGGGTCGGTGCGAAAGCTTTGTTGAAAGAAAGGGCCCAATGTAGAAGAAATATGATCAAGTAAAACTCTTGCCTGGGCTAGTTGGTTCATGCTTGAAGTAGTAAAGGCAAGGCGCATTCTCCATTCTGATTGCCATTCCCGCCGTGGTAATGCCCCGAAAGTGCGGCCGTATTGGCTAATGGAGCAGACCCAGACAAGCAGGAACACCGTGTCCTCTGGCCTCGTATTTGTATCGATGGGGGACTGTGTTCACACGGACGGCAAATGTAACTGTAAGATCGGCAAAAGACAAAACGCTGTCGGTGAAAAACATTTCTTGCCACAGGGTATTCAAGCCTGTCACTTCCACCGCATAAACCAACCAGACCGAGCTACTCCGGAACTGTCTCTACCGTGTTACGTTTCGCCTACAACGCGCGGTATAGCCGGCGCGGATGCAACGGACGCCGGAGCTTCGTTCAAAGCGGCGGACATTTTGGCCCGTTCGGAGCTCCCGCAGTCTCCCCGCCAAGCGCGTCCAGGCGTGTTTCAGTGCCACGTGTCTTCGTGTGTGCGTGTGTGTGTGTGTGCCCACGCTTGTCAAAGCGCGGCAGCTGGGGAGAGGAGCTCCCCAAGTGTGAAGCGAAGAGGTCTGATCGGCGCCTGCTCGGCGGCTGAGTCACTACACTCGTCTCAACGTGTCTCTCAGTCTGTCCGTACCCGACGTCACGTGGTCTCGTCACGAGGCCTTCCTTCTTGCCCTCAACTGCGAAAGTATAAGAGCAGCTGCCCCCGGACGCCAAGAGAGAGGCTCCGATTTCTTCTGTCGAGTTGCGTGCTCTCCCGTCTCTCACTTCGGTCGACCTGACCACCCGCTCTTTTGCGATGTTAGAATAAACCAGTTGTTCTGTTACCAGTCGACTCATGCTTTGCCGAGACCTTCGGATGCTTCCAGTGCCCCAGGCCGCCAGGCCAACGCTACCCTTGGGGCTTGCGACCCGATTGCAACAACGGGTGTCAGCGCTGAGTTTGCAACAACTCGTGCCAGCGGTGCGGTTCCAACAGCTGGTTGCCAGCGGTGAGATCGCGACAACGGAGGCCAGCAGCGAAGAGATGCGGTTGACTGTATGCTGAGCAGCACAACGACCATCCGGGAGCAGTGCAACGAGCCCTGTGTGATGACTGGTTGCCTGCAGCGGAACGACTGCGCTGAATTCTTGGCTGCGAGGTTTGGTGAGTGCGGGACTTTCTTCTTCTGAGTTTTGCCAGGCTTTTGTTAGTGTCAGAAACAGAGCTGGTAATTGTGGTTGTCGTTGCTGCCGGGTTAGTTTGCGGCAAGACAATAGTAGGCAGTAGAGAAAGCAGCATTCGGAGCAGCCATGGATTTGAAGTCGTTGCGCAAACCGAAATTGCTGGAGCTTGCAAGAGAGTTGGGTCTGGATGTCTCAGACAAACTCAGAAAACCAGAACTGCTAAGGGCTATTCTTGAGTTAGAAGCTGAGGATGACGAGCTGTCGGAATGCCTTGAGACCATTGAGGAGAGGGAGACGGCAAAAAGACAGGAGCGCGAACTTAAAGAACAGAAAGAAAGACAGGAGCGCGAACTTAAAGAACAGAAAGAGAGACAGGAGCGTGAACTTAAAGAACAGAAAGAAAAAGAAGAGCGTGACCGTCAACACGCTTTGGAAATGAAGCGTCTCGAGGTAGAGATGGAACGCGCTCGTAATGGAAGTCAGGCACACGGTGCAGGAGAACAAGTATCGTTCAAAATGACTGACCTGATGCGGCCGTTTAAGCTTGGAGAGGACATTGGTTTGTTCCTGGTTAACTTTGAGCGAACGTGCGAGAAGCAGGGGTTCTCTCGGGAAACGTGGCCACAGCGCTTGCTCACTTTGTTACCCGGCGAGGCGGCCGACGTAGTCGCTCGCTTGAAGAGAGAGGAGGCGGAGGATTTCGACCAAGTGAAATCGAGTCTGCTAAAAAAGTACAGGCTGTCCGCGGAGGCGTTCCGTCGGAAGTTTCGGGAAAATGAGAAAGGTAAAAGTGAGTCATATACAGAGTTTGCCTACAAGCTTATGTCAAACATGCAGGAGTGGCTCAAAGAAGAGAAAGCGTTTGGTGACCACGAAAAAGTTCTGCAGTGTTTCGGGCTGGAACAGTTTTATAGTCGGTTACCTGAGAACGTGCGGTACTGGGTCTTGGATAGGCCAGACGTTAGTACGGTGGCTAAAGCCGCCGAGCTAGCCGAGGAGTTTGTGACGCGTCGGGCTCGCGGAGCTAAGGACGGTCAAAAGGGTGAATTTGGCTCCAAGTTTGAGAGGCCGAAGTTCACACCCATGAGAGCAAAGGGGGACACACGTAGTTCGGATGCGAGTGAAAGCAGTCCGACCGAACGTAAGGAGACGGCGGCAGCCGAAGCCGAACGCAGAAAACGGTTCGAGACGAGGCAAGCGCGCGTTTGTTATACGTGCCAGAAGCCGGGTCACTTTTCGGCGCAGTGTCCAGAAACAAAAACAAAAGTCGTGTTTTTGTCTTTATGCAGCACTGACGAGAACATGAAGCTTCTCGAGCCTTACATGCGAGACCTCCTCGTGAACGGGAAAGAGTGCCGAGTGCTTCGCGATTCAGCAGCTACGATGGATGTAGTTCACCCCTCCTACGTAGAACCCGATATGTTCACGGGCGAGTGCGCATGGATCAAGCAAGCCGTGGAAGCTCACAGCGTGTGTCTGCCCGTAGCAAAAGTGCTGATTGAAGGACCTTTCGGAGCGCTTGAGACGGAGGCGGCAGTGTCATCTATGCTGCCCCCCCAGTACCCGTACCTATTTTCGAACAGGTCCGATCACCTCCTGCGCGAGAAGGGGCTTTTGTTTGGTGAGGCTAGCGTTCAGGCCTTAACCAGATCGAAGGTTCGGGAGCTCGCTGCAAAGGCGGTAGTTGCGGGACCGACGTTGTCAAACAATGAGAAAGGGTCAGAGGTGCAGCAAGCTGATATTCAGAGCACGCCCGAACTGAATAAAATTGCGCCTGTAGCGTTAAAGGCAGCAGATACTGGAGAGGAAATGCCCGACACGGGAAAGTTAGAAGAGCTATCTGCAGATTTGCTCATCGCGCCTACGTCAGATGGACTTAACAGGTTGCTAAAAGTCAGCCGGTCGGCTTTGATAGCCGAGCAAAAGAAGGATGGCAGCCTAGAAAACATACGCTGCATTGTCAAGGAAGGTATCGCCAAGAAAAATGCTCGCTTTGTGGAAAGAGGTGGGGTCCTGTACCGGAAGTATCTAGACCGCAGAGGAGTGGAGTTCGATCAGCTGATCGTGCCTCAGTGCTACCGTCAGGATCTGTTGCGCTTGTCGCATGGGGGTTCGTGGTCCGGACACCTAGGAGTTAAGAAAACTAAGGACCGTCTCTTGCAAGAGTACTATTGGCCAGGGTGTTTTCGGGACGCAGACCACTTTGTGAAGACATGTGACACCTGTCAGCGGGTGGGCAAACCAGGGGATAAATCGAGGGCGCCGTTGAAGTTGGTACCTATCATTACGGAGCCTTTCAGACGGCTCGTTATTGATACAGTGGGACCTCTGCCGGTAACAGCCACGGGGTACAGACACATTTTGACTGTGATCTGCCCAGCGACAAAGTTCCCTGAAGCAGTGCCGCTTCAAGAACTCGGCTCAGTTGAGATAGTCAATGCACTACTGTCGATATTTGCGCGAGTTTGTTTTCCTGCGGAAATCCAATCAGATCAGGACACAGTGTTTGCTAGCCCTTTGACGACAGCCTTTCTCGAAAGGTGTGGGGTAAAGCTGTTACACAGCTCAGTGTACCACCCACAGTCGAATTCCGTTGAGAAGCTCCACTCCGTCATGAAGCGCGTGTTGAGAGCATTGTGTTTTGAACATCAAACTGACTGGGAGCTGTGTCTGCCTGGGGTGATGTTTGCATTGAGGACCGCGCCGCATGCGGCTACGGGGTTTTCGCCAGCTGAGCTAGTGTACGGTCGCTCGCTGCGTTCTCCGCTTCGCATGCTTCGAGACGGATCACTGCCCTCTCCAATGGCTGCAGACCATCTCTTCCACAAATGGCCGCCTCCTGCGCTGGAGCCTGGCTTTGCAACAACATTCCTTTGAGGTGCGTTACAAAAAGGGGAGTCTCAACGGTAACGCCGATGGCTTAAGTCGAAGCCCCTAACGTGGGAATCAGCCTCAAAGTTGTTTGTTACTGATGTTTTTCTTCCTGAGGCAGGATTTTTAACATATTGCTTTTGTGTAGTGTTTCAAAGTGATGATGTGCTTTCTAGTGCAATTTTCCGATTTGTGGACGCGTTCTGAGTGCTGCTAAACTACTGTAAGGAACTAGGCAGTAGTATAAAAGGGGAAAGAGCCTGGCAGGGCTTAGTGAGGGTTGTGCCGTGCTTGCTGACTGAGCGGTTGACTTTCGGCGTAGTTCTAACGCTTGCCGGGAATGCGAACAAAAATGTCAACTCTCCCGAAGTCACTTTGCAGTGTCCTGTGTGAACCTGAACGAGAGAACGAGGCCTTCTCTGTGCGCTGCGCTCAAGAAACGCCGAAGGACGCCCGACTTCGGTTATGAGCACCATCGAGCGACATCCCTCCGGACAGCGGATGCAGTCCCCTGACCATCGGGATCTCCTTCCCCCGGCGGGGCGGTCTGTTACGTTTCGCCTACAACGCGCGGTATAGCCGGCGCGGATGCAACGGACGCCGGAGCTTCGTTCAAAGCGGCGGACATTTTGGCCCGTTCGGAGCTCCCGCAGTCTCCCCGCCAAGCGCGTCCAGGCGTGTTTCAGTGCCACGTGTCTTCGTGTGTGCGTGTGTGTGTGTGTGCCCACGCTTGTCAAAGCGCGGCAGCCGGGGAGAGGAGCTCCCCAAGTGTGAAGCGAAGAGGTCTGATCGGCGCCTGCTCGGCGGCTGAGTCACTACACTCGTCTCAACGTGTCTCTCAGTCTGTCCGTACCCGACGTCACGTGGTCTCGTCACGAGGCCTTCCTTCTTGCCCTCAACTGCGAAAGTATAAGAGCAGCTGCCCCCGGACGCCAAGAGAGAGGCTCCGATTTCTTCTGTCGAGTTGCGTGCTCTCCCGTCTCTCACTTCGGTCGACCTGACCGCCCGCTCTTTTGCGATGTTAGAATAAACCAGTTGTTCTGTTACCAGTCGACTCATGCTTTGCCGAGACCTTCGGATGCTTCCAGTGCCCCAGGCCGCCAGGCCAACGCTACCCTTGGGGCTTGCGACCCGATTGCAACAACGGGTGTCAGCGCTGAGTTTGCAACAACTCGTGCCAGCGGTGCGGTTCCAACAACCGGGATGGTCCCTTAGCATTATTTCAACGCCGTTGTCATCGATGTTGGTGTTGTCTGATCATCTGCAATAAATCTGGAACCTGAAACCTCAATACGATCCCGGGCGCCGGGACAGGTATATCTATACCCGGTCAAAGTCTGAGAATTTGGCACAAGCTACGCTCACAGAACTGCAGCACACCAGGTTTCAGCGGCTCCGCGATCCGAATCAGTAGTTCCGAGGTGACGCTGATACCAAAATGAGTTCGCGACTCTACCGTGATGTCAGAGAAATGAGCGAACTAAACCTGGCCAGGCGTATATGTACTAATTCTCTTCCGGTTGGACAGTGGTGCTTTTGCCACTGCACTCTTAGCTTCTCGAGGGCTATAGGTGGCGTGGGGAAGAGACAGCGTCGGCTATAGGAGACGCCTTCCGATAGCGGACGTACACTGCATTCACGAGCTCCGATAAGCACGCTATATAAAACCGCTCGACACGAAACGGGTGCTTCTGCAGTCGTCGCCCTCTCGTGGTGTCGGCGGGCGATCGACCTCGGCGTGGCCCCGACGCAGCGTTTGATTCGGGGCCGGGCTGGCCCGCCGGCGGAGCTGTCGACGCGCTGTCCGAACTCTCTCAATCACGATCGCTCCCTAGTTGGAGGAGCTAGCGAGGAGGAGAAGGTTGCCGGCGCCGTTCCCCGCCTCCGGGCAACGGACAGTGACTAGCGCGAAGTGCGCTCGCGCGCCGTTAGGGTTAGCAGGAACATGCACCCCGATGCGAAGGATGATGGATGTTCGCTCGCTGCTGCGCACGTGACTATGTCACGGCTGATCGACGAGCGGTCAGCCAATAAGGACATCTGAGGGTTGCGAGTTGTCGTGGGCTGTATAGTTATGGACCAGCGCTTGCGGCTACAAACGGAAGAAACTACACGGGGGTGGAGATTCTCAACTTCCGGCAGAACACCAAGTATAGTCCGGACTGGTTTGATGCCACTTTCAGTTTCGGTATTCTCGTCTACGGCGCCCCGCTGTAGCCACAAAGCGAAACGTTCAGCAAAAATTTCCGTAACTGCTTTAGCTTACCTCGCGTTGCGACAAGCAAAATAAAACAGTAAGCAGCCAGACTTGGCCATCCCCGTCATCAGCAGCAGCCAATATTTATTTCCACTGCCCAGCGATCTTCATTCCAAGCTGTTGCAGCAAATTTTCTCTCTACCATCCCCCCACCATATCATCTGCCGTCCTCGACTGCGCTTCCCCTCCAGACACAGTATATTTATCTGATGCTCCTTTGATATCTCTTGTTGCTAGACAAAAAAAAAAAAACTTACCTATTTCAATGAGACTCTTATTCTATGAGATGTCTCCATGGTAATGAGTCCTGCTATATAGGTTTAGGTGCGCTGGAAATCAAAATGCATTCTTATATAGACAAACAGTTTTGTCGCTGAGAGTTCGAGGATGATTTAGATAACTCGTCTCTTCTTACGTTCTTGTATTCTTGTGTTATTTGCTTTGCAGCAAAATTAACTTCTTGTTGGCTGCACTGTTGCTTCAACTTTCATCCCTCCCGGTACTCTCACTGCATAATTCCGGTACGCTCATCGGTATGGTATGTGCACATCTGTAAACAAATAATAAAGATACATTGATTCATTTGCTGCTTGATTGATTCATTCATTCATTTATGTTAAGCGTCATATTAGGCACGTTCACTCTGCTGACGTCAGCAATCTGCGTGCCTGCTTCAGTCAAAAGCACAGACTGATGGGCTTGTTGTTAAAGCATTATTTACACTGTAACGCTGAAGCGCATGGACGACGAAAGAGTATTTTTGTTTCGTCGTCCATGTGCTTCTGCGCTACTTTCTAAATACTCGTTCATTCACTCGGAACATACACGATGACTATGTGTCGCTCTATTCAAACTTCTTCAAAGGCAAACTTGTTGGAGTATGGTATGCTTTCGCTTTTACTTTTGTTGAACATAAATTAACACAGAAAAGTATAATTCTGGGCTGCTTTTATGGAGCAGGTCATTTCACGGGATATAAGGGTATCAGAAAGGCTAGAACATCTAATAAAAGACAAATGAAAGCAAAAAGAAAGGTAAAGGAAGTTGTGCCACATGGTGACCGAAGAAATGTATAAGGCCCGACGGCCTTGCGCCGGTAACGATCTTTCGAAATTCCGTGCCAACTTGTGATGCAATCACTTTTTTTAACTGCTGCTGCGGGCGCGGTGCCACCAAGTGAACTGTCAAGAGACGCGCGAACTGTCAAGAGACGCGGTGGTCTTACAACGTACCGTCCGTCGCGGTGAACACAATGCTGGTCGGAGAATGAACTTTTCAATTTACATCGTGCTTTACAGTCAGCTGAAAGGCAAGCTGCTGCTGTGGGCTCTCGGGACACACACACACACACACACACACACACACACACACACACACACACATATATATATATATATATATATATATATATATATATATATATATATATAGAGAGAGAGAGAGAGAGAGAGAGAGAGCGGTGACCTTTGCACCTAAAACCCTTAAACTTCGTAAAGTAGCGACACGTTCTTCCTCCGCCTCCACTCCTCGTTTCTCCTCTCCTTCACGCTCCCTTCTCGACCGTGGCGCTGCCTACACTGCTCGAGCGTAGCAACGTCGCCAACATACGCTCCTCGTCACTCCGTAGGCGTGATGCACAGCGCGAGGGCCCACGTGATGCTATTAGGCCAATAGCGACGCGGCGTCGGCCTCGAACAGAGCTCGCGAGGAGGAGGTGGCATTCTTCAAAGCGTGGCGCTACTTTACGAAGTTTCAGGGACTTTATTTGCACCATCATGACGCCGGACTTGGGCTTTAGCGCGCTTGAAAATGTACGAAGATTGACATTTGTCTTCGTTCTCTGCGAGTGGCTTTTCTTCGATGCCCATAGACTCTCCCTCCGTTTAAGGAACGTTCGCGGATTGTATCAGCAAACACGTAGCGGCAGCGAACCGGCCTTCGGAACCGTAGAGCCTCTCCCGCGCGAGAAGTGTCCAATGTAGACGGCAGGCCGCAGGGGGTGCATTCTGTAAGTCTCCACCTGTAGTGGACACGTCCATTTCATCAGTTGTTGCAGTTCTGAATGGCTGGAATGGGGTACGCGCGAGAGGGAGACAGGCGCCCCCAGCCAATCGCCGCTTCAGCAGCAGACGAAAGGGGCGTGTCCACTAGGTGGGAACTTACGATCATCGACAGTTTGTTTATGAGGCACTTTAGACCACTTCGAAGCAAACTTGGAAAGGCCTAGCAACGATATCGGCATCGAACGCTCAACGGTGGCGAGACTGCTGGTAAGGCGCCAGAGCGTAAAAACAGAGGCCACTCCTCTGTCGCTGATTGGCCACGCTGCTGCCCGACTGATGCAAAAAGATGGGTCCCGGGCCCTCCTTTGTGCGGTGATTTATAGTCGTTCACCGGGTAAACCACTGACGGCGGGGGGCCCGCGAATGGCAAACGGCGTGCGGTCACTAGCCGTGCCGCTAACGTGGACACGGCTTTAGCCTTACGCAGCCACGTCCACGCTCCGCGAACGCCATAGAGTCTAGAATAAACATCGTTCACCTTCGATTTGCGAAGCCTGTCATGAACTGGCACTCCTGCATCGTTTCGCCACCAGTGAAAAGCTGGCGTCTACAATTTCTTTTCCGGTACAATTTACATACGCAGCTGGTGAGACTATAGTGGGACGAAAAAAGACTAAGTACTGAAATTATTCTAGCGTTAGCCCTTAATGTCGTCTTCTATTTCCTAGTTACCTCCTCTTGGCGGCGGGACAGTACATGCGTCCACGGATAGTAAGGAAGCCCGCGGGCTACCTTTCTCCTTTTGTTCTTTTTAGACAGTAAAACAAGACCAGGCTGGTTAGACAATCGACCGTTCACCGAGCGAAAGGTACCAGGACCGTGGCTTCAGACATCATCTACGCGCAAGGTTACAATATCGATGTTGCTTTTTTTTTAACTGTACTTCGCACTCGGTCCTTCTCCCCTCCTCGTCGACTCTGTGGCATTAATTTCCCTCTCCCCTAATAACAAACTGCGTTCAATCGGTTAAATTGCCTGCCTTTCTTCTTTCTTTCTTTTTTTCTCTGTGTCACGTAATACGCGTGATTTTCTTTAGGCTCAAGAAAACGGATAATAGGTATCTTGCTCTGTAGTCAGAGTTACTGGCCAACGTGTGCAAAGGCACATTGAAGTGAGAAGGAGTTCAGTAGAAAAGAAGAAACTGGCTCGGTGGCCTAGGTCTGCGCATGTGACACACTTAAGGGTGCGTTTCATCGATCGCGTTTCGCACGGTCGTCGCATTGTGACTCTGACGTCATCTGGAAAGGTCTACGTAGGGCTTGAAAACCTTCTGTTGATGGAAAATTCGGGACGTAAGCCCAGCGCTGAGACGCCATAGCTCAAAGTAGTATTCCCTATAGCGTACTGCGTGCTGGGTCTTTACGATGTACAAGAGCAGTCAGCATGCACCTCGCCAGGAATCGGTATACGAGTACACATTCACGGCCCTGAGGTGACTGGGATGTTCCAGTGTCCTGCGTCTTAGATCTGCACGCATACGCATTGTGCCTCCTCTTATTACTGCGTAAGGGTAAGGTATGCGTCTCTTTCACTGTGCCCTGTTGGACAAACACACAGCCCTGTTTTCTTTTTCTCCGCAGGACACACATTAAGAGGACACATATACAACACAAACGCAATAACGGCACACATATACACTGACATCGTAACGGAACACGCACGATACTGTGGGGCTGTGTGCGTGGCTCCTCATTAGGGATGGTCGATTGATTTTCTTTTTATTATATTAACGATTGATCATTTATAATTGTAGCCTTTGGTTGATTATTAGCTTTCCTTGCAGGGTTTTTCGTGCAATGATTGATTAATCGAAATTTTTGCTGGGCACGTTAAAAAGGTTGAAGAAATCTTATCTAGCTTTGTAGGACCCTATCCTAATGTTTGAGAGGTGGAACCAAATTGGAAATGCGAGGGCATGAAGTTTGATAAAGAGTAATATTAAACTAGTTAAAGACTAGACAGAGTCGGCTCTAGTGGCCTTTGAAGAGATAAACAACAGTACAGTTAAAGAATAAATAAGAAAAATGCCAAAAGGGAAAGGTCAAGCCCAACTAAAGTAACCAAGAAATGGCGACATGCACACTCGAAAAGAAAATTACTGGTTTACGATATTGCGCCGCATACTCTTTTCTACAGAGTGAAGGAATGTCAATTCGCTGGGATGTTTTGGTGAAACCGACACCGTCTTTGAATGGCCACACAACCAGCATGCGAGAATAGATTATGAAACAGAAGCTATAGGTTTGCTGGAACCTACAGGAATTCCACCGCTATCTCAGATACACGCTCCAAACCGGCGCGAATGATGTGCCATGTCTTTGGTGGTCTGGGAGTGGCGCGACGATCGACGACTGGGTTGCTATAGTACGCGTTGAATTTCGAGGGGCATTTAAAGCTTCAGGTTTCGGGCGGCGTGGTGGTGTGTGGACTGTGGGGGAGCGCGCGAGGAGGAGGAGGCGTTCTGCAAAGCGTGTCGCTACTTTACGAAGTTTAAGGGGCCCTTTACTCTGCTCGGCGTCACTCAGAAAAACAGTCAACAGACGCTCTACCACAGTGGCGCAGTGTCTGCTGCCATTCCAGTACGATTTCAAAACTTTCACGCTACTCCTGTCGAAGTCTCGAAAACAATTAAACGAACGTCTCTAGTCGATAAGGTCGATTACGTGAAAGGTGGACATCGATGAAGATTAACCGTTTGGCGGGATACTTATGGATTAATCCTTCGTCGACATTACCAACTCTAGTCCTCATTGTGTTAGCGCCCCGCATATGTCCCTTCAATGCGCCCCCCAGGGCCCAGTGTAGGTGTCCCGCAGGACACATTCATGAAATCCAAACAAGACACATTTTTCACAGGAAGATGCAGAATTGAGGCGATCAATATGGAGATCAATGAAGTGGCCGATCAAGGGATATGTCTCAGGCCGTACGTACCGACAAATGGACTTGTCTTCGCAAAGGCCCTGACGAAGACAAGTTCACTTGACGAAACGTTGGCTGTGGCCTGAGGCATCCCTTGTTCGACCCCTGCTAATCAGGGCCCATTAAATCGATACATACAAGACTTTGACACACTAACGGGGTACATAACGTTACCAAAGCAACGGGACACACGGACAGCCCTGGTGTTGTTGCTTTTTCTGTCAAGTGCAGACATTGCCACTCTATAGCCACCCTAGAGCACATCCTATGGGAATGTACGGATATAACACACAGTAACGGTGATGCAGCCTCGAACAGCGACTGCCTCCGCGCGCACTGGGAGTCTGCCTTGCTCAGCTCGGAACTGCAGCACCAACTCTGAGCCGTCCAGCGAGCCGAGGAAGCCGTCAAGGGCCAGCAACCCTTGCCCGAAACCTAGGCGGGGTCCAGGCTCACCCCACCAAATCGCAGGGCACTCAATAAAGTTATTTGAATTAATGAATGCCACCTTACTGCTTCGCTCTTGTGCACGTGTACTTTTGCTCCGTTATGCGGTTGAGATGCGCAGCCGAGTTCCCGGCAAGCGGTACGCGCGCGCGGCGCTATATTACAATGGTGCCTACGTTTCCTTACTACGTGCACGCATTTTTCAGGTTACACTATTTCTTTTTCTTTCTTTCTAACAGAGTTCTCGTAAGCCAGGCCAAACCTCCAATTCTGGTCGAGCCGTCAGCGCATGGACGGCGCCGTTGTGGCGTAGCAACGCACCCCCCGTCAGTACAGCTGACGAAACCGCGCGACGAACGGCAACCGCAGAGAGAGAGAGAGAGAGAGAGAGAGAGGAACGCACATGCATGTGTGCTGCCGGTTGCGGAATAGGTTGAGAGGCCTTGGGGACGGACGGACGGCTTCGGTGACGAAGCCCGACCCGACCGCCGCTGTGGCGCCACCTCGTGTGCGCCGACGCAAGGCCATCGCCGCCGAGCCATAGCCGAGCGCGTTGGGCATACTCTTCGCTGTTTGCCGAGACTGCTCGCGGCGGCTGTCGAAGACCGCGCTTATGGGCGATGTATCTCGAAGTCCCTGAACATAGTAAAGCCTGACAAAGTGTTCGAAACATTAGGCGTGGAAAAACGCTGACACGCGAGGAACAAAAAAGAGAACTCATACGCCGCCGAAGGAGATTCTTATGTTTGAAAAAGTGGAAAAAATGGGGTAAAGTGCAGCGCAGTACCTGTCTCTCAGTAGAGGACACCTCAATCGCGGCCATTTGTAAGCACGGGAAAGGGGCCGTAATCGGCAACCAACCATTGACCGAACGCGTCTTACTGGGCCATTTCCCGAATAACATTTCAGCGGAGCAAGCCATTCGTCCACTCCTAGAAATTTTGAACAAAATAGGTTTAGATTCACGGCTGTGAACCCTTTACCATTCAGGACGTGTTTAGCATTTCATAGGATATATGAAATGTTTACGTATAGAGCGCAAGAACTTATTTGCTCAGCTCGACTGACAAACTAAATTGGCGCGTTGAGTGTAAACAAAACAAGAAAGCTTCCCAGCCGGCCCGCCCTAGACTGGCTAATAATAGGGACCATAACTTTATCGTCGTATTCAAAATGGCCTTCGGCTCGAAGTTCCTCCTCGATTCCAACCGGTAGAGCTGCTGTTTATGGTTCCTTTCAGGAAGCCACGTGTAGCCTCCAACCAGTGTAGCGCATCGCCACCCATCGATTGAGACACGTAACGCTTTGCTATAACGCTCCTCGGTGATTCCTACACGACTAGGAGTTGCTCGAGCAACACACCTTCCCTCAAGTCATCCCAAGCACATTTGAGTTAGACGCCGAGAACAACTAGTTACCAATCTTTCGCTAAGGAAAGGACCCGGAGTGTCATCAAAGGGCAGCGACCTCTCCATTCGAGCATCAGCGTGCGGTCATTCGCGTTCGCGAGACGACGCGGAGTTGTCGCGTCGGGCAGCATTACAGCAAGCGCGTGCTAAAAAAATTTGGCGAGTTCGAAGGGTGCCTGACAAGAGCGCAAGATGAGCAGGAGATGAAACACAAGATATCAGGGCATGCACCAACCAACAATTCAACTTTATTTATGGAAAGCATTCGCTTTTAAGGGCAACGTATTCCATCACACAATAAAAAAATTTTAAAAATGAGGGTCGTACAAGGGGGCGAAAAATGGGTCAATTCGATTCAACCAAGTTTCTCTGCACCTTCTGCAATGTGCGCTGCACCTATAGGCCCTCGATTCTCCAAGTGCAGGCGACGTGCAGCCCCAGTGCAGTGCACCCTTGTAGCTTGCAGCTACTGGGTGCAGCCTGGCGCACCCTAACCGACACCGCCTGCACATCTTAGTTTGTAGTGCCGCGAACCTTATCTGAATCGGACAAACCTATTTAAAAAAAGTAAGCAGTAGGTCAGATCACTGCCATGTGACAATGTGGATGACTGAATGAAAGTTAATCGTGAATTGTTATCTAAAAAAAATTCCTTATACCATACCGACCCTTCCTTATACTAGCCCAGACCAGTGAGAAGCAGCGCGCTATTTAACTCGAGCATTCAAAATTTGGTGGACGCTTTAGCTTCGCCTTTAATTGCGGAACGCGATAGCATTCAAAGACCCCCTGACTGCTTTTCATGCTTCCCGATAACTCCAGCTTATGTAACCGTAACGTTTACCGGGAAACGCTGGCGGCGAACGCTATGCACGAAGGCAAGCTTTCTCGTAGAAACGCAGCCTCTTGCGCTTAGACCAGCCTCTTGCGTAGGTCGTCCCCTATTATTGTTTAGCACTTTTAATATTTCAGTTTGAGAAGAGATAACATAAAAGACGTGCGCTGTCGGCGTTTTTCTTTGATTGCATTTGCTTGTGGGCAGAATTTTCGAAATTCCGCGGAAGAACTTTGTAAAGAATGGAAGACAATGTTTGAGCAACTTTGGTGGTAGATGAGTGGTTGGGTAAGCGTGGTTCGGAACTTCGCCTGACAATCTTGTTGCAAAAGCGGCGAGCGAAGCCGTCTCTTGTCGAAATAAACTTCTTCAGGAAAAACATGCGAGACTAATGCAGATACGGCAGGTGGAGCGGATGCGATGGGTAGTAACTGAAAGAGCGTAGGTTAGGGCGTGTTGCTATTCCATAACTTTGTCCTCTGTCTCTCGTCCCTTTTCGTGCGCTAAAATACCCCAAAGTAGTGACTGCTTTATGGAATTCCAGAATTAGTAGCATATAGTGTATACACACCGGTCGATGAAGAAGCAAGATCAGCTTTCTCCACCGGATATCTTAGCCAAAAGGCTTTAATAAACCTCCATATTAGTAATACTACTACAGTCTACAAGTACTGATGCTGCTGCTGCTACTACTACTTCTCAAAAGGGGGCAATGAGGGCATGCTTATGCACTCTTCCCTCCGCCTAATGTGATCGGCTTCAGTGATCTCACGCTGTGTCTTGTCCTTACGTTTCCCAATGAACTGGGTTTCGTTAAACTAACAGAATGCACAGAATATTTACAGGGTGAGGCCAGGTGGGCATTCTTAATGTTGAACCTATGTTGACGCACCCGTTCCTGGAAGCTTTGCCCTGCCTGTAGAAGTGCACGTTTTCGGTGAATAAACGTCACCTAATAGCCGCCCACCACGTCCTGTTACTCTGTCTTCTTTTCTCGTCATCTTGTGCCGCTTGTTACCCTTCGACATGAACGACTAGCTCAAAACAAGGGACAATGGTTCAAGAACTGCAATGTTACAAAAGCACGGGCAAATGTACTGTCGACTCGCGGTGTCTGTTCTTCATGTACGTACAATGCGTGCATCACAGGCCGATTCGCTTCGGCGTGCAGTTATGTTATGATCATCGCAGCTGCTCCGTCTCGGATGTCACTTCCTGTCCCCGTGGCGGTCGGTGCTCCGGCAGGACCGTGTTACACAGCAGGACCGTGTTATAGGCTTCATGGCACAGGACTTACTTGTTTAGGTTATCGGAGAAAGATAACTAAGATGTAAACTGGATGCCAGCCCTCCTACTATTCCAGGGCTTAAAAGAGAAGTGGGTTAACCTAGGGGCCCGCTTTTTTTTTTTTTTTTTGTTAGTCACATCATAATAAGCCAACAAACACTGACACCGAGAACATAGGGGAAATTACTTGTGCTTAATAAATGAAATAAGAAATAATAAATTAATGGAAATGAACGTGGATGAATAACCAACTTGCCGCAGGTGGGGAAAGATCTCACAACCTTCGCATTTCGCGTGCGATGCTCTTCCAATTGAGCTACTGCGGCGCCGTTACCCCACCTACTTTCTTGGGTGTTTATGTTTCCTAGTAGAACCCTGGGAGCCCTGTTTTTTCATCCCCTTTCATTTCCATTAATTCATCGTTTCTTATTTCATTTATTAAGCACAAGTAATTTCTCCTATGTTGTCCTCGGTGTCAGTGTTTGTTGGCTTATGATATTCCAGGGCCTGCCACTCCAGACAGGGATGATTGAAGGAGGGAAGGGGCGGCGGCGAAAAGACGTAAATAGACGGGAAAGCTGCCCCATGCAACTCTGCAAGCGCGGAGGAAGCATGACGTCAGTTTCAGCAAGTCGACTTACTCCGACGCCACCCTTCCCTCTTTTTCCCTACCATCGGGCCATATTGGCACGTTGACTCTTGGGAGAAAGATCATTACACATGCTTCCCGGGCCTCGCACGTTTGGTAATATAGTGTAGTCCTGTAGTGACGACAGCGCTATTATTGGCCCGTGCCACAGAGTTTCTATGTTCCTGGTGACAACCGAAGAGGGCAGTGGCAAATGCCCCGTTGTCCAACTGAAAGAAAGTTTCCATAGATGCGCCTGCCAATTACGTTCGCTAATTTCCTTGACGTAGCGGCGCAAGCGAACGTTTTCACTGTCGGCGTCTCTGGGGAACTATGTTTTGGAGCGCGGAGGCACATGCGGCAGGGGCAGTGCGGTTTTGTGGGCGGAGTTAGTCACAGAATATAGTCACAGAATATAGTGGGAAAACTAGCGGTGCGCGGTTGTTGCATGCATGAGAGTGCTGGGAGGGGGGGAGGGAGGTAAGGGGGGGCCTTAATGTGTACATCTGAACAACTGAACAAGGTGGCTAATCGGCCATACCTTCAGATCACGTCTGAATTAGCGGCGGTTCCATCGGCTACAATGGGTCAGCATTTACTAAAGAATCGTGAAAAAGACAGCTTTCTTCTGTATTTCTGTATGTTTCTGCACAGGGTGAGCTGCCCTATGCCATACCACATGGGCTTGCCAGAAATCCCCAAGAACCCTTCCCCTCCCCAACAAAAACGCATCGCGCGAGCTTGGGAGAGGGTGCTGACGACCTCGGCATCGCCGGAGTCGAAAGTGCTGCCACCGCTGCTGGGTCACCTTACTGAGGACTCCGCCAGCGTTGGCTCCACCCACCCCCGTGATTGAGCCTCCTCAGTGCCCGATAAAAATGCAGCTCTCTCTCTCTCTCCCTCCCTCTCTCTCTCTCTCTCTGTATTATTACACAGTAACACTTTTCCATAAGATGTCAGTACACGTGCTTTGGAGTACAGCTATCTGAAACGTAAATAGTACCGGCGGACCGCTAAAGTAATAAAGTTGGGGGAAAGAGAACAAAGTATGCACACACTCTGCGTCGGTTTCAATCGCACTTGCGTCTTTTCTTCGCTTACTTGCTGTACTATGTGCGAGTAAACGCTAATGAAAGATGCATCACGGGCATGTACACTCAGTGCATTCTACCGGTACTAACATATGAGGCAGAAACTTTGCGGTTAACAAAGAAGCTTGAGAACAAATTAAGAACCGCGCAACGAGCGATGGAACAAAAAATGTTAGGTGTAACTTTGAGAGACGGGAAGACGGCGGTGTAGATTAGAGAGCTAAAGGGTGTAGCCGATATTCTAATTGTCATTAGGAACAAAAGATGGAACTTGGCAGGCCATCTAATGCGCATAGCAGATGACGGGTGATGTTGCGGCTTAAAGTAGCGTTTAGGCCAGGAATCCTCCTGGCACATTGATTAGTACGTCCGGGGATAGGAGCGAAGGAGAAAGGTTTATTTCACATTATTTACACTGGCTCCAAATATGGAAGCCCACTCCATCTAGGGTATACATTATATGTCTGAGCCCACATCAGGACACGTCATGCCTCTGTCTCTGTGCACAAAAGGCGCCCGCTTTTAAAACAGTCGTGTTCCCCCCAGGAGACTAGACAATGGAATCTGACGAGTGCACTTCGGGCAGAATCCCTCCGCCAGCAAAATCCCTCCCATTTTGTCGCACCGTTCCGCTGGACACCGCCTCCTATGTTGCACCATCGCCCCCGCATACCAGGCAACCACGTAACATTCAGGGAAATTCAAGTCGATGCAGTTCCCACGTTAGTCCTCGACGGTGGCCGGTCTCGTCAACTAGTGGTCTCTGAGCGACTATCAGCTTGCAGCGACCCTTCACGGTTGTTATTGCGTCTGCAGAATCCGGCGGTCGTTGTCCCCTGAGGGAAGCTTCTTTGTTGACCCGTCAACAGCCGTGTCGACTGTCAACAGCCGTGTTGACTGTGAACAGCCGCATTGGCACGTAACAGTGGTCTCTTAGAGCCGCAAAATAGGTACCAAGCGAAGGGAAGTGCAGTCGAGTCGGTGATGAAATCGGGAAATTTGCAGACATGACTTGGAATCAGCTAGCGCGAGCCAGGGGTAATTGTAGATAATTGGGACATGCGTTCGTCCCGAGGTGGACACGAAAATAGGGTGACATACGATGATTATTTACGAAGAGTTTATTCAGAGCCATCGTGGAAATATATCCCGGCATTCCCGTGGTAGCAGCGTCCCGCCAGAAAACTCGCATAGACGGTGGCGCCACTTTACCTCTAGGTGGGAGGAGGAGGAGGAGGAGGAGGGAATAAAGAGAGAAGGCAGGGAAAAGTTAACCAGAAATGCGTCTGGTTGGCTACCCTACTCTGGGGGACGGGAAAGAGGGAATAGAAAGATGAGATAGAGGGGAAGGAAAGCCGCGGTGAGCTCGCGCACGGTAACACTGCAAGATACTCTGGCGTGGTCCACGGCCTTGCCTCCAAGATCTGGTAATCCGACCACCTGATCTCTGAGGCCAGGTCCCCGGGAACCGTGCTACGCTTTCCACAATGCCACGGCGCCTAAAATTGCCACTTGCCTGCCGCCTGCCTTTATATTTCTTATCGCAGGCTTCAACTTTGTCACCCGCTGTGGTGAATTATTGCATTGCTCTGCTAGCACGAGGTCGCGGCATCAAATCCCGGCGACGGCGGCCTGCATTTTGACGCGGTGGGAACGCAAGAACACCCGCGTACCGCGAAATGTTTACGCGTTAAAGAACCATGTGGTCAAAATTAATCCGCACTTCTTCACTACACGGCGTGCCTCATAAGCAAATCGTGGTTTTGGCGCATAAAACCCGGGCATTCAAAATTTTTTTTTCAATTTTGTCGTGGGTCACAGTTATACGTCACAGTCATTTATTGCTCTTCAAATAAAGGTCTGACAACCGACTTTTAAGGAACCAGTTCTTTTTGGTTCAACCTCGGTAGTGCAAAAGCTGCATTTTCATATTATTAATTTTTTTTAGATTCATGTGTAACATATCAATTTTGACCGCTTTAAATGTACTATTGGACACAATTCACGGAATCGTATTATCAATTTTCCTTGCCGAGTTACAGAGTGGTAAACTTGATAGTTTCGTTGCTTGAAAATTTTCAATTTTCGCCAATCTTTAATAAAAACTTGTCAACCTAAATCAAAAATCCGATACCAGCAGTCACTAGATTTTAATTTTTTTCTTTTAAATGCAACAAACTTCGTCAAATTTGATGCAGTGGTTGCCGAGAAAAACGAATTCTCCTTTGACACGTATTTAGGTAAGAGCACCCGAGCTAAAGCTTCCTCTTAAAATCCCTTCAACGGCCTCCCACAATCCATGCATCAGATTGTCTTCGTTCTTTGTACACATCCCGGAGGCCTTTTTTTCATCTCCTGCTAATTTTTTCAGGTCAGCACGGCCGTAGTGAACAACGCTTCCCCTTTCATGTAGCAGGGCGGGTGGAGGTGCAGTTCCCATCGATCGGTGCGTTACATGACAGCGGGGTGCGAATCAGAGAGGGCATCTGAGAGGAAAATTCCGAGATCAAAGACCTTTTGTTTACGGGCATGCGTCCTCTTGATTACGAAAGGTAAGTGGTCATTCCGTAAACAGCGCCGACAGCGACGACAACAACAATAGAGTTAGTGCCAAAAAGAAAGAAAAGAAAGATCGCGGAATTCTGTGCACCTTTCCCAGAACACAGGCCTACGACAGCTAGGGGGTTTGTCAGCGTGCCTAAAATAATTTTTTGTCTGCCACTTTGAGAGGAAAAAAAGAACCCTTTTGTATGTTCCCATGTTTCAGCGAATAGTTTCAAACATTTTTGAAAGGCTGCATGTGGCAGATGGCACAGTCCTAGTTCGTGAGCTGGACTACTCGAACAGGGGGACATCACCTGCACAAAAAATTGAATTGCATAATCGGCTAATTAACAAAAAATTCACGAATTAGGTTTTTAACTAATTACCGTACGGCCCATATTGCAATTTACGAATTCCAGCCGTGGAGTTCACAAAGCGGATCCACTTGGAACGAAGTCTCTGTACGACACCAGTTTCAAGATAAGAATTCTCGATCTTTGCGGAGAAATGCATTGACGTTCCGGTTACTTCTATGCTTCAGTGCATAAAGCGACGTTTTGTGAAGAAAGTAACCGCGCTGGCTTAGCAAAGGTTCTCGAAATTCGCCACGGTCAATCCTCTGGCTCCTTTAGCAGTGTTTTCTATCTTTAACGCTGAAGAATTTAGTCCCCAGAAGACGCTGTCGAAATATACGTGCGTACGTCACAACGTGCTGGCGCGAGAACTTCAAGAACAACTCGCCACCCGTCTTTTGTTATTGTGTATTGTGTGGTTTGCCAAGAGCCTCATCGTAGTAAGAGTGGATTTTTTGGTATTGTTGAGGGGTAATTTACTGATGCAAAATGACTCATTTTTCTCTTTAGGGTCCCTTCAAGCACAGCGATGCAGTAAGTATCCACATACACACATAATCAGCGAGAATTGTTGCATTTGGGAGGCAATGTTTCGTTAAAACCGATCAACCTACTAAAAAAAAGAAAAGAAAGTCGTAAAGCTGTCTGAAGTCAGAAGGACGAAGGCGAATCCACGTTCTATCAATCTTTTCCATATGATGGCTGAAGCGCGTTGCTTGTAGCTCCCGTATGCACAATTTTTTTCTTTAAAGGAAGAAATTTTTTCTGGGACATTACGCGCGATATCCCGGATACGATTATGAGGAAACACCTGGTGGAGTTCCTTAACATGCACACAATGCATGGCACACGGGCGTGTGTGTGTGTTTTCACTTTGCCCCCATCGCAATACGGACGCCGCGGCAGGGGTTCGATCCCGTGCACTGGGACTTAACAGCGCAACGCCAAAGCCACTACGCCAGAGTATCCCTGCAGTAGCATATATATATATATATATATATATATATATATATATATATATATATATATATATATATATATATATGTATATATATATATATATATATATATATATATATCACTACGACCTTCTTAGATTAGTCAAAATTAGCGAGCAGCAGCGATCCCACGACGACCGCAGCTCCCCCACCGCACCGCGACTGACAAAAAGTTTCCTCGGTCTCTCCTGGCGCGAGCGCTACGTAGCGGACCAGCGAGGAGCGGTGCGTGGCCGCCCGCTGTCCCCCTACCGCGCCAGTTGCGAAAGGGTCTCCAAGAAGGACGCTGCGAAACTCGGCGGCGTCGCAACGGGCAACGCGAAAAGCGCGACCCGCGCCCTGATCGCGGCCGTCATCCTCTCTCTCTCTCTCCTCCTTTCTCGAGCACCCTTGCCCTCGCAATCTCGCCTCGCGCAGACGTAAACAAGGCACGGTCGAAGCTCCCTTCGCTATCGCGCCGTGTTTGCACGGCGATTTTTCAAACTGCAGTTGGTCACGTGGGAGTATTAATGGGTTTCTTTCTGCTATCGTTTCGTGTACGCTGTCCTGTCTCCCTGTCCTTTTGCTCACCTACCCCCCCCCCCCCCCCTGCATATTAGTAGCAGTAGTAGGAGCAATAGGAGTAGTGGTACCGGTAGCAGCAGCAGTAGTGGTGGCAGAAGTAGTTTGAAACTTTGTTAAATCCTTATAAGGGGTAACGCGTCGAGTGAAGGAAGCTGAGCTTGCTTCTCCATTCGTCGGCTAGTAGGCTTATCAGTGCAGAAGTCCAGCAGCAGTCACCACCAAATGCTGACAGCCGTTCATGTGTGGAGATGCAGGGCGGTCAGAAGTGACACGCACGCACGCACGCACGCACGCACGCACGCACGCACGCACGCACGTACGCACACACACACACACACACACACACACACACACACACACACGCGCGCGCACGCACGCACGCACGCCCGACGCACGCACGACACACACACACATGCACACACACACGCGCACACACACGCGCACGCACGCACGCACGCACACATACACGCACACTCTCTCACACACACGCACATAAACGACAGAGTAGGGAAACAGAGGGACTCAATTTCTGTTAATCACGACCATATTAAGTCAGCAGGGAATGAAGTCAAAGAAAGCATAGGAGTAAATAGCTTGTCACCAATGAGCTCTATCATCACCGGCGAGAAGTTACGTTTTCGTCCACTTTCATTTCGCCTTTTCTTCATTATTTTCTACGTTTCAATTTCCATCACAGCTAACTGCCACTAGAGAGAGAGAGAGAGAGAGAGAGAGGGCTCTTTATTAGAAAAACAGACAATTTTGCCGGCGCGTAAATAACCGCTGGCATGCTACTCTGTATAGAGATGGGGAATGGGATTAAAAGATTCCAGAGGAGAGTGGGAGAAAAAGAGGATAAAAATAAATATGAAATGTCCGAGTGGACCTGATACTAATATTTACAGGTGACATGGCGGGTAAATTTAGGCTTTTGTGTATGAAGTGTGCAATCTTTAAAGCTTTCCTATTAGACCAATTTATGACAGTGATTTGAACAATGAATCCAAAACCCGTCGCTGTTTTGAAGGGCCGGGCATTGGACCTAAGATCGTCGGTAAGGTTAACGGTTCGCGGCAAATCATGTCCATTTGCTGCTCAAAAAATTGTCTCTCGTCGCGGTACGCGGGGCATTCTAGTAATTTGTGCTTCATTGTCTCTAAGTTGCGACAGTTATCACAGTATGGGTTAGTGGTAAGCCCTATGCGGTAAAGATAATTGTTCGTGTATGCCACGTTCAGTCGAAGACAATGGTACATTGCCTTAACTGCCACTACTACGCTTTCCTTGGCTTCATTCATTGCCTGCTTTCTTTATATGATCGTGACTATATATATATGTACTTCTACGTTTCTGCCCACTGCGCTTCCTGAGGAGTAAGCAGCCATTGTACACCTTCGTATGACAGTTGAAAAAGTGCTCGTTGCTTTCTTTTTCTCTCTCAAGTGTTTTTCAAAGGAAACAATGATATTATCACTAATTGTACCCTTACAGTTACTATGACAAACTGAGAATAGTTGCACCGACAATACCATAGGCCTTTAAACATTTAAGTTCCGTGGAAGAGTCTTACTGGTGTACAGTTCTTTTTTATTGCAATTATTGTCAAGGACGACTATGTCTCGACTGCATGTGTAGACGCTTTTTAAGTATCTGAAACGGGCCGGGCTAGTCCAATCTATTTTGACGTTCTAGCGAGTTCCCGCTTTGGTCCCTAGGGGGCCTACATGCTCCGTTCGTCTAGGTCCGTCCAGTAAAGATTTTAGAAATGTCGACTGCCATGCATTCGCGGGTCACCAGTCTTTAGAAATAGTGCATGTTGTTTTAGACAGCATCGAAGCCAAGAACGGTGCATGTTACCTTCTCGCTGTACAAACACGATGACGGCTGAACATCCTGTTTTGTAACTCAAGCGAAAGTTTTCTTGTGTATAAATAAAAATGTGTTCACACACTTTCGTGCGCGTTTAGATGGAGAAAGGTTCTATTTTTTATAAGGTTTCGCATAAGTAAAGGCTTGAAATATGTTTTATTTGTAGTTTTTTTTTATTATTTCTTCATTTTGGCAGCGTGGAATCGGATTTAGTTCATTGTTTAAAACGGGCTACATCACATCGTGAAGAAGCCAAAGGCTCAACTTGGCAAGTTTCGAAAACTTTTTCTCTGCCGAAACGAACTTCGTGAGAAAAGAATAGGTTGAAATCGATGATGTCACACTAGTCGGACCGGAACTGTAGTATATAACCGCGAAATTTAAAAATAAAGAAAGAGGAGGGAAGTTTAGCATGCGCTTTGCCCAGTCATACTCAAATTTTTTTTCCCGCAAAATGTACGAAATTGGCAGAGCGACTGTTTCTCGAAGACAGTCTCAGCGGGCGTGTCAGGCCAAAAGTTAGGCCTGACCTTAGCGCCAGCGCGCGGCATGGACGAAAATACGTGCGGTATACAGCTCGAGCATCAGATATTCAAAACGTTTATGCTGTTCACACTGGCTATATGGGAGTCGCACGTTGCAGGGCCGCCGTGAGGGAGGTGAGCATTCCTTGGCGTAAAAACTAACTTCGCAGATCTTAAATCACCGCACAAGCTGGTATTTGGTGCTGCGGTTTACCACTAACGCTCATCGACGTTGCGTTTGGAAGAAGCGTCGCACGCTGTCGCCACCAGCGCTGCTGGTGCCGTCGACTTCTTTGGTGTTCCGGTAGTCGGTAAACTGTAAGGCCTGATTCACACATCAATCATCGTCCCCGTATTCTCATCGTCACGGCATCGACGTCCGTCAGGAGAAAAGCGTTTAATTCTTTGCCGGTATATCTCCAAAAAGAAAACGGGACGCCATCGACGTTGGCCAATGCTCTTGGATAGATGAACGTCTCCTGCGTACCGTTCATAATCCGTATGTACGAACAGACTAAAGAGAGTCTTTAGCTTCTTCGTCAAACGTACCACCGTTTGAGCAGCACGTATACCCTCTCGTTGTATTAATCTAATTTGCTACCTCTTGTTGAACCAAACGTCACCAGATGGCGCCACCAATGCTGCCGACCTCGTCTACGTCTCCGGTATGCAAGTTTACGGACAAGCCAAACACTCGGATCTCCGCTCTCTAGTGGCGACGCGACAAGTAACCCGCGTGGCACCACCTGCCTGCTAGTCGGCCGTCGGCCGCCGCAGCGAACGCGGCGCGCGTCGCCAGGAAGCGCAGGCCGGCAACCGGTTTGCCGTCCACCGGCTGCACCGCGAAAAGAAGGAACTCGTTCCGCTGCGGCGGTCGACCGGCGACGACATGCTACTTCGCAAGCCGCGGCGAGGTCCGCATGCATGGCTGGCCGAGTCGCGCTGTGGGCGCCCCCCTTTTTTTTTCTTCTACGGTCTCTCGAATCGCTTGGACGTGTCCGCATGTCGTCGGTGTCGGATCGTGCCGCGTTCGTTGCGCGAAGTGTCGAACGCGACTTACTGGTGGGTTCGTTCGTTGTGGGCTCTGAGCTGCAGCGCAGCCGGCCAGGCAGGGGATGGAAGAAAACGCACAAAAACATGCACCATTCATTGGTACTGGCTAACAATAATTAAATCTTAGACAGCGCCCGTGCTGTGTGCTTGTGCTCGCGTTTTCACGCGGTTCCGCTATGAGTAGTTCGCTGTGAAGAGGTTGAGGTAGTAAAAAACGCCGCGGCTGTTCGGTTTATGTCTGTGCACAGCTAAAAATTGATCACCTAACAAAGGACATCAAATGAAAAAGGTGACAATGAAGGTAATATCAATATCCATAAGTATGCAACCATTGGGAGTTAGTCAACTTCCCATAAGTACTGTCCGAGCAGCTACACAAATGCTGGCAAGACGTCGCGGTCTTTAATCGCTGGTTTGAACATCTACAGCTCATAGTAAGATATTTAGCGCACACAATTGACAAGGACACAGTGAAGGGAGACACACTAGCGCTTCACTGTGTCCTTGTCAATTGTGCGCGCTAAATATTTTACTATGAATTCGTACCAACTCGCCCAATTATCAGATCTACAGCTCAGTTCAAGCTTATAATTCAGCGTCCCTGGCTTTTGTTCCTGTGTTCCTTCAGCTAACGATGCAGGGACACAGAAACTCTCGTTAATAAGCTTAGGACTTGATGGCAAATCGTGCTTACAGTGCCCGTGCGTTCTTCCAGAATTTCATTAGAACAGTTTTAGCATAGCTCATACACATAGCACTAAAAGCAAGTAGTTAGCGTTACGTGCTCCGCACTGCGCATGCGTCGCGCGTCAACGGTGATGGATCTATTACGAAGGTACTTACGTTATTTTCCGGATTTAGCGTTGAACGCTACAGCGCGTGCACGCATGCGGAACCTTACGTACCGCAACATGGCGGCGCCCGCCCAAGCGAGAGCTACCCGCCTCAGATCTGTCGAGTCGTCGCGGCCTGCAACAGTTCGGCTCACTCGTTCCCCATTAAAGCTCGTATTTGTTTAGATTTGCGTGATATTATGCTTCGAGAAGGTCGTATACCGGCTACAAATGTGCGTTGTCTTTGAGATGCGTTCTCGATTATATATAAAGCGGCGCATTAGTCTTAACGAGAGAAGTCGCTCACGTTTGCTCATATGCTTGCTCTAGCCGCGTCGAGATGTCGCCAAAACCTGTACTATAGTTTTTCCTGTCTAGATGGCGCCGTGTTTACGTTTGCGTTAGCGTTTTGTTCCTTTCCGCCATTCTAAAAAAAAACTATACTTTGTGCCCCACAGAGTAGTCTTTCTTATCGTTGGCGTTGTGTCGCACGCTAACGCTAACGCAAGCGTTTTACGTTATACTAAAATTGTCTATTGACGTAGAGAGAGAGAGAGAGAGAGGTAGGGGGGAGAGAGAGGGAGTGAACACTTTGTGTTCATTGTAGCAAGAGAATTGAAAATCTTCGGTCTAGGGTCTCGCAGGCGACGTAGTTTAGCGCTGCGCTGATATTGTCCGTCAGGTATACCTTTGGTCTAAGCTTTATGTGGGCGAGTTGGTTTAATATACTTGAAAAAAAAAACAGCGCTACAAAGACGCGTACTAAAAGAAGGACAGGTATGCAGCGCCTGTCCGTCGTACATGTTCTTCTTGTAGTCCGCGTCTTTGTAGCGCTGTTTTTCTTCAACATGTAGGCTGGTTGCTTGAGTCAGCCGCTCGGCGGTCGGGTTGCGGTATATGGTAGTACATTTCGAAACTGCGGAGCAAGCTATTGAGTATTTTTGTGTGTTTTGTTGGCGTTGTGTGTGTGCGTATGTGCCGATCGTATCGTCTGGTTCATCATCGCCTGCACGTAGAGAAGCGTGTTAGGCATACCGCTGGGCCAACATCACCATGCAGTTTTCATTAGCGAGAGCCTCTCTCACTCTCTCTCTCGAAACTGGCAACAGCCTCCTAATTTTTATGAGTATACGCGTGGCTTTGCGCACACTCACCGAACGCCTATACAAGGACTTACGCCGAAAGAAGACCCACTGCCTATACTGAGGCCTGTCGCGCGCTTTGCAAGCACTGGTGCACAAAGCCCACACCACCGCTATACTGAACTTACGCAGGCTGTACTTGCACACTGTCGTGCTCGTAGAGAGACGTCTTTCGAATAACGCGGTGCAAACGCTACCGCCGAAACGAACGGGTTTCCCAACATGCAACACGGCAACTGTGTGTCACTCAACAGGAACTTATTTGCTGCAGGGAGTGTGCCAGTTAAGTACGCAGCCCTCCGACGAAAATATCGTGTGGGCAAGGGACCACCTCCGAGGAGTAGATCCACCCCTCAGCGGAGGCTGACAGCGTCCCGCCACTGCTGTACCCTTCTGCATTCTCCGCACAGTGCGATTGTGGGGAACAACATTCCATCGATAGTTCGCCCAGCTCCTGATTCTTCAGCCCCAATTAACCTTAGCAGGCTGACGAGCCATCCATATTTTAATAAATTGTTATAAGTGATGTCATTATTGCAATCGCTTGCCCGTCCTCGTTTCAAGAGCGTGTGATTGATTACTTTGCATGTCGCTAATGATGTGTAGATGGTGTGGAATGTGTGTAAAACCCACCTTTTATGTAAAGCCCCCTCCGGGGGTCCTTAAGGACAACGAACTGAACTGAATAAAGCTTCAAAATCATCATCAAGCACTCACTGGCCTCACAATTTCGCAACTGTAACGCATGTCCCAAACTTATTGATTAATATATCACGAGCCATTCCACTCTGTGAAGGAGGTTGACCAGCGAAGTTGTTTAGCACACGACACGAAGGTGACACATAATTTTGAACAAAGGTATGAACTCATCTATTGTTTTGATGGGTAGTCATCGTGACGAAAGGTACGCACACTCATATACTGTCTTGATCGGTGGTCATCATTTCACTCGCAACTGCAATCACATTCTTTGATAATATCAAATCGATGCACGTACGCCGCTGAGTGGTCGATTGGGCCGGATCGGTGTGGCATCGCAAGGGATGTGTCTGCAACATGGAAAGCGTAAACCACTCCCTTTTCGGTACTGACACATCCACATTGAAATCACCGACAACGACAACAGGGGTAGTGTCATCGCAGCTAATTCACGCAAAGTGAGTAGCCATGAACCTTACGGGACTACGAGTCATTGCATTTTTTTATTGCTTACGGAGGCATGAGCCATTGCTCACGGGGGTATGACCCATTGATGACAGTTTTCGGCATGCTGTTCTGTATGTTTGAAGCTAAACATTTCGACAGAACTGCCTGTCTGCTTGGGAAATTGATTAGGACTTTCAGACTCCAACCAAATAAGTGAATTTTATTAGCCCGACATATGCCTTCGAGCCATCCTTTAATAAATACATCTTGTCATCATCATTAGCCCGACGTTTCGGACTGCTACTGACTGCTACTGGAGTCATGGCACATTTAGAATACGGGAGGTAACATAAACCGCGGGAAGGGCAAGCTACCTTCGGTGTATATCCATGGCCTTGGCGACATGACGAAAAGAAGAAAAGGACGCCCAGTCAGGTAGGCTCCTGTTCGAGGTCACCAACACCAAAACGTCTGCACTCACCCGTACCACCCCTCCCCCTCCCGCTTCCCGTCAACGGCAGTCTCGCGGGTCAAGCTCCCCCGGCACCGGTCATCCCACCCGGCCAGCACCACTGCAGCCATCTCACCCTTTCGCATCCCCCCCCTTCCCGTCTGTGAAGTGTCTCCCCACCTTCCTTACCCTCCCCTCCTTTTTTTTACAAAAGACCGTTTAAAAGCTGCACACCGCCACCCCCGAAGAATAACCCCTGAAGGAGCCGAATAGGCTCCGAAAGGTCGGGCTAATAAAATTCACTTATTTGGTTGGAGTCAGTCTGAAAGTCCTGTTCTGTATGTTGTATCCGTGACTAGAAAGAATTTAGGCACTCTTCGCTTCACTTTGCTGAGTGTTTGTAGCCTCTGCCTTACGGGGCTATGAGCCATTGCATTCGTTTTGCATGCTTATGGGAGCATGAATGCCTACGGGGGGGTGAGTCATTGATGATGGTAGTTTTTGTTCACGAAGATTTAAAATATATGGAACCCTGGCTATAGACCGTTTCATCGGGCGAGGAGGATAGGGCGCACGGAGAGCCTTTCCTCCTCTCTGGCTTGGGCGATCCGGCGCGGCGCTGCTTGAAAGTATTGCTGTCGCGTGCTGCGGAACGATTTTGAGATGTTTTAGATGGTACTTTGGGAAATTTACGCCATGTCCGTTCATATAAGGTCGTCAGAGAAGCCTTTCGGTGCATCGGTAACTACAGTAGGCGGAAATATCTTTTGGGGGCGCAAAAATGTGACGCGTTTGATCAGCCGCGGTGTACGCACATTATCAGTCGCGGTGTGTGTATGTGTTGTGAACTATTTTGCTTATATCGGTTTTAATTCAACAAAGGAAACCGGTGTCTCTGTATTAGCAGCATGAAATGGTAAATCTGCTCAATATCTGATCGCTTGGCGTAGGGAGTAAAACATAAAGCATAAGAGCGCATGCTCGTACACGGCCAACCTTAGGACACCACGAAACATCTAAGCGGCAGGCGCAATCAAATATTTGTGATGCACCGGCATCGTTCTCGCGCATTTCAAGTCTAGTAGGCTTCAATTTACCATATGTCTACGGTAGCCTTCCTGCATGAGGCCGATGGCGCTGCTCAACACAGCGATCACTGCGGTTGCTGAACCAGCACGGTACATATGTAAGCTGTGCGCTTCGGCATTGCCTTTTTTGCCTGCATACAGCCATAATATATGAGGGATCGCATAAAAAGAATGCGGTGTATATTTTTGAGGACAAAATTTCCGTAATACTTGTGTGTGCGTCGTAGAGAACGGAACGTACACAACCGAAAAAGAAATTCGGTTATCATCCTCTTTCTGGAAAAAGCAAGAGAAAACGGGCTAACGCCGCAATAGGGCCTCGCATGGTCACGCTGCACAACGTTTATAAATATATAACCGCTGATGCGGTATGCTTGGACCATGCGGTATGTATAGAACAAAGATATATATAATCCAGCACCTACCACTGCTTAGGACGCTCGCGCAGTTCGTAAACAGTCCCTTTGCTGGACAAGCGTAATTCAGACTGTAAGGTATGCTGCTATCACTTGCCAAAACTATTTTATTCAGGGGCGGAACCCTCATCCATCGAACCAAGTAGTCACGCAATGTAACCTGCAGCGAACAGTTTGAACGCTTGTCAAAGTATAACATCACAGCTCCTATCGTAGCAGAACGGTACCCACACTCACGCTGTTACGATCGTCGCGTATGTTTCATGGCTCCTAAATCGCAGATCAGAAATAGAGGATAATACTGCAATAAGGTCACATTAGTGATTGGAACATTCAGAAATACACAAGTGATCTCCGAGGCTGATTGTAGGCACGAATATGCATGTGCGCACACATGCGTGCTCCGCGTCCGCCTCAACGCCAGCAGAAATTCCGGCCATGACGCCTTAAACCACTTCAGCACGTCTCACAGAACCGTTTACCACGTAGAAAACGCACGTCATACTAAACAGACCGCACGACCGCGAAAACAAACGCCAGAACCTGCCGCCGAGCGTATACCTGCCATGCAAAAGACCGCTTTCACCCAAGCCAGTATGGCGCTGCTCATAGGCGGCGCCACTGCGTTCACAATATGGCGGCGCCTACGAAAAAACGGTCTATATACAGCTTCGCTGTAAAAATTGAATGGTCGAATTTTAAGAAGTAAGCATGTAGGTAACTGTCACCCAAATTCCGGCGTCTGCCGATATGCTGTGAATGTGTCAGCAAAACACAATTGTCGCTGTTTCTCGAATCTACATTATCCAACAATTGGAGACAGTAACCGTTGCGGTGATGGAAAGCGAGACTTGTATTTAGCTCAAATACTCTGCTCAACTTAAAATCAGGAATGGGGCTGACAGACGGAATAGCACACTGTGGTATAAACGTTATGAACAGGGATAAAGTGCCTCAGAAAGACTGGCCAACGTTTCGATAGGAGGACCTATCTTCGTCAAAGGCGGCCTCGTCATCCTCGGCATGTTAGATTTAGCCGGTTAGTACAGTGACGTCACGTGCGGTTGTTGTCAGTGGCGGTTGGTTGAAAAGGAAGAAACTTCAAAGAGAATGAGCGCTGTCGCCTGCCGTCTGTAAACGTGGTTCCTAAGACAACGGGACAAGAGAGGGAGAGTGGGAAGGCGGGGGGAAAGGGAAAAAAGAGAAAGGAGCTTAGCGGGAAAAAAGAATAAGAAGAGAAAAAGAAAGGCTTGGGAGGGTTCTGGGGGAGCGAGAGGTTAGGGAGCATTCAGGGGTGTCGTTGGCGACATGTTTTTTGTGGCTTTAGAAGAGCCGGTCAGCCGGTCAGTGCGCGAGTAACAAAAAAGACCCAAAAAGACATCAGTTGAAAGAATGACTTGAGTAGCGTAGCAGCAGTGCGTCGGGCAATTTTGAAGGAGTTAAGATGGCGACAGGGAGTCTGGGGTACAGTGCATGGGGTAGCTGGAAGGCAGCGGCTTGGTCTTTCAAGGGACGTTAGCCCCAGAAGCTCAAGTTAGGCGTCGCCGCGGCGGTATCCAGAAGTGACGACACCCTGTGTGGCTGAGGCACCGAAAAAAAGGTATTCTGGCGTCTGAGACTTTGGAAAGTGTTGGAGGGTGTTTCAAAATATAAAATAAAATATAGAAAAAAAACGATAGGGGGAACCGAAACCGGAATAACAAATAAGAGGGTGACATGACTAAAAGCGGGCTTGGGCAGGTGTATACGGGAAAATGGGTCGTGCAACTGTTATATGCGTAAAACATGAAAGATTATATTAAATTGAGTAGTAGGTAGGGAAACATCGGAAATGGAGGAGAAGGGAGTTAAGGTTAGCTGGTGGCACAATGTATTTTGTGCCTTGGTTGATGATGTGCCACGAGCTCAACTTACTGCATCATGAACGCTTTCCCGAGTAACATGGTACATTCAAAATGCCTTTAGTGATTACTGCTCTAATTCTCTTAATCTGGCCCTTGTTTCTCAAAATACTCATTAGTACTTATTGAAACGTATTATGAGACGATGCTGGATCTGAGATGTTTACATTAAGAAACAGGTACTGTATTCACAAAACGTTCTTACGCTAAAAAGCGTTCGTGCCAGCCAATAGTGACGTAGGACATATCATTAGCGAAAGCGATGAGCCAATTAAGGAACAGCACTTACGAACGAAAAGCTTTATGAATTCGGCCCCAGCTTCGTACTAGGTTTCAGTAGTACTCGTCTATGGTTTTAGAATCTCATAATAAATTGCGTCGTGGAAGTGCTTTCAAAATGGCGGATACCCGGCGGCTACTTTCTTGAAGTATGTATGTATGTATGTATGTATGTATGTATGTATGTATGTATGTATGTATGTATGTATGTATGTATGTATGAAAAAACAACACACACGTGCCTTGCAGGCAAGTTTGACATGTATGTGCCAGTTTGACATATCGGCCATTGGCGTATATGCGGTAAGCGAACTTCAGTTTAGGTTTCCCGTAACTTTCATAGAATTACAGTGCCTTCGCATTGACCAGCACTGTTCTTTAATTAGATTACTGTGAGGAATCTGATAGTGCAACAATGGCGACAGGATGGGAACTCGCAACGTCTTCGTCCCCGTTTCACAGTTCCCGCTGTTACCACACCAAAATCCAATTTTCCACTTTGCTTCCACTGTATATTAGCAGCGAATCTAGCGGATCTCCTACAGTGCGTCGTAGATTCCACCTGCGAAGCCTCACGCAATAATTTTCTCCGCGATACATTTTCCGAAGAGAACGAGCATGCGCACTACAATTAAGTAGCACCCAATTTCGTTTTTGTTCCGTGGAACATGAGGCAAGTTGAGGATGAGGTTTCCCTCAATATCTGTTTTTTTTTTTTCTTTTTTCAGAGGCTGTGTGTCACCCGCAACACTTGTGGGACGTAAAACTAGGACGCAGCTGCCATCACGCATGCCAAGTGGCGTGGTGGAGCCCAACGCCCAGCTGCCGTGTTCCACATTGCGTCCATCGAGCGCTCAGCGTTTCTTCTTTTTTTTTTTCGATCGCGTTCGTTGCTCGTTAGTTTTCAGTTTTGCGAATTTAGCCGTTCGTTGGGCGAATTCTTGGGCTAGTATTACCGAGCGTGACCTCCGAAACCTTCAACGCGCATGAACGCATCCGGATCTCGGAGGCCCTGTTTTAACGCCAGAGTTTCACAGAGGGCATTATGGCGATAGCGCTTGCGTATCACGCTGTCGTGTGGCTGTTGAGCCAGCGAGGGAAGGATAGGCGATGCATGCGTTTGACTAGACTTTTTTATTGCGAAAGCAATACTGCTCGCACTTTCGGCCCATCGGTGGTCGTGGCGCCTCCTTACACAGCTGCGCGTCACGTGACCATGTGACGTCACGCCAGACCGAGGACGGGGCCCCAGCTCGCGGCATCGATGGTGGAGGTATGGTGGCTAGAGGGGGGTAGTGTGACGGGCGGGAGCGGGGAGGTGCACAAATTTGTGATGAAAGATGGCGGCCCCAGTAGATGGCGCTGGCTGCGCGACAGGTGCCAGCGGCGCTGGCCGGTTTCGCGTTGGCCGCATGTTTTTACTTTCACCTTGTTTCCAATAATTACACACCGCGTCCGTGTTAACAGAACATGAACTAGTCATTTTGTTAGTTCGTTGAAAAGCATGCGTTTGAAATTTTAAATGGTGCTACTTAACATAAACTAAAACCCCAATGTTTCTGATAGACGCAACTGGCAAGCGGCGTTTAGTTTATAATTAAATGTTTCCCAGCATTCACCAGATTTCACATCTTTCGCCAACTTCATGTGAATTAATCCATTTACGTGAGCGCACAGTCAAACTGTGTCTTGAGTGTTTGTTTCTTTACGGGCTTTATTGGGAGTGTAAACTGCTTAATATTTTCTCTTATAAGAAGCAATGGTTCGCGTGTTTATTTTTCGCTCTCGGAAGGTTTTGTTCAGTGTTGAAATAATTTCAATTTAATTTTCTCTTTTCCTTGGAGAGCTTATATTTTTAGAGTAGAAATGGCAATGCTGTAGTCAGGGCTCTGTTGCACCGAACATTTTCATTCATTATTTTTTTAACTGTTTCTCTCCCGTTTCGTCGCTTTCGTGAAAATTGATTCTGCAGCAGTTTTCTCAAGTATTTGCAATGAAACAGGGGCCGTTATTCTGCAGCAGTTTTCTCAAGTATTAGCAATGAAACAGGGGCCGTTACTTTCACATACGTAAGTGCACTTGATGGAAAAGTAACACCCAGCAAACGATATATATCTTCCTTGCTTCTCTGGTTTCACGGCACAGGCACAGAACCAAATTTTTGCTTCAATTGATTCGCTCGCAGGGTCATACGACCTGCGGAGTACATTTTGACCCCCTGGGGTTCTACATGACGGGCGCCGAAGGCGTGGTACACAGGAACGTGTTCCCTATTTTTTTTTTATTTTTTTTTTGCATTCCGCCCCCATCGAAATACGGCGGCTGCCACGGCCGGGATTCGAACCCTCGACCTCAGCAGCGCAATGCCATAGCCACTGAGCAGCCATCCCCGGCGGGTTCTCAGAATTGGGGTCGGCTCCATCGAAAACTTCCTATAGTTGAATAACATGACTCTCAGACGAAAATGTACTGAAGTATGGATGCCCTCGAGCGGCAATGCTGCGGCGTACCAAGCATACCCCCTTACGTATGTGGTCCACTACCACCGACAAGTGGTGCGCGCTCTTCGCACCGAAACCACTCGGCGCTGGCGACAGCGGAACCGGGGTATACCATGCGCGAGCGAGGGTGGATGAATAATGGCAGGGCTTCAAAAAAGGCGGCGACAACGCACCGCGCATGCAGCGTGTGAGGCCGTCGAGTTCATCGACACCGGTTCGCAACAGTAGTCGCCGCCGACACGACGTCGCTAAGTGAGTGAACGCTTTGTGAAAGCTTTTGAGAATAGCGCGCGCAAGACACGGACGAGGACAGCACAGGTTTTCCATGCTTAAGTGCATTGTTGTCGGGGCTCAGCACGTAGTCGCCAGCGTACGCTGTAAAACAATAATTACACATTTAAAACTACATAAAGATGTAAATCGGTCCCATATAGATCGCGTCCTTACACCCAAAAATGATTTAAGGTTGTGAGGCCGGTTTACACCCTTACACACACTTAAGGGCGTAAATTAGTTTACAGTGTAAAGCTCATCGGAAGGAATAGCCTGCTTACATGTGTAGATGGTTTGCATTGATGGCATCGGGGCCGCCTCAATCAAGGAACACCAAAGGAAAATATTGAGACCAGATAGATCATCAGAATATTCGTCTAGAAGTCTATCATCGTTTTCTGTTTGTCAATACATAAATTTCGTGCGTAGAATATTGCCGTCGAAATGCCTCAATTTGAACCGTCAGCGCCAAAGCGGAGGACATGACGTCATCTACATGTGACGGCACTCCGTGGCGTTGTTATGTATTTTGCATACACTTTATTCAGCTATCTCTATATGTACGAAGCGTACTGCTCGACGGGTGCAGGTGCTCGGCTTGCCTGAGTCACTCTGCGGCTCTGCTTCGGTTCAGGTCACCGGTTACGGTCACTTGAGCCTCCACGGCCGGAGCCAACAGGCTGGTCAATTGCCACACGTAGCCGCTTCGACCATTGTAAAGAGAGGGAAGCGATGCGATGCAGAGAGTCGCTCCGCTCTCTGTGCATCAGAGGTGCTGACGCCACACATAAGAAATACCATAGCCGACAACAGATGGCGCCACTTCGATTTTCTATTTACGTCATTATCTCGCTTACGAAAGTTCCGTTTTCGTTACGAATGAAGAATTCGTCATTACAGAAGCCTAATCGTTAAATCTAGTTCGACTTAATATTTGCCTTTAGTGTCCTTTCATGAGGTCCTATAGTGCAGTCGGAGGCTGCGTAAACACGAAACGCACATTAAGGAACGTATAACGTATACTGATTCCTTGGGCTCGACCGTATGCCACTCTTATATCCACCGTCCACCGCCGACCCTTCCCATTGATAACGCGGGCGCAGCGGCGCTCTCACATGCGATCTGAGCGCTGATACGCCATGTTCGGGTAATAGCACGGTGAGACGATCCATCCATGACGTCACGTGAAAAGTATCTAGAGTCAGTGAACGTTCTGTTTATTTCGCACCAAGTACAGCCGGTTTCAAGAAATTCAGTAGCTGATAATTTTTTTTCTCTAGTGACCCACGTGGGTCACGTGAAACCCACGTGGGTCACAAACCCACGTGACCTTCCGCTGTAAGGTCACGTGGGTTTCGTTTTCGGATATTCTCATGGTGCACTCCGACTGTTTGAGCCTCAGTCTAGCTACTGAGAGAACACGGCACCATCACTGCTGACACCGACCGTTTGGGTTTCGTTTCAAGCGAAATAAGACAAAATTTTAGCCACGCTTTTCCACCTTACGGAGACGCACCCATGCTGCTCCGGCTCCAAGCCAGGATTCGAGGCCTGCAAACTAGTCTTCGCCAAGTACACGCGCGATGCAAGGAAGTTAGCGCGCACAAAGGATGGCGGGTTAGCCACATAGTCAAGAAGAAACAAACATGCGCCAAAATTTGGAAAAAAGAACAATAAGTATGAGGTGACAAAGTCAAACAAGGCGTCGATCGTGCTGGCAAAGCATTACGCGAAGAAAGTCCACATCCTCGATTCGGACGCAGCAGCTATATCATCGCCGGAGAAACATCGCTCTCGACGACATCGACGAGCCTCTCTGCCAACGCAGACACTATACGGCCCTTGTGATTCGTCCACGAGCGGAACTGATTCCCAGTGTTCTCCCATGCAGGAACAATTGCACATTTTTGTCACAGCTCCGCGAGTGGCACCTCCTCAGTAGGGAGCCTGCCAACACCACCGAGACTGCAATAGCTTGCCACGGATCTGCACCCAACCTGCGTGAACCCGAAACACGCACGCTACGGTAAAGCTTGATGACAATTTCGAAGCTCTGACTTTAGATTTCGCATTGGTAGGGGCTGGCGCGTACGCCGAGCCCCACTACCAAAAATTACATGCCCCACCTACCCCGGTTTGGGATAGTGGCATGCTTCAGCCAACCGCAGTGCAACGGTAGGCCTCGGCACAGGGCCCCGGCCGTAATGATCACCGGAGAGCCCGACACCAGGTAAGTATGCAGCATAGCGCGACGGGCTGACAGGCCATTCCAGGAACGACAGCATATGGTACAAGCGGATAAGTTTAGTTAGAGCCTACTTGAAACAGCAGCAAAGAAGCTAAAGCGTGTGAAATAGAATATCAGAATAAGAAAGCATCCTAGGCGTAATCCTGTATATAGAGAACATGGAACAGTTCCTTTTCAAGGACCACGCTGAGAAAAAGCTATGCGCACACACGTAAGCGACAAAAGGATCGAACATGCCTTTGCACCGTAGCGTTGGTCACCACTGGCAATAACGCTTCCTGAATCATGACTCAAAATGCGTCAAACACGCGTCAAAATTAGAAAACTAACAATAAGTATATGACGTGACAAAGTCAAACACGGCATTGAACGCGCTCGCAAAGCATCACATCAAGACAGGACACATCCTCGATTGTGTTGCAGCAACTATATCATCGCCGGAGAAACATCCCTCTACGCGCTTGCTACTATAGAGTCATCGTGCACCTAGTCAACAGCACCATGTGATTACTCCGACAAGGGCTAATCTACCAGATACCTAAACCCACGATCATTGTGCCGTATTTCCTGTATGCAAGCGAGCTTTGTGCATATTCGTTGCTATTGTGAAAAAGGGGCCCATCAGAACCTCGAATCGTCAACATTTGTTTTTATTTATTATATTTCTTTATTTTGGTGAGTGTTCGTTTCCACTATGCATCCTCCTTGTCAGACGGTATTCCTTCGTACTCTTGATTACTGGTTAGCACTGTGTAGAAGTACTTGCCTTTTGGGTTTGGATCACCGTCATCCGGAAGTTTCTGCCAGCTAAACTTTTCCTCACGGAAACGCAGCACCACTCCATATTACACCGTTACAATGCGTTGGAAAAGACACAAAGCTATGCACACTGCTGCTATTTGTCTCAATAAACGCGATTCGCTAGGCGTCACGAATGCGTAATGCGTCCAAGTGGTACACGTTAAGACAAAATTTGGCATCATCTGCAGCTGCGTGAGTGAGTGAGTGAGTGAGTGAGTGAGTGAGTGAGTGAGTGAGTGAGTGAGTGAGTGAGTGAGTGAGTGAGTGAGTGAGTGAGTGAGTGAGTGAGTGAGTGAGTGAGTGAGTGAGTGAGTGAGGTAAAGAACTTTATTCGCTCCAGAAAAGACGCAGGGGAGACCCCGCGCCACCGGGCTAGTCCCACGCAGGGACCACCAAGCCGAGCTTGTCACGCTGCATCCTCCCGCTCCCTGACAAAGCAGGCACTTTTTATTACGTATTGGCCGGGCACACAAGCACAACACGACACGCTTTCGTAATGCCACATCTCGACAGTATACACGTATTCGTCAGAAAGCGCAGACCCCGAAGCGGGTCATTCTGTAGCGAAGTTTAATTGATACCGACAGCAGCATTGTTTCATTATTAGGGGTGGCTAAATTTTTTTTTTATTCACCGACCATTGCGATACTCCCTAAAGCGAAATTTGAGCGCAGCTGTATACGTCTTATCATTGCGCGATATATTGGCTGGCGCGGACAATCTCTCTCGTGCGGCACGTTGCAAATGGGGCGAAGTGTGGCACGACTGCCTCGCTATTCGTGACGCGTGGGCGGGATTCACAGCAGCCGCCGCAGACAGATCGCCTCTCATGCAGCGCTTTGTTTCCATGCAGACGACGCGTGCTACTCTGGCGCCATCTCGTAGCCATCGTCGCCGCGGAGCCCGTCGTTCGCGGCACCGCGCTTCTCAAGCTTTCGTTTGTTCGTTCGCTCGGTTCGAGGAAGAACGCCGACGCTTGTCGCACGAACGCGCGTTTAAGAGCTGCACTCTAACAAAGCGTTGCCATGCTGCCAGGAGGCGAGCTTCTCTGCCAACGCAGACAATATCTCCCTTTTGACCCGTCCGCAAGAGACACCGATTCCCTGTGTTCTCCCATGCAGGGGCAGTGTCACATTTTCGTCCCAGTTCCGCGAGGTGCGCCTCGACAGTAGGAAACCTGCCAACACCACCGAGACTGCACCCGCGAGGTCATCGGCTACCTACGCCGCCGCCTCTACCCGCAAGCCTACAGACCGATAGGCGCCAAGGACCTGGACCCAGCCTGTGTGAGCCGAAAACACACACTGCGGTGGACCTTCAGGACAATTTAAAGCTCTGACTTTGGATTCGCAATGGTAGGGGCTGGCGCGTACGCCGAGCCCCACTACCAAAAATTACATGCCCCACCTATCCCGGTTTGGGATAGTGGCGTACTTCAGCCAACCGCAGTGCAATGGCAGGCCTCGACACGGGGCCCCGGCCGTAATGATCACCGGAGAGCCCGACACCAGGTAAGTATGTAAAGCAGCGTGACGGGCCGACAGGCCATTCCAGGAACAACAGTATATGGGACAAGGGTAGAAGTTTAGTTAAAGCTTATCTTAAAGAGCAGCAAAGCAGCTAAGGCTTGCAAAATAGGATATTTGAACATGAAAGCATCCTAGGCGTAATCTTTTATATAGAGAACGCGAAACAGTTGTTTTTCAATGACCACGTTCAGAAAAATAACTATGCGCAAACACGTAAGCGACAAAAGGATCGAACATTCCATTGCACCGTAGTGTTGGTCACCACTGGCTATTGCGCTTGCTGAATCATGAGTGAATCAAAACTAAACGACGAAAGTAGTATATTGTTGTGCTACAAGATCACCGGTAAGGATGTTTCTGTGATCTTGTAGCTCAACAATACACTACCTTTGTCGTGACCGGTAATAGACGCGCGTGTACACTAAAATTCGTGCGTGATCGCACTGCGCCCCGCGCAACCGTCGCAAAAGTATAAAAAATTATTTCAGACCTCATTGGCCACACTATACACAGCCCCGAAAACACCATCATCATTAAGCGTCTGTATTTTCTTACAATCCGTTTAATTTCGAAGAAACTAGTTTTCATTGGCTCTTTCGCGATGGTCACGGTCTTTGCGGTGGTCAGACGCCCACTATTGTAGCTCTTTGAAACGTACGCGATACCGCGGGATAGTTTTGGGGCGTCTGAAGGTTTACATCAGGGGTTTCAGGTGCGGTAAAGACGCGGGGTGCGCAACTACCCCCAGAGAAGTGGTAGCACACCGGACGGTTATGAGGACGACTATATTCCAATCCCACGTCGTGTAGGCAACGGTGTTCCACCACCTGCGCGCCTTCACTACCGCCTGAGCTATCTTCAGCAGTGTGGCCGAGTGTAATGAGGAGAAAGAGATGCACTTAGGCTAACGTGCTCGCACGGCGAACGCTAGAGAAGATGAAGAGGCAGAACAGGTGCTCCCGCAGATGTCTTCTTCACTCTCACGTACGATATATATATATATATATATATATATATATATATATATATATATATATATATATATATATATATATATATATATATATATATATATATACACACACACACACATGGGTCGGGTCGCGCCCCAGCACGCCTCCCCGAATCCCCAACCGCAGGAAAAATTAAACCTTTCCGCCTATGCGGTGCGACGTTCCATCCATGACGTCACACGAAAAGTATCTATAGTCAGTGAACGTTCTGTTTATTTAGCACCAAGTATAGCAGGTTGCCAGCAATTCAGTAGCTGCTAATTCTTTTTTCTCTATTTAATGAAGGCGCTAAAAGTTGACGTAGGTTTCGTTTTCGGTTATTCTCATGGTGCGCTCCGAGTGTTTCAGCATCAGTCTAGCTACTGAGAGAACGCGGTCCCATCACTGCTGACGCGGACCGTTTGGTTTTCGTTTCAAGCGAAATAAGACACAATTTCAGCCATGCTTTTCGACCTTACGGAGAAGCACCCATACTGTCCCGGCTACATGCCAGCGTTCAACGTCTGCAAGCCAGTTCTCGCCGAATGTACGCGCGATGCAGATAACTTAGGGCGTATAAAGGATGACAGGTTAGCCACAGAATCAAGAAGAAACAAAAACGCGCCACAATTAGGAAAAATAATACGAAGTATGACGTGATAAAGTCAAACACGGCATCGAACGTGTTGGCAAAGCATCACGTGAAGGCAGGCCACATCCTAGATTGGGACGAAGCAACTACGTCATCGCCGGAGAAACATCCCTCTACGCACTTACTGCTATAGAGTCATTCTAGATTCAGTCAACCGCACATGTGATTACCCGGGCACGTGCTACTGTACCAGATACCTATACACACGATCGTTTCGCCGTAGTTCCGGTATAGACGTCCGCACGCCAAGTTTCATCCTAAGACGCCAGCGCTCGTTTCTCCCCTGGCGGAACGATTTCACTTCCTACGGGTGTACGTTTCCGCCGTTTCCCTTCAAGGTCACGCCCGCACATAGCTCGCGCTGCGCGCGAAACGTCTCTTGTTTGCGATGGCGCCTCTTCGGATGACTGGAAATTATTATTGTGTCGTCAACTGTCACAATAGCAATGTAAACACGAAAGGGTTGATGCCACCAGTGAAATTCTGCCAATTGACAAGAAAATAGTACGACAAACACACACGACAGGCATGGATTACTGCGGTGCGCCGATCAAAGTAAGCAAACAACTGGCAAACAAAACGAACTCGTTCATTGATCATTCGTGAGTGTATGGCGGTTTTCCGATGTAATCCATATGAATTTAGTGATTACTGGGTATATAAACCTTTTATGCGAATAAAAATTTTTAATTGTTTGACCAGCGCTTGTCCTGTCTATTTTCTCGTGTTTCGTTGTGTGTGTGCTGCCCAAGAATGGAAACCACTTCTGTTTCACACGCTAGCAGTCGCCGCAGTTCACGCGTGCCGAGAAATTGAATATGTGCACGATGCGTTTAACATGACCGGAGTTCATTGCTGCATCACCCCTGTCCCGATCGACCGAGTTGCTGGACGATACACCCTCGTGTCTTCGTCGCGCCGTCACCTTGCTGAAGCAGAAATGATTACTAATACTTTTAACTTCCGTCTCTTGACCACTGTTAAAAAATGGCCAAGCTATATACGCTGCTGGCTCTATCCTCTAATGTAGGGGACGTACTAGATAAATTTGTGTGCGCATGTCCTACTTGGGCTATGCGGCGATATATTTTGTTTATTTCCGCACAGTGTCGATGGAAGTTCGTTGCCGCCAACAGAGACAACACGAATTTGTAGCAAATATTTCGTGGGAAACTGCAAAAAATGACTTCAGCTAACACGCATCGTATGTGCACACGATTGTTCCAGCGGCACATACACTTACACTTACATGCACATACACTGCACATACACATACACGGCATGCACATACACTTACATGCCTAAGCAGACCCTTTCCCCACATTGCAGCCATGAAAATAATCGTCAAGCGCACCGATCTTGTTAAAGGCAAATAGAAGCGTATTGTTGGGGTCTCGGTGCTGACGCCCGTTATTGCCAATGGGTCGCAAGCCCCAAGGGTAGCGTTGGCCTGGCGGCCTGGGGCACTGGAAGCATCCGAAGGTCCCGGCAAAGCAAGAGAAGACTGGTAACAGAACAACTTGTTTATTCTAACATAGCAAAAGAGCGGCCGGTCAGGTCGACCGAAGTGGAGAGACGGGAGAGCACGTAACTCAACAGAAGAAATCGGAGCCTCTCCCCTGGCGTCCGGGGGCAGCTGCTCTTATACTCTCGGCGTCGCGGGCCAGAAGGAAGGTCACGGGATGAGCCCACGCGACGGCGGAGCATGAGCCCACGACGGCGCGCACGGTCGAGCCGAGAGACATGCTGAACCGAGTGTAGTGACGCATCGCCAACCCGCCGACGGACAGACCTCCTGGCACCTCACTTGGGGAGCTCCGCTCCCCGGCTGCCGCGCTTTGACAAGCGTGGGCACACACACACACACGCACATACGAAGACACGTGGCACTGAAACACGCCTGGACACGTTTGGCGGGGAGGCGTTGCGGCGGCGTCGAACGGGCCAAAATGTCTGCCGCTTTGAGCGAAGCCCCGGCGTCCGTTGCATCCGCGCCGGCATTACCGCGCGTTGTAGGCGAAACGTAACAGTATACATCGTCCTTCGAATAAAACGTTCACACACAGGCACACGCCGCGCGCGGTACCGAAACGTGCCCAAACACGCGTAGGGCAAGATGCATTCAAGGCGGTATGAACGAGAGATGAGAGAGATGTACAGCCGACTAGTTGAAGTTTACCCCACGTCCGGAGCTCTCAGGCTGGCGCGACAGCGCCATGCGGCGGTGCTGTTCTTGTCTATACAAGCGAGCTCTGTGCATATTCGTTGTTATTGTGAAAAGGGGGCCCGTTAGGGCCCTCGAAACGTCAACATTAGCTTTTCCTTTATTATTTTTCTTTATTTTGGCGAGTGTTTGTTTCCACCATGTATCCTCCTCGTCAGACAGTATTCCGTCGAACTCTCGACTACAGGTTACCACTGTGTAGCAGTGCTTCCCTCGTGGGCAACGGCTTTTCCGCAAGTTTCTACCACCTACAGCTCTCCAGCGAGGATAGGTGGGCTGTGCTCTTGGGCAGCCCCGAACTCAACGACCAAAGCCTGGCCGTCCAGAGTGCCCGCGATCGGGCCGTCAAGCTCGGCTTGGCGGTTCCTACGTGGGAGTAGGCGGGCGGTGCGGGGTCTCCCCTGCGTCTTCTATGGACCTATTAAAGCTATTTCATTTACTACTTAAAGCTCTGACTTTGGATTTCGCATAGGTAGGGGCTGGCGCGTACGCCGAGCCCGACTACCAAAAATTACATGCCCCACCTACCCCGCTTTGGGATAGTGGCGTGCTTCAGCCAACCGCAGTGCAATGGTAGGCCTCGGCACGGGGTCCCGGCCGTAATGATCACCGGAGAGCCCGACACCAGGTAAGTATGCAAAATAGCGTGACGGGCTGACAGGCCGTTCCAGGAACGACAGCATATGGGACAAGCGGACAAGTTTAGTTAGAGCCTACTTGAAACAGCAGCAAAGAAGCTGAAGCTTGCAAAATAGAGTATCTGAATAGCAAAGCATCCTAGGCGTAATCCTGTATATAGATAACACGAACAGTTCCTTTTCAAGGACCACGTTAAGAAAAAAACTATGCGCACACATGTAAGCGACAGAAGGATCGAACCTGCCTTTGACCGTAGCGTTGGTCAACACCGGCGATGACGCTTGCTGAATCATGACAGAATCAAAAGTAATCGATACTAGCAGTATATTGTTGAGCTACAAAATCGTCGGCAAGGAGGTTTCTGTGATCTCGTGGCTCAACAATACACTACCTTTTGTCGTGGCCGGCCATAGACGCGCGTACACTAAAATTCGTGCGTAATCGCACCGCGCTCCGCGAACCTATCGCAGATGTTTAAATAATTATTTTAGACATTCCTGACCGCATTATACACAGCCGCGAAAACACCATCATCATTAACGGTCTGTATTTTCTTACAATCCGTTAAATTTCAGAGACACTAGATTTATTGGCTCTTTCGTGATAGTCACGGACATTACGGTGGTCGGACGCCCACTATTGTAGCCCTTTGAGACGTACATGCTGCCGCGGGACAGTTTTGGGGCATCTGAGGGCTTACATCGGAGGTTTAGGTGTGTCAAAGACGCAGGGTGCGCAACTACCCCCAGACAAGTGGTTGCACACTGCACGGTTATACAGACGACTATATTCCGTTCCCACGTCGTGTATGCAATGGCTTTCCCTTACCAGCGCGCCTTCACAACGGCCTGAGCTATCTTCAGCAGTGTGGCCGAGTGTAATGAGGAGAAAGAGATGCACTTATGCTAGGGTGTTCGCACGGCGAACGCTAGAGCAGATGAAGAGGCAGAATAAGTGTCCTGGTGGAAGAGCGAATGTCTGCTTCACTCTCACGTGCAATATATATATATATATATATATATGTATATATATATATATATATATATATATATATATATCTGGGTCGGGTCGGGCCCCAGCACCCTTTCCCAACCCCAGGAAAAATTACACCTTTCCGCCTAATAGGTGAGATGTTCCATCCAATTGACGTCACACGAAAAATATCTATAGTCAGTGAACGTTCTGTTTATTTCGCACCAAGAATAGCCGGTTGCAAGCAATTCTGTAGCTGATACATTTTTTTTTTCTCTAAATAATGACGCCGCTTGAAGGTGACGTGGGTTTCGCTTTCGCATATCCTCATGGCGCACTTCGACTGTTTGAGCGTCAGTTTCAGTACTGGGAGAACACGGTACCATCACTGCTCACACCGCCCATTTGGGTTTCGTTACAAGCGAAATAAGACACAATTGTAGGCGCGCTTCTCGACCTTAGGGAAAAGCACCCATACTGTCCCGCGTCACGACTGCCTCGCTAGTCGTGACGCGTAGGTGGGATTCACAGCAGCCGCCGCAGACAGAGTTCCGCTCATGCAGCGCTTTGTCTCCATACAGAGGACGCGCGCTAATCTGGCGCCATCTCATAGCCATCGCTGCCTCAAAGCCCGTCGTGCTCAACACTACGCTTCTCACGCTTTCGCCATACCATCCTCCTCCACTTCCCGCTTCATGGTTCCGCTGCAACCTCCTCCTGCGCTTTCCCCGTCTTTCCTCTCCCGCTGCGCTCCACGTTCGGTCTCATGTTTAGCTGGGCTCGTTCTCTCGGTTACGAGGAAACACGCCGACGCTCGCCGCAGGAACGAGTTCTTAAGAGCTGCGCTAAAACTAAGCGTTGCCACGCTGCCAGGAGGCGAGTATCGTATCGGCGCCGCCGCTATCAGTGCGTGATCGACGAAAGACAGGAGACGACTGTAGTCCAAAACGCCAGCAAGCCGCAGAGAAATACATTCCAGCACAGCGAGCTTCTCTGCCAACGCAGACACTACCTCCCTTTTGACCCGTCCGGAAGCGAAACTGACTCGCTGTATTCTCCCATGCAGGGACAATGTCACATTTTCGTCACAGCTTCGCGACTGGCGCCTCCACAGTAGGAAGCCTACCCACACCACCGAGATTGCACCCTCGAGGCCGTCGGCTACCTACTCCACCGCCTCCATGCCCAACCCGCAGCACACACGACACTAGTAGTAGCAGACCTTCATGACAATTCAAAGCTCTGACTTTTGATTTCGCCTTAGTAGGGGCTGGCGCGTACGCCGAGCCCCACTACCAAAAATTACATGCCCCACCTATCCCGCTTTGGGATAGTGGCGTGCTTCAGCCAACCGCAGTGCAATGGTAGGCCTCGGCACGGGGTCCCGGCCGTAATGATCACCGGAGAGCCCGACACCAGGTAAGTATGCAACATAGCGCGACGGGCTGACAGGCCATTCCAGGAACGACAGCATATGTGACAAGCGGATAAGTTTAGTTTTGATCTACTTGAAACAGCAGCAAAGCAGCTAAGGCTTGCAAAACAGAATATTTGAACACGAAAGCATCCTAGGCGTAATCCTGTATATAGATAACACGGAACAGTTCCTTTTCAAGGATCACGTCGAGAAAAAACTATGCGCACACACGTAAGCGACAAAAGGATCGAACATGTCTTTTGCACCGTAGCGTTGGTCACCACTGGCGATTGCGCTTGCTGAATCATGACTGGATCAAAAGTAAAAGACGAAAGTAGTATATTGTTGAGCTACAAGATCTCCGGCAAGGAGGTTTCTGCCATCTTGTAGCTAAACAATGCACTGCCTTTGTCGTGACTGGCCATATACGCGCGTCCACTAAAATTCTCGCGTGATAGCACCGCGCCCCGCGAAACTGTCGCATAGGTTTAAATCAATATTTCTGACCTCATTGGCCACACTATACACAGCCGCGAAAACACCATCATCATTAAGGGTCTGTATTTTCTTACAATCCTTTTAATTTCAAGGAGACTAGTTTCATTGGCTCTTTCGCGATGGTCACGGTCTTTACGGTGGTCAGACGCCCACTATAGTAGTTCTTTGAGACGTACGTGCTATACCGCTGGACAATTTCGGGGCGTCTGAAAGCTTACATCAGGGGCCTCAGTTGTGTCGAAGACGCGGAATGCGCAACTACACCCAGAGAAGTGGTTGTGCACTGGACGGTTATGAGGACGACTACATTCCATTCCCGCGTCGTGTATGCAAAGGTTTTCCACCACCAGCGCACTCTCACAACCGTCAGAGTTATCTTCAGTACTGTGGCCGACTGTAATGAGGACTCAGGTTTGCTCGCACGGCGGGCACTAGAGAAGATGAAGAGGAAGAAGTAAACAGGTGCTCTGGCCCGATTGTCTACTTCACTCCCATGTACAATATATATATATATATATATATATATATATATATATATATATATATTTGTGAGGCCATAGCACCCCTCACCCACCCACCAACACCAGCAAAACTGAAAACTTTCCGCCTGTGCGTTGAGATGTTCCATCCATGACGTCACGTGAAAAGTACCTGTAGTGAGCGGCGAACGTTCTGTTTATTTCGCACCCAGTATAGCCGGTTGCAAGCGTTTGAGCAGCTGAAAAATTTTTTTTCTCTATTTACTAACGCCGCTGGAAGGTGACGCGGGTCTTGTTTTCGGGTATCCTCATGGCGCACTCCGAGCGTTTGAGCGTCCGTCAGTCTCGACACTGGAAGAACACGGTACCATCACTACTGACACCCACAATTTGGGTTTCATTTCCAACGAAATGAGACACAATTTTTTCCATGCTTTTTGACCTTACGGAGAAGCACCCATGCTGCCCCGGCTGCATGCCAGAGTTCACCGCCTGCAAACTAGTCCTCGCAAAGTACACGCATGATGTAGAGAAGATAGCGTGCACAAAGGATGACAGGTTAGCCACAGAATAAAGAAGAAACAAATGCGCGCCAAGATGAGGAAAAATAACGATATGTACGAAGTGGGAAAGTCGAACATGACATCGATCGCGCTGGCAAATCATCACGCGAAGAAAGGCCATATCCTCGATTCAGACGCAGCAGCTATCTCATAGCCAGAGAAACATCGCTCTACGCTCTTCCTGCTATAGAGTAATCCTACATCCAGTCAGCCGCACATGGGAATACCCGGACAGGTGCTAATTAATGCACCAGATACCTAAGCCCATGATCGTTATGCCGTCTTTCCGGAATACTAGGGAGCTCTGTGCATATTCGTTAATGTGAACAAGGCGCCCGTTATGGGCCTCGAAACGGCAACATTTGCGTTTTCTTTCTCACTTTTCTTTATTTTGGCGAGTGTTTCTTTCCCCTGTGTATCCTCGTCCGACGGTATTCCGTCGAACTCTTGACTACAGGTTAGCGCTGTGTAGCAATGCTTGCCTTGTGGGCAAAGGCTTTGGATCACCGTCATCCGTAAGTTTCTACCAGCTACACTTCGCCTCACGGAAACGCAGCAGCAAGCCATTAGACCCTTACACTGCGTTGCAAGCACAAAGGTACACAGCCGTGCACACCGCTGCAACTTGCCTCAGCCAACGCGATTCGCTATAGGCGTCGCGAATGCCTAATGTGCCGTAGTGGTATACAAACGAAGACAAAAGTTTGACGCGTCTGTGGCTACAATGCCAAACTGCACTCTTGCGCCTTCTGACAAAGCACGCGCCTCGAATTACGTATTGCCAGGCACACGAGCACAACGGGAGAGGCACTCCTTATTCCCTATCGCGACACTATCCATGCTTTATTCGTCAGAAAGGGCAGGACCCGAAGCGGGTCATGCTGTACCGAAGTTGAATTCATACCGACAGCGGCGCCAGATCAAAGACCAGAGAACTAACGGTGAACGTTTTAGGGCAATGACTTTTTAATTGTTTCAATAACAGATGAGAGTGAATTTAAAAAAAGTCACTGGCGGTTACGACACTCCCTGATGCGACATTTGAGCGCAGCTGCATGCATGTTTTCCTTTCGCGATATATTGACTGGCTCAGATAGTATATATCTCGTGCGTCATGTTGCAACCGGAGTGAAGTGTGACACGACTGCCTCACTAATCGTGACGCATGGGCGCGATTCACAGCAGCCGCCGCAGACAGACCCCCGCTAATGCAGCGCTTTGTTTCCATACAGACGACGCGCGCTACTCTGGCGCCATCACGTAGGCATCGTCGCCGCAAAACCCCGTCTTGCGCTGCACTACCCTTTTCTTCTCACGCTTTCGCCCCACTCTCCTCCTCCGCTTTCCGTCTCATAGTTAAGCTGCACCCTCCTTCTGCGCTTTCCTCCTCGCGCTATCCCCGTCTTTCTTCTCCCGCTGCGCTCCGCATTGGCTCTCATCTAATTCCCCGTATTCTCCCAGGCAGGAACAATATAACGTTTTCGTCACAGCTACGCGACCGGCGCCTCCCCTGTAGGCACCCTGCCAACACCACCCGCGAGCACGGAGTAAGACGCGCGAGTAGTCGCGTAGTCTGTCCTACGTAGGGTTCCCATCCCGCCGCCTCCATGCGCAAGCCTACAGCGTGTCACGGGCTTGCATCCAACCTGGGTGAGTCGACAACAGCCACATCGGGGTGTAGCTGAACGACAATTACTTTGGATTTGCTATTGGTAGAGGCTGGCGCGTACGCCGAGCCCTACTACCAAAAATTGCATGCCCCACCTATCCCGGTTTGGGATAGTGGCGTGATTCAGCCCCCCCGCAGTGCGATGGTAGGCCTCGGCACGGGGCCCCGGCCGCAATGATCACCGGAGAGCCCGACACCAGGTAAGTATGCCACATAGCGAGACGGGCTGACAGGTCATTCCAGGAACACGAGCATATGGGACAAGGGGAGAAGTTTAGTTAAAGCCTATTTGAAAGAGCAGCAAAGCAGCTAAAACCTGTGAAATATAATATTTGAACACAGAAGCATGCTTCACGTGGTAATGTATGTTGAGAACGCGGGAGAATTGCTTTCCAAGGACCACGTTGAGAAAAAATCTGTGTGCACACATGTAAACGACAAAAGTGGTGAACGTTCAGTTCCACCGTAGCGTTGGTCACTACCGGCAGTTGCGCAGGGTGAATCATGACTGAATCATGCTATAGCATGTATACATGCTATAAAAGCATACACTATACATGCTGTAGCATGTATAGTGTCGAGATGTATGGCATTTCAAATGAGTGTCCATCTGTGTTCGTCTGCCTGCCAATACGTAATTCGAGGCGCCCGCTCTGTCAAAAGGCGCAAGAGTGCAGTTTGGCATAGCAGCCGCAGACGCTGCAAACTTTTGTCTTGGCCTGCCTACCACTAGGACACATTACGCATTCGCGCCGCCTACAGCAAATCGCGTTGATTGAGGCAAGTAGCAGCAGTGTCGCGAGACCCGACGTGGGCCATTCTGTACCGAAGTTTAATCCGTACCGACAGCAGCGCCATATCAAAGACTGGCGAGCTGAGGATGAGCGTTTTACGGCAATAACGTTTTAATTGTTTCATGAAACAGTTTTGGAATAGCGCTTGAAAACAAATGTCAACGCCTTACATATGTAAAGAAATAGCGTCGCCATCCCTGTGCATGCGCGGAACGTTGACGTGCGCGACGATAACGTATACGTTATTTGACAAGTTTAACGTTTTAACTATTAAGCCCAAACACCGTGGGAGCGATTTTGTGTGCGGCTCCGTAGAGCGGAGGGTTTGAGCGACGAAATGGACCGCGATGCGAACAGATCACTCGTTCTTTTTGCTCGATCGTTCGGTTCCCACAATCTAGTATTCGTCGCTCGTCGCTCGGAAGTGCTACGAGTGACGAATACACGAAGCCTGAAATGAATGTACATCAATCAAGTACTACCGATTGTCGCACGGAACGAGCAAACGACTAAATTTTGTTACGTGCAACGGTATGAACCTACTGCAGGACCTTCCGAAATATTTTACGCTGCTCCTTGCACTAACACGCATCAACCTAAATTAATAAAGCACGCGTCACGCCAGTTTCGGCGCGCATTTGCTGCCCTCATACCGGCGACACCGGGGATCCGTCGCTCAGAGTCGTCACTCGCATGGGTGCGACTTGTTGGCGATGAGCGAACGCGACAGCAATTTTCATCGTGTCGCTTTTGTCGGACGCAAGATCGCTTGCATGGGGTTTGGGCTTGGCACATGGCAACCGATGGCGCTCTGTCTCCTAACGTCCTTCTTACGGTTGCGTTCCCACACGTTAAACTAAATGTCTTGAAGGGACGCGCACCGTAACGACCTGCGAAGGTGCTTGAGTTTAACGTACGTAAGGCGACAAACACTATTCTAAAACTGTCTATGATTACAGGTGAGTGGACTCAAAATATGGCGTTACCATGCTGCTAGGAGGGGGCTAGCTGCTCTGCCAACGTATAAACTGTGCCCCTTTTTGGCGCGTCCGCGAGCGAAACTAATTCCCTTTGTTCTCCCATGCAGGGGAACGCCACGATTTCGTCACAGCTCCTCTACCGGCGCCCCCACAGTATGGAGCCAGCTAGCCTACCACAGCACCACTGAAGCGCGTGGTCGTACTAAGATGTACCAACTCCGCCGCCTCCATTCGCAGCCTATAAAGCCCGACAGCGCGTAGATCTAAATAGCCTGCACCCAACCTGCGGGAGCCGACAGTACCCAGATCGATGTTGTCTGACTTTGGACTTGCTATTGGTAGGGGCTGGCGCGTACGCCGAGCCCCACCACCAAAAATTACATGCCCCACCTATCCCGCTTTGGGATAGTGGCGTGCTTCAGCCAACCGCAGTGCAATGGTAGGCCTCGGCACGGAGCCCCGGCCGCAATGATCACCGGAGAGCCCGACACCAGGTAAGTATGCCGCATAGCGCGACGGGCTGACAGGCCGTTCCAGGAATGACAGCATATGTGACAAGCGGAGAAGTTTAGTTAGAGCCTATTTGAAAGAAAAGCAAAGCAGCTGAACCTTGCGAAATAGAATATTTGATCACAGAAGCACTCTGCTCATCATTGTGTATACAGAGACCACGGAACAATTGCTCTTCAAGGACCACGTTGAGATAAAACAATGCGCACACACGTAAACGACAAAAGAGGCGAACCTTCTGTTGCACCGTAGTGTTGGTCCCCACCGGCAGTTGCGCATGCTGAATCATGACTGAATCAACAGTAAACGACTAAAGTATGTATATTGTCGAGCTACAAGATCACCGGCAAGCAGGTCTAGTGACCTTCCATAGACACGTGTACACTTTCGAGCGTGATCGCACTCGGCGCTGCCACCGTGCTCCGTGGTTTAATAGAGGTTTAATAAATTATTTTCAAACCTCCCTGGTCGCATTACACACGGCCCCGAGATGACCACCATCATTGCTGTGTTTTCTAACAATCCGTTTCGTTTCAAAGCGACTAGCTGTATTTTACTCTTTCACGATGGTCGCGGTCAGATGTGCACAACTATAGCTCTGCTTAAAGAACTGCCTGCCCAGGCAAAGCAGACCCATCTGAAATTCGGGTTTCTCCCTGCTTGCTCAAGTCACCAAGACGTCTGTCATTCAGCTTCACCAAGTTGTGCGTGCTGACCGGACTCGTCACAGCTCCGCCTCCACAGTGGGGTGCCGATACCGCAACACCACTGAACCACGTGGTCGTGCTTGATACCTACTCGGCCACCTCCATTCGCAGCCTATACGCGGCGTGCACGCCGATGGCCGCGCCACTGGTGGCGGCCTTGCGCAGAACGCATGGGAGAGGAGCGAGCCGCGCGCCGTAGCACGCCGTAGTTTGTTGCGTCGCTGATAGTGCTTCTCCATCTTATTTGTGTTTTCAGAGCAAAATAAGCAACACCCTTCGCATGTGTGGGATGGCCAAAGCTTCCGAAGAATGTCGAAGAAGAATTGTTGCAGGGTGGGGGGGCTCAAATACCGGCGAAAACGTGCCGGTGATACGGTTCTAATTATTCCCCGCAAAGCCTCATCAGCAGGAGCAACGGTGGCAATGGATCGTAGCTTCGGCGCGAAATTTCTTGTTCTCATCCTTTCCTTTGTCGCTTCGGTGTTTTTTCTTTTTTATTATTATTTTTTTACTCAATTGTAGTTAGACGGGTAAGCGACGAAGTTCGTCTGCAGTGCAACCTGCGGTTGAAAGGCATTTCGCTAAAGTTCGGAATGCCGTTTGCCGCTTATATTGTTTTCCGCTTCTTTACCGCGTTGGGCTAGCTAGGCAGCACGACTGCATGAGCGCATTGTTTTGCATGTTAAAGCTACAGAAGTTTGCAAGAACTGAAATTGTTAGTTTTATGTGGCCCGGTAAATCCTCGCACCAGCTGTCGCGCACTTCATGTTCGTACATTTATTTTATGCGTGGCTTCGCCCATGTTTAACTGTTGCTAGTTGCTTCATGCATAACTCCTGATTCTTTTGAGCTGCGAGGTTTTCACCCTGCCTCGTTTGTAAAGGGTATAAATCACGCTGTGTCTTATCGGAATGACACCAAGCAAGTGCTTCTTTAACAGCTTTATTCATTTCGCCCGGGGGCACCTTAGATATTGTGGTTTTTTTGGGAAATGTGTTTAGAAAATAGGTAGCTCAGGGCGAGAATTGCTAATAGTTACTGCATATGGTATTTTTGTTCTATTTTTCGCTGATCCATTTTTCGCTGAGTAGTTCGCGTCACATCATCATACCTTGATGCTGTCTGAGCAGACTTAACACGCCGAGTGATTTGTTTGTTTCACAACGTAGTCGCTTCTTGCAAGTGAATTTTGCACTCAGCTGAATTATTTCTTATTATGATTACGCCGCATAGGACTAAACCCGGCCTTGCCGCCAGCGCTGTATCTAATTTGACTGGCGCTGCTCTGCCTTTAAATATATCATGTGGCCATTCTCTCTAGTAACATTTAAAAAAAGTACTGCAATGTTAGTCACACTATAGCTTTGTACGTTTCCAAGCAGTTCCCTTAGGGAATTTAAAATTGCAAAAACTGCAGCGCGAACGGCAGTTCATCGGCGGTACAGCGCTAACACGCGCTTTTATTAACCCGTGCGTTTGGTGGCTTCGTTGACTATAGTGTACGCGTTTCTATCAATAAATTCGCAATTATTCTACTTCAGGCGACTTTCACTACACTTATTCGGCGGCGTCACATGTATTCATCGGCAGAAAAATCTCAACGGTATATGCAGACATCGCACCGTGCGGATTTGTTATCTAAGTCTGCACTAACGACGGGTGCTTATTATTGAGGTACAGAAGCAGCATTACGGCAAGCGTAGAATTAAAGAAAAAAAAAACGGTCGAGACATCGCATTAGTCAATAAAATTTGTCGGCTAGTTTACATGAGCTCCACTTCATGTAAATGGTCTTCATGGCGTTTGTCTGCGGGACGCACCTGGCGCGTATGTGGACCATGTTGCCCCAAACACCGGTAACACCTTGTTCATACCCGCTCCCACAGAGGTCTGCGTCTTCTCTACAGCTGTCACCGCAGAAGAAGCAGTCTGGCGCCCGAACCAAGGACAAATCGCAGCCGCGAACTTCAGTCACCCTTGCTGCAAAGCGTTGTCGTCTGCTACTGCTCCCACGCGTATTGTTGGAAGCGCCCGCTAGGTGGCTATCAGTGGCGCCTCTATAGGCGGTGCACGCGGCCTATAAGCCCGATAGCGGCACTATCGGAACAGACCAGATGCATAGAGTTTCATATTACTACAACCAGAGGGAAATCTGGCGTTGCGATCGTTCAACTATCATGGGAATGATGCGAAGTGCAGGCTACGAATTATTATTCAGTTGATTGGCCAACTAGCCTACAGCTATTTTTTTGGCAGTTTGGTTTCGCTCCCAGCACAATTGCTTTAAACCGCATTGGGGCAGTGTGATGCAAACCTATCTGCCTTTGTTCTGTTGTTCGAAGTGGCGATAGCGCGCTGGGCCAGCGGCTGGGCCGATGCTTGTGTCGCGGTGTGGTGACGAAGACCTGACAAGAAAGCGACGGCATCGTAAACGTTGAAACAACGTGTTTTGACCGTTTTGACCTTGATTTGTTAAGTGTGTTAGGTTGGCACTGTAGCGTTACGTGCTTTATCAAACTTCAGAAGAGCAGAAAGGAAGGGACTACTGATACAAGCACGATACTACGCACATGTTCTATACTTAGAACCCTTAAAGTACGTAGAAAACGTGGCATGCCTACTGATAATCTTAAGTGGTACTTTCAATAAAATGTGTCCCAATTGTGTACCTACTTGTGCTTTCTTCTGGGGTGACTGATGGGGCCGGCGTTTACCGGTCCACCGGTTATATGCCCTACGCATTACATTGCCTGCCCATCTCGATTATTTTCTCTTAATATCAAATAGAATATCGGCTTTCCACGTTTGCATCCACACCGCTCTCTTCCTGTCTCTTGTCGTTGCACGTAACGTCTTTCGTTATGCCGCTCTTTGCGTGGCCGGTATGTATATGCAACTTGCTCTTTTGCTACAGCTGTTTGGCTTCCTGCACATGTTTATATTTGCAGTGCGAGCCTTAAAGCAGTAAAGTTTAGCTGCACACATTTGCTGGGTTTTCAATAGCCTGCGAGTAACCTTATTCTATTGGTGATGGACAGTGCAATAGAAAGACGGCTGACTGCTTGTACAACGCATTTCGTTTGCTATATAAATGGTTTATTTCTAGTGGCTTCACAATCAAATTTGGTTGAGGGCGTCATTACGCATTTATGTGCTCATTGAAATGTGTGTTCCAGGACATTTGAGAACCAAAACTTACTTGAGGTAGGCAAAGTTGCAGCTTCTTGGCTGTATAGTCTGCTGTCGCAAAATGGGTAAACGCAAAGCCACGCCATAATTACACCTGCTGGCGCGCACTTCAGAAGATGCAGTACGTCAATATCTCTATAATGAAGCATACTCGTAGGAGGCCACAAGCGTCCCAGCTAGCACTGCAGTGGATATGCTTAAAAGTACTTGAAGACCTTCAGTAATCGTGACAGCCGACGCAGCCTTTCGAAAGAGCGAGATAGTTCGCAAGTGCCTGTCGTCTGCGTGAAAAGTCTTGCGTTCGCAGCGAGCAGGCATCGTAGCAGACGACATTTGTAGCATCCCTCGATCTCAAAGGCGCAACACTTTCTCACAATACAAAGTTTTCATTTCCATGCATACTTAATCAGTACTTTTATATAAGTACATTCACTGTTGTCGCTGTTTTAAAAATAAATAATTATTCACTGGCTCTAAATCGGGAACAGAATTGCAGAACAATGTATAACCCCGGCGTGCCTTGGTGGTAAACTGCTCTTCAATCGCAAAGTTCATATAGTGTGCATTATATAAAATGCTACAGAAATAAAGCTAGATTTTACACGAAAATAGTTTAGTGTAGCTTCGTTTAGTGTGCCGCAAGCAAACGCCACTAGTCTAAAGATCGAAGTCAATGCGGAGCCTGTGCTTCCCATCATTCCCATGTAGGTTGAGGCAACGCTATGGACATCGACAGTAGCGCCACATTTCCTTCTAGTGTATTCGTTTAGAAGATGGATGACAATTTCAAAGGCGTGATTTTCGATTCCGTATGGGTAGGGGCTGGCGCGTACGCCGAGCCCCACTACCAAAAATTACATGCCCCACCTACCCCGGTTTGGGATAGTGGCGTGCTTCAGCCACCCGCAGTGCAATGGTAGGCCTCTGCACGGGGCCCCGGCCGCACTGATCACCGGAGAACCCGACACCAGGTAAGTATGCCGCATAGGGCGACGGGCTGACAGGCCGTTCCGGGAACGACAGCATGTGGGACAAGGGGAGAAGTTTAGTTAGAGCCTATTTGAAAAAGCTGCAAAGCAGCTAAAGCGTGTAAAACAGAACACTTGAACACAGAAGCATCCTGCACATAATCCTGTATGTAGAGAACGCGAAACAATTGCTTTTCAAGGACCACGTTGACAAAAAATTATGTGCACACACGTAAACGACAGAGAACGTTCCCTTCCACCGTAGCGTCGCTCACCACTGGCAGTTCCGCATGCTGAATCATGACTGAATCAAAAGTAAACCACAAAAGTAGGATATTGTTGAGCTACAAGATCACCGGCAAGGAGGTTTAGTGACCGTCCATAGACGCACGTACACTTTCGCGTGGGATCGCACTCGGCGCTGCCACCACGCCCCGTGGAACCATCGACCTAAAGAGGTTTTAAAAATGTGTTTCAAACCTCCTTCATCACACCACATACGGCCCCCAGAACAGCATCGTCAACAAGGGTCCGTACTTTCTAAGAATCCGCTTCATTTCAAAGTGACCAGCTTGATTTTATTCTTGCATGATGGTCACGCTCTTTACGGTGGTCAGAGGTCCAAAATTATAGCTCTTTGAGACCTGCGTGCTGACGCAAGAGAGTTCTGGGGGGTCTGAAGGTTTATATAAGGGGTTCAGGGGCAAGTTCGAGCCGCGTGCGTTCCGCATTGCCCTTGCTGGGTGCAGGGCTCAGCAGGGCTTTAAGTTAGCCAGTGAAAAATAGCAAATATTCTTACAGAAAAGAGACCAGAATAGTGACTACACAGCGAAGGCAAGTTTTGCTGTTGGACAGCTCATAGCTAAATCTACCAAGGCGTCAACGGTGGGTGCCTGCATAAAGAACTGCCTGCCCAGGCAAAGCAGACCCATTCGGGTTTCTCCCTGCATGCTCAAGACATCAAGACGTCTATCATTCAGCTTCATCAAGTTATGCGTGCTGACCGGACTCGTCATATAGCTCCGCTACCAGCGCCACCACAGTGGGGTGCCTACCACAACACCACTGAACCACGTGGTCGTACTTGATACCTACTCGGCCGCCTCCATTCGCAGCCCGATAGCGTCACTATCGGAATAGCCCAGATGCACGACGTTTCATATTACTACAACCAGAGGGAAATCTGCCGCTGCTATCGTTCAACTATCATGGGAATGATGGGAAGTGCAGGCTAGGGATCATTATTCAGTTGACTGGCGGACTAGTCGGACTAGTCTACAGCTATTTTTCGTCAGTCATTGGGGCAGTGCTCGAAGTGGCGATATCGCGCTGGGCCAGCGGCTGTGTTTGTGTGGGAGTGTGGGGACGAAGCCCTGACGAGAAAGCGACGGCATCGTAAACGTTCAAAGAACGTGTTTTGACCGTTTGGACCGTTTTGACCATTTTGATATTGATTTGTTAAATGTGTTATTTTGGCGCTGTATAGCGTTACGTGCTTATCAAACTTCACAAGAGCAAAAGGAAAGGACTACTGACACAAGCACGATACACCGTACGTGTTCTATGCTTAGAACTTTTAAAGCACGTAGAAAACGTGGCAAGCCTACTAGTAAGCTTAAGTGCGGCTTTCATTGAAATGCGTCGCGATTGTGCATCTACTGGTGCTTTCTTCTGGGAAGATTGATCGCGCCGGCGTTTACCGGTCCACCGGTTATATGCCCTACGCATTTCATGGCCTGCCCATCTCGATTATTTTCTCTTAATGTCAGATAGAATATCGGCTTTCCCCGTTTGCATCCACACTGCTCTCTTCCTGTCTCTCGCCGTTGCACGTAACATCTTTCGTTCAGTCGCTCTATGCGTGGTCAGCACGCAGATGCCACTTACTCTTCTGCTACAGCTGTTTGGCTTCTTGTACGTGCTGATATTTGCAGTGCGAGCCTTAAAGCTGTAAAGTTTAGCTGCACTCATGTGCTGGCTTTTCAATACCCTGCGAGTAACATTATTCTATTGGTGATGGACAGTGCAATAGAAAGACGGCTGACTGCTTGTACGACGCATTTTGTTTACTAGATAGACGGTTTTACTTCTAGTGGCTTGACAATCAAATTTGGTTGAGGGCGTCATTACGCATTTATGTGCTCGTTGAAATGTGCGTTGCAGGACATTTGAGAACAAAAACTTACTTGTGGTAGGAAAGGTCGCAGCTTCCTGGCTGTATAGTCTGCTGTCGCAAAAAGGGTAAGCGCAAAGCCACGCCATAATTACACCTGCTGGCGGGCACTTCAGAAGATGCGGTACGTGAATATACTGTATATTGAAGCACACTCGTAGGAGGCCACAAGCGTCCCAGCTAGCACTGCAGTAGATGTGCTTAAATGTACTTGAAGACATTCAACAATCGTGACAGCCGACGCATCCTTTCGAAAGAGCGAGAGAGTTCGCAAGTACATGTCGTCTGCGTGAAAAGTATCGCGTTCGCAGCGAGCAGGTGTCGTAGCAGACGGCACTTGTAGCATTCCTCTCAAAGGCGCAAGACTTTCTCACAATGCAAGGTTTTTATTTCCATAAATATTTGATGAGTATGTTTATATAAGCACATTGACGGTTGTTGTTGCTGTTGTAAAAATAAATAAATGATTATTCACTGGGGCCAAATTGGGAACAGAACTGCAGAACTATGCATACGCTGGTGTGCCCCGATGGTAAACTGTACTTCAATCTTAAAGTCATGCAAAGCTAATGTAATGTATTGATCATTATATAACATACTGCAGAAATAACATTAGGTTTTACGCGAAAATATTTTAGTATAGCTTCGTTTACGGCGCCGCGACAAAGCGCCACCAGGCTAAAGATCGGAGCAAATGCGAAACCTTCAAGCGCCACATTTCGCTCTAGCGAATTTGCGTGGAAACTGTGCTTACACCAAAACCCGCGAGCGCCTATACTAACTGCAGTCAGGTAGAACAGGACGCCAATTTCAAAAGCCTGATTTTCGATTCCGTATGGGTAGGGGCTGGCGCGTACGCCGAGCCCCACTACCAAAAATTACATGCCCCACCTACCCCGGTTTGGGATAGTGGCGTGCTTCAGCCAACCGCAGTGCAATGGTAGGCCTCTGCACGGAGCCCCGGCCTCCAAGATCACCGGAGAGCCCGACACCAGGTAAGTATGCCACGTAGCGCGATGGGCTGACAAGCCATTACAGGAACGACAGCATATGTGATGAGCGGAGAAGTTTAGTTAAAGCTTATTTGAAAGGGCCGCAAAATATCTAAAGCTTCCGAAATATAATATTTGAACATGAAAGCATCCTGTGCTTAATCCTGTATATGGGGAACGCGGAACAACTGCTTTTTAGGGACCATGTGTTGCGAAAAAACTATGTTCACACACGTAAACGACAAAAGGGGCGAACGTTCTGCTGCACCGTAGCGTTGGCCACCACCGGCAGTTGCGCATGCTGAATCATGAGTGAATCAAAAGTAAACGACAAAGGTGGTATATTGTTGGTGTACAGGATCACCGGCAAGGAGGTTTAGTGGCCGTGCATAGACGCGCGTACACTTTCGCGCGTGGTCGCGCTCGGCGTTGCCACCACGCCCCGTGAAACCTTGGTACCCAAAGAGGCTAAAGAATGACCGCCCAAGCACTTCCTACAGATGGTTAAACAGCGAAGGTGAAACGTGCGGCCCCTGCGTTTATCAAACGACGGCTGAGCTGCCGGATCCTCGGTACGGAGTTGCTGCTAGCGCTCGGCTGTACGAGCCTGTTCTTGTGCCCGGTCCGTAGCATCGGCATGGAGTAGACGAGCTCGTTTCCGGTTCTGCTCGCGGAGTTGCTGATCGAAAGCTGCCTGCTCCTCAGTAGTTTCCATGACGCGTTGCCTACCCATTTCGGAGCCAGAGAGAAACTGCTGTGCGCGCGCTCGGCTGCGACGGAGAGCTACGACGTCACTTTTGACGGAGCCAATCGCGCGCCTCTATTTCTCTTCTTTTTTTTTTCTCGCATGCGCATGTGTTTGCGCCGGAGGAGTTTTCGGCGAACATGCGGCAGACGGACGGACGAATCGGCTAGGCGTATACAGCTTCGCTGAAATATTTTTTAAGCCTCCTTGGTCGCGCTATATACGGCCCCGTAAATACCATCCTCATTAAGGGTCCGTATTTTCTAGCAATCTGTTTCATTTCAAAGCGACTAGCTTTATTTTACTGTTTCACGATGGTGATGGTCTTTACGGTGATCAGACGTCTACTATTATTGCTCTTTGAGACTTGCGTGCTGCCGCAAGAGAGTTCTGTGGCGTCTGAAGGTTTATATCGGCGGTTCAAGGGCAAGTGCGTGTCGTGTGCGTTCCGCGTTGCCCTTGCTAAGTGCAAGGCTCATCAGAGCTTTAAGTTAGCCAGTGAAAAACAGCACCGATTCTTACAGAAAAGAGCCCAGAAGAGCGACGACACAGTGAGGGCAAGTTTTGCTATTTTGCAGCTCATAGCTAAGTCTTCCAAAGCGTTCAAGGTGTGTCCTTATAAAGGGATGCCTGGTCAGGTAAAGCAGACCCATCTTAACGACGTATTTCTCCCAGCTTGGTCAAGCCGTCAAGGCTTCTATAGTTCAGCTTCACCAAGATGTACGTGCAGATCGGACAAGCTATACACCTCGAATAGCTAAAGCTTTTTTTAATTTTGTCTTGGTGACGTCTTGAGAAGCCAATGGCAAGCTGTACTATAGACATTTTATGATTTAGGTTATTTGATGTATTCATAAGTTACCTTCAGTTGATGTTGCTCTTTTATACTGTTAAGGAGGTTGCATCCTTGCAGATTATCCGCGCTGTTTAATTGTGGAAATGGTATATCCAAACCGAACATATCTGTTGCCGCGAGCCATTAACATGCAACCGGCAGGCACGCATCTTGAACTAAAGTTTGCCATGCTTGGAACACAAAGCTACATCCTATTTTGCAACCAATATTGGTCAGCTGACCTAGCTACAGAAAGAGAACTTTTTTATATCCCGAGTTAGAAAATTTCACCACTACAAGCTCCACATTCAATATTTGTCCCCAACAAAAAAATATGTGTGAACTCTAAGGCTGCAATGATAAATTAATGGCAATGAAAGTGGATGAAAAAACAACTTGCCGCAGGTGGGGAACGATTCCACGTCTTCGCATTACGCGTGCGATGCTCTAACCAATTGAGCTACCGCGGCGCCGTTTCCCTATCCACTTTCATTGCCATTAATTTATCATTTCTTTATATTCAATTAGTAAGTACAAGTAATTTCCCCTATGTTCTTCTTGGTGTCTTTGTTTGTTGGCTTCTCATGATATGATTAATAAAAATCGGGCCCCTCGGTTAACCACCTTTCTAACGAGGGTCTCGCATCCGGCAACACTGTTGCCTTCAGGTAGCATGTGCGGGTTTATTAACCGGTTGCCTTCACCCAGAGAGATCACATACTCGTGATGCCTGAGGCAGAAAGGATGTTCCACATCCGACGCCAAGGCTTGTGAGGGGTGGCGCTGGCTAACATTCCCAAGGTTATTTCTAGTAGTAACACATAAATACCCAAGAAAGTGGACGGGGAGACGGCACCGCTGTAGCTCAATCGGTTAGAGCATCGCACGCGCAATGCGAAGACGTGGGATCGTTCCCCACCAGCGGCAAGTTCTTTTTTCACCCACTTTCATTGCCATTAACCTGTCAAATGCTATTCAGTATCACCAGCAGGCTTTACACGTTGCTACATACAAGAACGTGTAAAAACAGACATGCAGTATGTAAACAAAGTAGAAACTAAAGATACATGAAAACAGTATCCTGCAACTATTTCCCTTCAAATAAAACAGAGTCCCAGATTTGTAGCATGACATCTTGAAGTTTTCAAAAACGTGACCATGTAGGCTTTACATGCTGTAACACAGCACAGGATGTTTCTTCTTCGATGTAAAGAATGCTTGCTACATTTTAATAAATTAACTCTCTAGAAAAATTTAAGCGCGAACATAACTAAATGCAGATGTTGGACTAATCAGAAATGTGACATAATTCTATCTTTCCGGTGCTTTTAACAGAATAGGGCAGGAGGTAGGCTTGTATTCGGAAATGTTACTCGCAAGGATTACCATGTGACGACAAAAGATTATGTAGTGGGAGCCCATGCCTATCACTGCTCTTTACATATGCATGACCTGTACAAGATGCAGGCATTAGGGGGTTCGGTACGCCTTGAAAAACATAAAGTTGCCAGCGCGAATACCTGAAAGCACACATGTTCTGGGGAAATGTAAAAGTGAAAAACGTAAATTATTACATAAGTCATACTGAAAAATGTATTGCTGCTGTTAATTGGATTACAAGTAAAAAAATGTCGTATACCTGTCCGGTTACATGCCAGCATATACGTGGAGTTGTAATAGGCATGCGTTTTGGTGACACTTTTTATGCCACCACAGTGTAACCTTTCAAGTAAAATCAATTGAAGGCCTGCCTTCCTACTGTTCTATTCATTTCATATTTATAGCACTGGAGATACTTAATAAGCAATGAGAAACGTAAATACAGCTTGCACGCTGTCATACATCAGCAGGTCAGCTGACTATGTCCAACAACACACTTCGAAAAAGCTTTCGCATAGCCTGCTATGGTCATCACTTGAAGCTTCAGCAAAGAACAACCCCAATCCCCCCTCTCATAGCTTACTTCAGCAGGAAGAAAATTCAATATCTCATTAGCTGTATGAACCACTCCTTAAATAAATAGGCATCCTACTTTTGCCACATCGTGCCACCAAAGTTCTGAGCATGCTGCGAGCAAGACAACGTATTCTCAATATGCATAATACCTTCAAGGGTTAGAGAAGAAAGGGGTTAACCGAGGGGCCCGATTTTTATTAATCATATCATAAGAAGCCAACAAACAAAGACACCAAGGGCAACATTGGGGAAATTACCTTTACTTACCGATTGAATTAAAGAAATTATAAATTAATAGCAATAAAAGTGGATGAAAAACAACTTGCCGCAAGTGGGGAACGATCACACGTCTTCGCATTTCGCGTGCTATGCTCGCATGCGTAATGCGTAATGCACGCGTAACCTTAAGGTGCACTGTACTTGAGTACCAGTCTATGCGTAACTTTCAGAGTAAAATTAACGTCAAAAGCAGAAAACATTAAAAGAAAATTGAATGGCCAGAGAGTAGGCATTCCCCGTGAAGCTAAAGTGAGAAAGCTGTAAGACGTGCAGTTCCAGACAACAAAGACCGAACACCATCTATGAACAGCACAATAAAAGTAATAAAATACTATTAGAATAGGACACCGGATAGTGTCGTCTTCAAGCTCCAAACAATTCCCAACTTTGTCATAGTTTTTCTTGATATTGAGGACTAGATAAAACATTCCACAATGCTTTATTACTCTTCATGCATATTGAATAATGCCTAGCTTATGTCTGTCTTTACTGGTTTCTCCAAAACATATAGCTCCTCATTCCAGGTGCACTTGACAAGCTATACGACAAAATTTGTTTTCCTTGAGGCTTATGTGTTTGAAAATCCAGTCCTTACATAGCTATGCACAAAAGATGCACAAAGGAGCAGCTATATGAGTTGTTTTCGAGAACGGGGCGTCATGTCATTGGCATCCTTAAGTGATAACTGCCACACCCCTACCTCCAACCTTCGAGAGTACTACCTGCGCAGTACTGCATGGAAGTATTCAAGCTATTAAACTGGGAAGGCTTAGGAGCAAGGATCAACGGCGAATATCTCAGCAACCTTTGGTTTGCAGATGACACTGTTCTGTTCAGTAACACTGCAGACGAGTTACAACAAATAATTGAGGACCTTAATGTGACGCAATGCACTGTCATGCACACGCGCACTCAGTTGGCTGTAACGCCCCCTTTGATAGTATGTATATATAAGAGTGTGTTCCGTTCAATAAAGCCCCTTTTTCTTGACGCACATGATTGCGCGCAAACCACACTTAACATAGAGAGCGTAAGGGTGGGGTTGGAGATTAATATACACAAGACAAGATAATGATGATTAGCCGGGCAAGGGAACAGGAGTTCAGGATCGCCAGTCAGCCAGTGAAGGAGTACGTTTACCTAAGTCAATTTCTCACAGGGGACCCTGATCGTGTGAAGGAAATTTTACAGAAGAATAATAAAGATGGGTTGGAGCGCATACGGCAGACATTGTCAGATCCTGACTGGAAGCTTGCCATTATCATCAAAATAAAAGGTGTACAATCAGTGCGTTCTACCGGTGCTGACATATCGGGCAGAAACTTGGAGACTGAGAAAGAAGCTTGAGAACAAGTTCCGGACCGCGCAAACAGCGATGTAACAAAGAATGCTAGCGTACCGGTGGAATTGTGGCGTGATTATGGCTCAGTGTTCGTATCGTCTCTTGTCGAAATAAACTTTTTCTAAACACACATAACGTTAAGAGACAGAAAGAGAGCGGTTTGGATCAGAGAGCAAACGGGTATAGCCGATATTCTAATTGACATTAAGAGAAAGAAATGGAGCTGTGCAGGTCACGTAATGCGCAGGTTAGATAAATAAATTCCCCATTTACCCATTCAGTAACCATTACGGTTACAGAATGGGTGCCAAGATAAGGGAAGCGCAGTCGAGGACGGCAGAAGCCTAGGTGGGGCGAGGAAATTAGTAAATTCGCGGGCGCTAGTTGGAATCGGTTGGCGCAAGACAGGGGTGATTGGAGATCGCAGGGAGAGGCCTTCGTCCTGCAGTGGACATAATATAGGCTGATGACGATGATGATGATGACCTGCATTCAATACAGCTAGAACTGTCTATTTTCTGTTTCATCACTGTCGCATCCTTAACTAAGGTGTACAAGACATCACAAAACAAATACAATAAGTCATCAATCAGTAACAAACAACCAAACTGTAAAGAACATATGCCTATATTATCGATACAAGTCTATCTACAAAGATATGAAGATAGGTCCTGAATTGCCTTCAGAAGGAGCATTATGCTCAGTTGCGTCGAGAACGTAATTTCACAAATGCAAATGAAAATTCGAAAGGATGAAGATTGGACTTCCGAATGAGTATGTAATGTGTAGGAATGTAACAGATAGAGCGTACTTCTTTTGTCTCTGAAACACTAAGAACTTCGAAAGAAATGAGCACTTCTATGGAAATAAGCATCAGCACGCTACTATACATGTACAACCAGTCTTCTTTGAAGAAGCAATGCAACAGTTTAAATAAGATCCACGAGAATTAAGCCACCATGCTACAAGCAGTTTAAAAATTACATTGAAAAAAAGCACCTTTTCAACTTATAGTTCAGCAAGTTTAATGCATTTAAAAAGTTCCGGAGAGCTGTAAGTTCTTTTACGTGTGACCATACTAATGTGTGACCACTTATATTAACACTACACAGTGCAAACAAGTAACGGCGATAACCATGCATAACGTTCCTGCACCCGAAAATGAGAAGCCACTTGCGCCGCCATAAGTTAAATAATTAGCAAATTAACATAACAAAAACTGTGTATGTAATCATGTCTAAATGCTAAAGGCAAGACGAGGAAACCACTGACGGTCGCTGCGAGGAGGCCGCGATCCAGACGTAGTGATCTTGTTATATTTACAACATTTTGGTCCTTTTACTCGCTGAGGTCTTAATGCTTAGATGATTTGAGCTTCTCGACTCCAAGCAGTGTTAACCAGCTTTACCTCCACGTTTAATACGTCGGCGCCAGTGCCGACATTTTCTCAGTGCTTGAAAAATGGATCCAGCGGATTGGCTCGGCTCGTCATCTTCCCAGCTGACGGCGCCCCATCAATGGTTGGAGGCAAGGACGGGCTAGACGAGTGGGCGCCTGCGGTCCGAGCTCACAGTACTCGACGTAAGTTGTGTTGCAGTCCATTGCATTTTGCACTAAACTAAGGGACACTGTGGTGCAAGTCGCTGCGAATGAAGAAATGTCATGAACGAAACTTTAATCGGTCGAAAGCGCTGACCCATCGTCAATTCGTGTCTTTGTTAGAGTCAGGCTCGGTAGCTTACTACGGTGCAGTCGAATGTCGTCTGCTACAACTGCTAGCAAACTGGACAAAAAAGAAAAAAGCATGATCGCGTCTCCCTCGATTGGTGATTAGCACGGTACTACGAGTAACAGTTTCATTATCTTTAGCGCCCGTAATCATCTATACTCGCAGAGTGCCTAAAATAGGTACATGTACGACCTTCATAAAACGCTCTGCAGGGCGCTGTGTTTTCGAACGATAAGTAAGTTACCCTGCGGATTAGACAAGGCAGCTCTCCATGTCAGTACGTACAAGTGCGACGACAGCGCGTATGACTCTCCTAGCTATTATCCCGGAAAACGTAGCAAGCTGCACCCAACCCCGCGGGCTGCGAAGGGTGCATCTTTTTTCCCGTTACACAGCTATCCCTCAGCGCTGTAGCAACGCCGTAGCGCGCCCCGCTTCTAGTTTGCGAACTTGCGAACCCCGTATCAACCCGGTCCGCCGAGGAAATAAAGCAGAGCGTTTGAAAACCTCGCTCAAACAAAACAAAAAGCATATCGCGTGGTACAAATGCGAGACAGCTAACGTTGCGCCGTCTGTCGGTTGTACAAAAATTTTACGCTGACGCGTTTTCTAATCGCGCCAACAGGTGGCGCAGAAGGCGGAACTCCGTCGAAATTGCTTCGCGTGTTGCAAAATGTTTTTGGAATGCCGGAGGCCGACGGAGGCGCGTCCGGTCGGGGAAAACGAACACTGTTGCATGAGTCGACGTCCTGTGTCGCGCGGCGTGACGTAGGCCGTCTGCTAGCGGCTGCCGTCACCCGTCTATGGCGTTCGCCGTCGGCGGAATACAACGCCTTTGTTTACTGCTCGCAACTTTTTTTCGTATTCTGTCAAAGTTTGCTAGAAGCTGCATAAACCAACCGCACAGTGGTTTGAGGGCAAATTGCCAGTGCGCGATTCGGGCGTATGCAGCGTACGAGAGGCAAAGCGCTATACGTTTGTCGCCCGTCTCTTACTATGTCGCTGTTTTTTCTCTTTTTTGTCCGCTACAACGAATGACGCATACGCCTTAACTTATACTAAGTGCACTAACCGAGATTCCAGATGCAAGTAATCCTTCAATGCTAGTACAACTGTCGCCTTTGTATGTCTCTATCAAAAACATTTCAGAGAGCCGTTTTCTGCGCTTGTTATGCGGTATATATTCGACATTAAAGGGACGCAATGGAGAAAATAAATTGGGCTATATTAGAAAATTACGCTTCCACAATAGAAAAAGAAAAAGCCACATTTACTTCGAAAGCCAGAACAGGCAAACACATCGAACAGACGCCTTAAGTCAGATATTGGCGGCGTCCGCTCGATATTAGTTTATTTTTTTATCGTAAAAAATGAACTACATGTTATTCTGACGGAGTCGAGAGCAGACTTTTGGCAATTCCGATAACTTTTTAATGCGGTACAGTAGTCAAAGTACGAGAAAACACTTTTGATATCCGTGACGTCACACTGACGTGCCGGCAGTGCATTTGCAGCGCGAAATGGCAAGAAAAATGCGTGTTTGACCTTCGTTTTCTCTTGTAGTCAACCTCTTATCACAATATTCACGAAACTGGAGCTTCGAAAGAATATTTTGTCAGTAGAAAGTTCCCGCCCTAAAATTGGTTTACTACTTCTCGCAGTAGTTGTAAGGCAGACGAATGCTTCAAGGACGGAAAGAAAAACAACCAAATCAAGTCGATGTAGAGGGAGAATTGTTCTATAATAATAAGCTACTGAGCAGAGTACTGAGACAGATACACGACGAGAAGAAAAAAAAGAACAGAAGAACGTACACAGCTTAATAATATACCGAGTGTTGCATGAATAGCAGCACAAAGTGTACACAACTGTTGTTGCTAAACCAGGGGTTGATCTCCGCTCAAACTTCCCGCGGGAGCACCATTTCGCAAGAAGTCTCATTTAATATACCACGTTTGCGGGCATTACTCGCCGGTGTCGTCTGCGGTGACACCGCTCAAAACATAATCCACTGGAACGGAAGACTGGCGCCATCTGTCGTGGCTACGTTGAACACCCCGTTTTCACCGTGCACGTTACAGGTGACGCCGCCATTCCCCTTTAGTGGAATCAAAAAGTTTTAACGGCATCGCCGGTTATCGTGGACGAAAGGGCAAGTAATGCCTGCAAACGTGGTTATATGCAAAGTGGTACGTCTGCGTAAAATTTTATAGGAGCATGCGCTTTAGTAGGAGGGGTTACGTACTCTAGCTCTGCGCTCCTATTTCGGACAACACTTTGCGCAGGGTTATGCGTTGTTTGTGCCAACAAAACCCCTAGGCATCGTCTCCACTGCCTCCGAAGAGCGTGCCATAAAGTACCATAACGAATAATGACAAATGGGCAAATTCCAGAGGAGCGGGCAGGATGTGGCAGATCTCCTTGAACTGCTAATTGATTTCTGCAGCTTCCAAAAAGCGGCGACACAGGCACTGTCTCGACCACAGATTGCATTTCCCAAACGAAGGCAACATTGCACTTCTTTTTTTACAGCAGGGCAAGTAACTGCGCCACGTGCTACATAGAACGACGTAGGCTCCAAAATGCGATCTTTCTGCAAAAGGTGAGCAAAAGCGGTGCAGCTGTAAGCGCAAAATCATTTTTCGAATATCTTAGGCAACATTTGCGTTTCCCTGTACTTACATTGATACACTGAGCTTTTTAGTAAATTGCAAGACCAGCTGTGATGCGTCAACGGGAAGAACTGTCTTTCATGACTTCAATTATATCCATCCGTGTGCAGTGACTTAGTGGTTCACATTGGGAGATACATAGCCCTTTTTCCCGTTGTTCTTATAATAAAGTATCTGTGTGCTGTACCTTTTCTTCTGCGTTCGTACTGTTCCTGTGCCTAATTTGTCTCTTGTTTGCTACAGTCCCTATGTTTAAATATTTTCCCTTAACTTAAGGTGCACTGAAATTCTGTTACTTCTTGCGAGTACCACGTAACTGAGCAACCAAATTCATGCCGTCTGAAGAGTGGTATGCTCCTTTCCCCTATAGATTCTATCAGTAGCAGCTTCCTTTGCTTACAATTGACAGGCTTTGGGTATCCGACCGAGTGACATCACACCAAAAGGCGAAGGGCGCGGCCACGTGGAAAGGTTCCCCGCGGGGGCGGGGCCATCGGAGCGAAAGTAGGGTTACCTGGGAGGTGAGTTGAATTGGTCCGCTTCCTTTTACGCAGCTTTGTCCGCTTCCTTTTACCCAGCTTGGTCCGCTTCCTTTTACGCAATTTGGTCCGCTTCCTTTTACGCAGTTTGGTCCGCTTCCTTTTACCCAGCTTGGTCCGCTTCATTTTACGCAGCTTGGTCCGCTTCCTTTTACGCAGTTTGGTCCACTTCCTTTTACCCAGCTTGGTCCGCTTCCTTTTACCCAGCTTGCGGTGGCTCTTCGACGATCGCCAGGGCGAGCCTCCAGGCGCTGCCGCCGAAACGGATCCTCAGCGAAAAGGAATTAACATTCTGACAATCAGTTTGGAGCACACATGGTGATTGGTGAATTGAAGTTCTCAAGAAACATTCCTATACGACGAATTTCAAAACTATGAACGCCCCCTTTCCATACAAGCGCCATCAGACTTAATTGCGGCAAAATGTGCATTTGTTAGGCTTGTACGTCGTCGTTTACCAAAACACTTTCATAAACAGCGCAGGGTCAAATTAACTGGAACTCCAGTGCATTTTGTCGCACGATCTGGAGACGCATATATTGACATTTTTAATGTGTGTTGTAGGCCAAGTTTGTACATATTTAGAGGGAATTCATAAATCACGAAGCGGCCAACAGATGGAGTACTACACTTTGGTCATAGGAGTTACACATACAAACAGGGATAAAGTGCTTCAGAAACACCTGCCATCGTTGTATATTTGTCAAAGGCGGCCTTGTCATTCTCAGCTTAATAGATGTAAAATGGTCAGTAGGGTGAGGTCACGTGTGGTTGTTGTCGGCGGCGGCTGGCTGTAAAGGGAGTACACGGGACGGGTTCTCGCTTATAGTTGACGCATATAGGTTGTGTTCAAATCTCGATTTATATCACGTGTTTCCGGTAGCCGCAATCACTTCCGCCGCATTCAACCAACAAAAGCAATGCCTTCAAGATCTGTGTTTGTTTATCGTCACCCCGGGCGCATGGTTTTGGACACCACCTATCGTAGCCAGCGCGTCGAAAAGAAACCTTGCCCCCAGATTGCCAGCCATGCGCACAGTGAAGACCACCAAGCGCATTCAAAGAAGCTTATCCACCAGGTCAAATTGCGTTTTCCTAAGTGAAACAGAACGGACACATGCTACAGATGTATTAGCATTCAGACGACTAAATAAGCCTCCATAATTCAGTCAACATCAGTAGCAAGCGGGCACCCCTGCCCTCCCTCTTCTCCGTCAAATTTTGTGCTCGTTCTTATCCTCTATACACTGGCATTGGCAGTCCTCTCCGCTTACTGGTGCCATGGCTATCAATGAAACTTTATAATGGCGTTATCCTAATACGGTAAAAAAAACAATAACGCTATATAGAACAGCCGTCGGAATGGTAATCAGTAAATGTTTTTTAATTGTTCAATTATGTATTTCTATTTCTCGTGCATATGATGCCCACCTGTACAAGTGACTGAGCTCAAGCAGCGGAATTATGCTATAGCCAGCAAAGACATTTTTTTTTTATTTATATAAGAATAAAACGTGGCGTTTCACCGCAGTATACGTAGTCGGTGAAAACTTAAGTATGCAACCTAAGCGGCAAATGCACAGCAATCAAACTGAAAAAATATATATATATATTGTAGATGTGCCAGTCAATTCAGTTCGCTCAATTCTGCGACATCACGGAGGGGACAAACTTTTTTCAACAGGTATAGTATCCAAAACATGACGCTCATGACGTGTATCTGGCTCATACACTAGCGTCCGGCGCTTGCAGTACAGAAACGCATCGCCTCAGGGACTGTCCTTTTTCACTCCGACAGAGCCTACATCGTATGCCTGATTTGTGCACCACCTATATTGGCATCATTCGGGAATTATGTTTTGACGCTCTATATGTCTGTAAACACAACAGAGCACAGGAAAGGAAAGCCGACGACTACGTTGAAAATTCTGTTCTTCACTATTTGCCTTTTCGGACAATAAGGTTAACAAACTAGCTTTCATAAGTTTGCCCATGTCTGTTAATCTTGCCGGCAGTGAAAATTCGTGCTATTAAAGTTCGCCACAACTTTTTCTTTCACTTTTGGTTTAAGCCTGACGAGGATGTTACAGCAGCACGCCGTATCTTTGTGACGTTACGTTCTGCAGCTTGTATTTGGATGCTAGGCTGACATAGCAGGACCGTCGGCGCGACAGTCGCTGTTATATTTCGTAGTACTGCTCTTTTTCTTTTCTTCTTCGTCTTCTTCTCTTGTTCCAGAAACACTGTTACATTAGCTCAGTACGAGCGACGGTTTTGCCGGACGCAAACTTTCTCCGTCTGGACAAACAGACGACGACAATGCGTCTGTTCATCGCTAGCACCGCAAGCGTGCGGGTAAGTGCTTATGTAGTTGCAGAGTTCGCTGTACGACGCCAGTGGTGTTACCGCATGCCTACCAAGCAGATCTTAAGCTTAAAACCTGTTCTAGCGTTTCGAGCGCATTGCATAGCCTACACAAGCCTGGTCTCTCTCTCACCCTGTGCCGTGTTCTTTTCCTCTTTATTTTTTTCGTCTGCTACACTTGCGAGGCTCGTGTGTTTAGTATTCCGTCGGTCTAGACATTGCCCAACCATAGTGTCGTCTGCAACTTTGAAGAGACAGTCATCGCCTGTTTTCAGGGTTCAAAGAACTACGTATTATACTCCTCAAACGCGGAGCGGAGCTGGCATCAAGAAGTAACTGTGACATATGCGCAGACTCGTACATTGTGAGATCGGGAAAGTGCATCGTAGCTACGTTTTCTATTCTTTGTCGCAAGTAGGAGGGTTTGTAAAGGGAGTAGCTTCGTGTTCGTTCTTGAAATTTGCCCTGCCACCGTCTGCCTTTTATGCACATTTTTTTAGCACCGCTTTGACCGCGGTGTGCTGTTCGCCTAAAAAACACAGACAGACAGACAGACAGACAGACAGACAGACAGACAGACAGACAGACAGACAGACAGACAGACAGACAGACAGACAGACAGACAGACAGACAGACGGACGGACGGACGGACGGACGGACGGACGGACGGACGGACGGACGGACGGACGGACGGACGGACAGACAGACAGACAGACAGACAGACAGACAGACAGACAGACAGACAGACAGACAGACAGACAGACAGACAGACAGACAGACTAAGGCAAAAGAGTAAATAAGACAGCTGCTGAAAAATAGATCCGAACAAGTAATACCTAGTGCTGCTTTTTGTGTCTTGTGGGCCGAATTTGTGCGACGTGACCATGTACAGTCCACAACGTGAGCTGTCCTGCTTGTGCGTTCTGCGGGTAGGCGGTCACGTCTCGTTCTTCTGCTCTCGAAGATTAAAAGCGAAGCAGTGCAGCAGTAACAATAACACCGACACTAAATTTGAAAAATTCATTGATGTAATAAACGCTCGACCTCAGCTAGCTTCTCCATTGCTTACCCGCTCGATGTTCCTAAACATGTGGCCACTTCCGGGAGCACAGTACAAAGACGGGTTATAGGTGAACGCTCGAACACTGAAAAGAAAAGAAAAATGCCGTGTAGGGAGAAGCACCTTCTAGGTAACGAGGGAAAGGGAGCTTGCTGAAAGTGATGCTTGCCTCACACGAAAGCTCCGGTCATGAGCTTTGCAAAGCTTATTTTTCGTGCTTTATCTCCGTATTCGCACTTTTTCTCTCTCATTCCTTAAAACTATCTTCCTTCTCCGTCTTTGTGCCCTTGCTTTTTTTTTCAAATTCCGGTTTTTCGAGTCTAAACCTCTCCGCTACTTTTCTACCACATCTGCTCACCAGCTGTGGCCAATATCACTAAATTTGTCTATCCCTTTGTTTTCTCCTTGTTTCGAAATCCTATCTCATTCCTCCGAATAATTAGCCGCGTTCGTTTTGTCGCGCATTCCCGTCCCCGGAAGCGACCAGCTGTACCTGCGCGCGTACTTGTTGCACCTTCTATCCCTATTCACTCTATTCTCCCTCTTTCCATTCTCCAGTTACGACCATTTTTCCTAACTTTTTTGTCTCATTTTCCGACCGTCTGCTTCCGTCTGACACCCCCCTCCTTTCCTTGTCTGGGCGAACGGTGTCAGCTCTCGCCCACGCCATCCTGAAGCCTGTTTCCCAATCTCCCCAAACACACTCTCTCTATCCCAGTCTGATACTTTGTGGCTGCACGTTCCACTTGTTCCATCTCCCTTTATCCCACACGCTTCCCCTTTCGGCCCCGTCGCACCCTCCTCCGTTTTCTTCTCCTACGCTTGCTGCCGTTTTCCTCACCCTGTCATTTCGCCCTTCGCTTCCCTTCCTTTTCATTTTAATCATCTTTCACTTCGCGCTTTGTCTTCAATCTCTTTCCCTCGATCCCTTTTTATAACACTTTCTTCCCTGCTCACTGCACGTGGGACCTTTTCTCTTCGCTGCAACCGCTCAAAGCTCGCGCGTACTTGTTGCCTCTGGGGCAATTTCTTCAACCCTCGCTCGGTTCCTCCTCAGAATTTTCACCCTGCTAACCTCTCTCCCACGTTCTATCATTTTCCCTTTCCATCTCTGCCGGCCCCGTTATTCCGCGCGCTTCCCTCATCGTCCCGTCGCTCCCTCTCCCTTCGATGCGTCCGGGCCTGCTTCACCGTGTGGATGCTTGTTGCAGCTCCTCTTCGCCCCCTCCCCCACCCCTTGCCACCCGCGCGAATCCGATCGATGTCTCGGTTCAACCGGCGAGACACTGTCTGAATGCGCGCGCGATCCCCTCGAACCAGCTGGTTTTCCGTGCCACCGATCACATTTGCGTCCCTTAGAAACGTTGCCGCCAAAGAGTTCGTGAAAATCAGCGAGGGTAATCTCTCCTAACAATGTTAGGAACACATACTAAGCTTGAAACAAACATTTACGTGTAGCGGAGGCGAGCGATCGAGGCAGCTAGCAGACCTCTTATGTTTTGATTCGCGCTCGGGTATGTATTATGGTGTGGCTATGCACGTTTGTCCAAGCAAGCTGTATCATTGCCGTTATCGCCCAAAAAGGCTGAGAGAAAAGCCACGCAGTACGTCTGACAATCGTATCAGACGCAATCCCATTTTGCCGCAGCAACAGACATCTTAAGGCACAAGCACATCCATAAGAACAAGCTGCACGTTTCACAATCACCAAAACACGGCAGTGCCAAAATAGTGATCAGCGTTCAACCTCAAGAGATTCTGACCTCATGACGTCGACCTCAATATCAAATTGATCTGGACCTCACAAAGTGCGACGATCGAAGTTGGCGAATGCTAGAAATCAGGTGAATGAAGTCCACGATTTCAACCTCAGCCTCATGCCTGAGTTTGAGGTTGAGCGAGGCAGAATGCTCGGTGAAGTCATATATTGAGGTCAATGTTTACAGCGGCTGCTTGGGTGAATATCTGATCCTCCTGAACGAATGATTCTGCAGTGCTAAGCAAACTGCTGTGATGTAAATTTTGATATATTTAGAATGTCGGAAATGTTTAGGTGTAGCTTATAAATTATCAATAAGACACAATGAATAAGACGTTCAGCAGCCGAAACCTCCTACTTAAGACTTTTAGTTATGAAGCATTACATTTGATTCTCTGTATCATGGATATATGAGCCTTCTGCATCATATACATCAGAATACGTTTGCACAGCATCGTTCATCGGAAACACAAATTACTATAGATACCTTCAATACTGAGCGCCCGACCTCGAACTCACTAAATGAGATTGAGCTTCACACGCGACATGAACCTGAATACTTAGTTTGAGATTAGGTCAGTGTGAGGTCACCGCAGCTGCTGAATCTTAAAGCGATGTTTTATAAAACCTCTCGACCACACAGAACAACTTTATGAGGTCATTAAGTTTGATCGGAAGCTGCGGTTGAGATCGAGTCTTATGAGGTCGATCTCCTGCTGCCCTCCTTTGTGCCCAGGGTGGTAAAAAATATGCACGTAATGTGTTTGAATCCTGAGCTACGGTAGGGTAACTGGGCGATGATAAGGTTGGTTACGATTCGTAGGCTTTTGCATGCTGCGTAGCATATCCACATGGCAACCGCTAACAACAAAAAAAAAAACCTAGATTGCTTTTCAGTTCTGTAGCTCCGCAAAGCCTCTTCGAACTATAGCACGCGTAGACTCTATCTTTCCTCCCCTGTACCTACTGATTACAAAAATGGAAGGAACTTGGCGTATTTAAATCGATAAATAATATTTGCCCTGTTTTCCAAACTTAATTACGAGACGCAAAGCAACATCCAATCCCTGTTTATGTCTCTCTCGACTTTACAGTCACCCGCACAAGTATCCATGTGCACACAAAGGACACATCCTATTGGATCGGCCCGCCACTCAAGTCAATAGAGAATTTTGTCTTGTCCGTAAACGTATTGCCCTTTGCGAAATGCCGGGTTACTGGAGACTCAAACTCGGCGAGCGGCCGGGTCGGTGGCGTCACCTGGTGACACAGAGTTTAACCAGATGGAAGAAGGAGCTGATATTGCAGTAACTAACCGTATTCTGCTTAGTGGCTAGTGTAAAATGGGGACGGTGACGTAATAGTTAACATGCAGCCATACTTTTACAATCATTCGGCAAGAACACCCAAGAAGCAAGAAAACATGTCTTGCGCAGTTGTATCAGACACCATTCCCTTTTGCCGCAGCAACAGACATCTTAAGGCACTAGCACCTCCAGATTGTCCAACCACAAAGCACAAGCGCTTTGTGGTTGGGCAAAGCGCCGCAAAATGTCGCCACCAGTTTTTTTTTTTTTTTTACTCTGTTGCAGCTGACGTCTCCGGTAGCCCGGTACTCTCCACAAAAACCAGGCTTTGGAAAAACCCAAGAAAAGCCCCTGGAGAACCAAAATCTCGTTACTTTCTTTGTACACAGATGGCGACGCCCGTCTGCGTTCATTGCCCAAGAGTCACGTTGGGAACGAATCATGGACTCTATTCACGGAATGAGACACGTCAATTTAGGGCTAACTAATGCACGCTATTTAATTTCCAAGACACTCTCCAGTTCGTGTGACATCGGCGTAATTTTGTCTCGTACACTTACATAAGCGTTCACGTCAGATGTAGTGGGCGATGCGTAGCGGCATGACATCGCACTCTTCAGTAATTGCGTGTAATAGGTGCCACTTCAAAACTTCCCTGTGACGTTCGATTTCGTCAGTATGCGAGGTCATCAAAAGGTCATCTGCAGGCCTCGTGCTAGCTCCCCTCTGACCTCTCTGCCTTCTTTGAAACATGCTTTCTCTCCCAATAAACAAGAGCCTACAGTCCAATTCTTCGCACTTTCTGAGCGCATGCGCCCTATACCGCCGATGATGTTAGAAGTTACAGGAAGAAATCAATGACCAATGTTACCAACGGAAACCATAGAAAAAGTCTTGCTCTTGTTTCTAATTCCACCATCAGCTTTGCAATGTCACCTCTGTCACGACAGAACTAATAATTACGGAAACAACGGCTCGTTAACATGCTTGCTGCGATGTATAATCATCCAACCGTTAAGCTCCTTTGACATTGTCGCTATAATGTTCCCTAAAGCCCGCTCGTTTCGTCCACGCCATGTATCTCGTTTGAGCGCTTTTGAACGTGCCGGTACCACAGTTCCGGCAAAAAAATAAAATAAATGTCATTCCTGGAATGACGACCATGCTCTACAAATTCAGGAAAGCAATGAATTCCTTTCGCTGACTATTGACATGTTAGCAATCTCGATGATTCTATGCATCGGAGTGTCCTTCCTGTTGTCACTCTTTGCTGTCTGTGCGTTTGAACTGCGGTATCCACAAACACTTCGCAGAAGTCAACTATGTAGATTGACGAACACTCAGCGCCCTCTATACAGTCTTTCCTACTTGTCCCAGTCTCCACGTTCGAAGCGCAAGTATTACACCTGCCGACTCTCCCGAACGTTCCGTAATGTTTACGAGTTTGGCCTGGTTCTACCTTATTGCGAACGCTGCGTCAAATTTTACGTAAAAGTTCTTTTCGCGATAAAGTGTGGCCCGTCTGCCTGCGAAGATATTCTTTGAAATTTGATGGTGAAAGGACGACAGACGGATACCTGCTTCGAGCACGTTGATTCGGATAAGTTACTATAGCACAAAGCAGGCTAAATCGGCAACAGGAAAGTCGCTGAAGTCACTGAAGTCACTGTTATCTCATTGATGTGCTGCTTGTTGGTCTCGGACTCCAAAATTTGTTGGTGCCTATGCACTACTGCTAGAAATAAATCATCATCAATACAATAATATTTTGTCCTGTGTTCTTGATAAGCCTCCGTTTTTAGTAGCGCTTTTTCTATCATGAACGTTTATCAACACGACCAACAGACAGCTATTCTAAAGTAATATATATATATATATATATATATATATATATATATATATATATACCCCACAACGTATGTGTATTCTCAGGCCAAATTAAAAAAAAAAATTCGCAGTATCCAGCCCCTCCATCATGCCCCAATACCTTACAGTCGATCTTTTTTTGGCAAGCACTAGGTTCAAGTTCCTTGGTTCTAGAGGTGGTTCACCGCTTGTTTAATAGCCCATCTTCCGCAACTCTTAGCCTGCATAAAGCAGTTAATGTATTCCTTGACTAAGTTTATTATTTTTGCTGCTCAGTAAAAGGACCAAGAAAGTGATTAACTTTTCCTGTTAGCTTCGCTGGTTTGACAATAGGTTAGACCGCAAGCTTTCGTTCCTTAATTTGAGTCTGGATTGTACTTTGAAAGACGTTGGCATTGCGAGATGTTCTGTATCGATGTCCTTCTCGAACACTCTTCATTGTCTTCCGCGTTAAGGTGAAGAAAAAAAGTTCAGTTTGCATTCATCGTTACCCGGGCATTGATGAATATGCAACCGCGCAGATTCTTCTGCCATTGCAGTAGCGCTCTCCACTTCGACGCGTTGTCCACGGCGAATTGAAACGTGGACGATTTTGTCCCCACAGGGGAGGCTTGCTCATAACATTTCTTGTACAATATTGTTCACTCTTAAAGGGAAATCCTATAATTCGTATGCTTCCGTCAATTACAGCTGAGATGTGCAATGAAGGCCTGTAGCATTAGTATGATGCCTAATGCATCATACCAGTCCCTTTTTGTCCGTGGCATAGTCGAAGATATATCGGAGTTATAATGCCCTTGCTACGAGTTAAGTGTTCGCTTTAAGAACTTACCGTACTGTACTTCAGGGCCGTCATTCTCTATACAGTGTTTATTTCATTGGCCGATGTGCAGTTGCCGGTGAATCTCACTACATGGCTCAAGTCATCTTAGCTCTCCCTCTTCGTCTATCTTACACACACACACACACACACACACACACACACACACACACACACACACACACACACACACACACACACACACACACATATATATATATATATATATATATATATATATATATATATATATATATATATATATATATATATATTGGGAGAATATGAAGCTTATGAATAATGCTGACAATATATATAAGTCGAAATGTGCTAATTGTGCCAAGTCACATTTTGCGCCATCACGACACAGATCCAACTTTAGCGCCGTTAATTCGGCTATTATACACACTTTCAAATATTATAGAATTTTTTATAAGAAGCACTTCAGTTGCACTGCCCATTGTTTGCCATGGCACTGACGTTCCCACGCAGAAATTGGGCTCGACTGGTATCATCTTATCGCACGGAACGCCACATCCTTCAACCTTTTTTCCCAACCCTTCTTTCTCCGTAGATTGGCAAGAAGCAAAATGCAAGAGGTATAAAAGAAAGGAACAGTCTTCCTGAAGTGTAGTGGAATGAGTTGAAATGTGTCTGGTACGAGAAAAAAGGAAACAGGCAGACGATAAAATAATCAGCAGAAATCAGAAGGACAGACGACTTCGCCCAAGTACAGCTTCTGTTCCGGTGTTTACTTCTGTTTGAGTTTCATTTTTCATCCCGACTGGAAATCGTGCTGCGGTTTTCGCTGACAACAGGTAGGGAGGCATGGTGGCTTCAGAGACCGCGTGTTTTTAATGGAAACAGACCGGATAGAGTGAACTGTGTTGCTGTTTCGTGAACCTACGAGTGCGACGTCACAGACAAAAAGAAAGGCAAGAATCCATTCATATTAACACCGCAACATTCGATGAAAACAGCGAAGACGACAAGAAATGAGCAGTAATGATCCCGGTCAAAAAATTCGCGTTTATTTTCTTAATTTTTCTATTTGATGTTCGCTGCAGGCTTCTACTTCTCCTCTACTGCTGGGAACGTGTATTGACGAATACGGTTAATGTGGACATGACGTGGAAACTCTACTCTCATACTCGGGTAACGGAGACACATAAAACCGGTTTGCGTCATAGCTTGATCAACCCTGGAACGCGAAACGACTCGTAATGCAGTAAGAAACTGAGAAACATTATATATTTATATATAAACCAGATTCACTTTTTCTCATTTCTTTCTTTCCCTATTTCTCTCTCTTCCATATGTCATCTGCACTTACCTGCACCACGGTTGATGAAACCATCGTCATTTAATATAAAAGAATGGTGTGAGGGAAGCACGTTAAATGTGATGAAAACGTCCTTTCTTGGTAATGTATACACGTGGGTCTGTTTATTACGAAACAGGTGGGACCAGACAGTTTTCTCTCATAACGGAAACGTTAGCACGATCCTCCGTTTATTGTAAACGCATGTGTTTATTACGAGGCAGACAGCAGTTCGCTTCTCTTGTATGTATAATATCGTCGGTTACTCGCAGTAACACACAATGCTCTACAAAGGGCGGCCCGCAGGCCTAACGTTGGTTCGTCTGTTTACCAGAAACCAGACGGCAGAGCGGAACTTCTTCGCACATAGTCTTTCACCTTCATTCCCGCTTATAACGAACAAATATAAACACAAGAAAAAGACAAGCTCTGAGCACCCAGGAAGACGAGCTTACGAGCTTGCTTTCCTTTTTTCTCTTCTGCTCTGGTTTCGCCCAAGGAGAAAGCAAAGAGGGAAATTGAAAGAGCGAAACTAGATCGTCTGCTACTTTTGGCTTTTACTTCCGCTTCATCCCATGGAGGCATTTGCTTTATTTCCCGCTAGCTTTCTCTATAGCTCCGTGCCTCGATCACCTTCTTTCTCTCTTTCTTTTCCCTCGCCTCAGTAACGCGTTCTGCTTGCTGGCGTAGCTATGGCTTGGCTGCGCTTCTTTGTGATTTAGTCGTACGGAGCTCTTGGCTGTTGCTGCTGTGTACCATCGTTGCAGCAGACGACAAAGAATAAGGAAAGAAAGCAAAAGGCGACAGAATGGAGGCAGTGTATATACGAAACTTTCGTGAGACGGGAGAAACGAGTGTAAGAAAAATAAAAAAGAACGAGTGCATGTATGTGGAATTACAAGGGGAGAATCGGGAGATGAAGGTTTATTATATTCCTTGTTGCCTGTGTTCCCTTTCTTTCCGCTTCTGTATAAGATCAAATAAGAAAGTGGGCAAAATGAATGCAAGACTGTGTCTTAGGCGCTTAAGGACTTCTTTATTTTTTTGTTTCTACCTCAACATGGCGAACGGGGAAGAGGAGATCGAGGTACTTGGCAGTGAAAGCAACGCCTTGCGCAATAAGTATGCGCAGTGCTTTATTCTCGTCTGCTCGACGCCAGCGCCCCCAGCGCGTAGCGGCTGATCTCGAAAGTTTTCAATATGGCGTCGTCCTATTTACCGCAAAAAAAAAGGAAAGGAACGAAAAGAAAAACGCTTCGGAGTTGCACATGGATGGGCGATTGCGCTTTCGTAAGAAACTATGTTTTGCGCAGAGCTGCGCATAAACAATAAATATATGAAATGGTTGTAACTTACGCCAGCACAATCAAAGCGTCAAGGCATTGTATAAATTCAAACGCAAACACTTACAGAACTACTCCAATGCGCTGTACCATTTACCCTTTCACCTGCTTTTGTAACAGTGGTTTAATTCAGGCTCCAGCACGCACAGCTGGGACTTCACCGTGCCTAGAAACCGGCTACAGCGAATGAGATTACACATCGCAATTACATATAATTTATGGTTTGTGCTTCAATTTATACTGATGGTGATATAACAGACGGGTGAAATGCAAAGAGGCTAGGGTTAACTATAGCACGTTCTTTCGTTTCTGGTTTCGCCAGTGCATAATTATCAGCATATGATAGTGGTTTGTGCGCTTTTTCGCTATATTTGGCGACCGAATAAGCAACGGTGCGAAATCGTGTTCTCACGTTATTATTTGCGAAAGGTATTAGAATCAGGGTGTCGAGCCGAACCCGAATGCGAACCGAAAACCGTACCGGAACCGCAATTTTGGTCGGAAGTGAGCGCAAAATTGACCAGATTTTTTTTTTGCACGCCTTTGAATCCGAACCTAACCTGGACACAAAAAAATAATAACGGTTACCGGTTAGGTACACGAAACGATTCAAGCGTATTCGTCGACGACGGGTGCTCGATAGTTTGCACGATTGTTCGAATAAGTATACCTTAATTGGCACACCCTAATAGTTTACTATTTACGGGTCACCGGTTGCGTTTTGTGCAAGAATGGGGATGTACGATGGGCGTGGGCTGGTAACTACCGCCATCTCGGCAGAGGCGCTTGCACTTCTGAAGTTGGCCATGCCAACTGTGTTCCGCCGCCGAAAAATCGTGTCGGGGGCGCCGCGGAATCAAAATGACGCGCCAAATTCAGTCCGCTAGGCCAACTTGTTACTAAACCTAGATAAAGTAAATGAGCACGGAGAGCGGAAAAAACTATTTCCTCAAGGAGGGACATCAATGAGCTCCGCTGCGGGGTTTATTGTAACCATAACTATACTGCCTCTAATCAATGCGTCACCCTCTCAGCGAGTCATAATCGCCGCTTCGAACGGCGCACGAAATCCGCTTTTGTTACGTGCCACGGTACAACTCACGTTTGGCGCTTAGCCAACCAGAGGACAACGCTCTTGAGTTGTGGAAATTATTCGTGGGGCACAGTGTGCCTGCTTTTACCATAGGTCGGCAAATTCATTCGCGAGTCGACTCACTCAGTCTCAGACTCGGAGCGACCTGTGAGTCTGCATTTGAGGTAGCCCGGCTGAGTAAAATTTAGGTAAATCTGAGCGCGAGTTGAGTCCGACTGAGTAGAACTTTGTTGAATCTGAATGACGTCCGGCTGATAAGAATTTCGATGAGTCTGAGTCCGAGCGAGGCCGGTTTAGTAGAATTTTGGTGAGACGGAGTCCGAGCGAGCGCTAGGCAATGTATATATATATATATATATATATATATATATATATATATATATATATATATATATATATATATATATATATATATATAATTTGTGAGTGAGTCCTGTTTGCTTTGTCTATCTAACACAAGAAACGTTGCTGAAGTCGCCGCGGCGCATGACAACGCGATGCAGCGTGCCGCGCACCGTGGCACAAGAGCCTAAAAATAAAAAATAACAAGCACGGAAATACGCAGCCGTCGTTCGCGTTGTCCGGGTCGACGCGGCACCTGCCAAACTTTTCAGGAGAGAGTTTTAGGTTAGGGGAGGCAAGCGGCTTGCGTACGCGAGAACTAGGGGCCACGGTACTGCGCATGCGCAGACCCCTACGTATGAGTCTGCGCATGCGCAGACTCATACGTAGGGGTTATACGACGTAATTGTGAACACAATTACGCCGCTGCCGAAAATTTGCACCAGCAGCGAAGCAGAATAAAGTAGGTTACTGCAATTTTAGCTCTGCATTTGTCTGATTAAGATCTACAACAGCAGGCGGCTGCACCGCTCCGGCTGCTCACGTTTACGCCCCCGACCATACGGTAATCCGCCCAAACCGCCTCGGTTTGCCGGAATAGCGGACACGCTAAATGTCTCTAATCTGTCGCGTACGCTCCGTGGCTAGAAATTGTACCGCTTGCGTATCACGTGATGAGGGCCTATTACCCATGTGCCGTTCCTTTTTAATGCGAAGCATTCTTAGCGAACTGCAGGCGCTTTGAGTGTATCTATCTATATATATAGCCTCGCACGCCGTGGTGCCGTCGTGGCGGTTTTTTCAACTGGGCATATATCAACATAGGCAGTGAGGCATGACGTGCATACGTATATACGTAACATGAACGACATGTCATGACAACATTGACATCAAATATTTGCCATGGCATGCATGTCACGCCATAAGTGGTATGAATGACATATGATGCCGTTGTGATCGTTTCTTTAACTTAATTACATCTAAATATAAATGGCATGCATGCATTATTTGACATGGATTACATGGGTTAGTCCGAGTGAGCCCGGTTGAGTAAAATTTTGGTGAGTTTGAGTCCGAGTGAGCTTGGCTGAGTACAATTTTTATGAGAAGTCCAAGTGAGCTTGGCTGTGTAAAATTTTTATGAAGAAGTCCGAGTGAGCCGGCTGAGTAATATTTTGGTGAGTTTGAGTCCGAGTGAGCCCGACTGAGTAGAATTTTGATGAGGGAGTCCGAGTGAGCCCGGCTGAGTAGAATTTTGTTGAATACGAGTCCGGATGAGCCCTAAACAAGAAAATTGTGACTGAATCTGATTGGGGCATTTATTTTGCTGACCTATGCTTTTGACTTCTTTGACCACCCTTATCCAGCGCAAAGCTATGCGCAACGTGTAGATGTGCAAGAAAGATTCCAAGTATGGTTCAGACTCAAGTATGGTTCAGCACAACCCATCCTTTTTCATTGTTCAGGAGCATCAATGTGCACAGCTGGTTCCAAAAAAAAGCAGCGAACTGAACGAAAAGTTGAATGCTGGCTTCTTTCTTTGTTACAGACTAGAAGGATGAAGTTGTAATTCATTAATGCAATGTGAATTCGCGCTATCTTCCACACCATACACCATTGCCCACCACCAGTCTTGTAGTAACAAACATAAGCAAAAGAAAAATTAACTGACCCTTCTGTTGTCAAAGTAACGACTGTTCAAGCTACGCAGACCTTACGCTGATGCAAGGATTCTTACTGATTACCTCTGTCCTTAATATGTACTTGAAAATTTCCCTGTATCTGTGTAGATAATTCGCAAATTTCTGCCTCGTCTTCATGAAACTTGAGCATATCGCCATGGGGCAGGATAAAATTGACTGCTGTTACGATTGGCCTGCAGGAGTACCAACATGCAAAATTTTCCCGGCCCGCTGCGATGACTCGCTTTGTAAGGACAACAATGCGCCTCCTCAACAGCCCAACGGCGCCGGCATGTCTAGCCACGTTCGGCGGACCGAGTTTTGTTAGTCGATTCGCTGTCACCTTCATGGTTTGCTTGGAGCAAGAGAACTCCTGGAAAATGATGTTTTGCGGTGCTTTCTTACGGGCCCCAGAAGTCGTCACAGTCAATGGACAGACGCGGCGGCTACTGACTGCAGGGTCAGCTCGGGGATCAAGAGGCGCCTGCTTGGGTCAAGACCCCTGTCTACGGGAACCCTCTCCCCTCTGTGTCTTCATTGAAACCGAAATGCAGAAGTGAGTATGTGAACACTCCCCCACAAAGGCGGGTAGACAACGATGACCTTGGACGCTCCCATTGGTCGAAGGTTGAACGGCAGTTTTCCCTCGCCTAGGGATCTAGGGAGGACAGAGTGTTTTTAAGCAGCCGTTGTCAGCTGTTCGGTGTGCATTCTCTTTCAGTCATGCTATACTGATGAAATGTCACGTTCTCCACCCTTCATGTAGATCTCGTAAATAAATCCCATATTCCTCATTCTCGATGAGAACAAGTCCCTCCCTTCAACAACATCCTTAGCGTGGATGAGTCGCATGACGGCATGGGCCAGCTACCACTTATTTCATGCCCGACCCCAACTCTTACACTGCACCGAACCGGTCTGCGAACCGGTTCGCCAACCATTATAAGTTTTCATTTCTCCGAACCTAAACAGAACGGGACCAAAAAGGAAGCGCATTAAACCCGAACCAAAACCAAACCGGTATCTTTTTTCAGTTCGACACCCTGTTTATAATACGTAATTTCCTGTCCGCGTTTTATTTGACTATGACTGTACACTTTGTATGAGCTCTCTGCGAATGCCACGTGAGCAGGACGATGAAGTCGTCTTGATAGTTTAGGCTTACTCTGCGAATCTTAAGAACGAACCTTGGAAAAAAGTGATATTCTCAAATACTATTTACAACGTGAAAGCCGACGTAGGACATTCGAACAAATAAATTATTGAATGGAATAACAGCCGTAAGAGAGTGGTCTAGAATATGACCCATCATGTTTTTTTGACAGAGCCCACACGGTCTGTATGACTATGTTTTCCCTGGAGCAATAAGATATTACCATGGCCTTATGATTGCAGCACTATAGGCTCCAAGGCTGCGCCTGGTTCGGCAGCCATAAGTTACACAAACTTGGAGGCACTGTCCTGGAGCAACATTTCGCAGGCTTCCAGGTGCCTTTAAAATAGCTTATGGCTGCAGAGCTATGGCTTCAGAACTATGCTTCATAACTGCAGATTGAAGACTACTTTGTAGTTGCTGCATAATTAGGCTACAGAATTATGGTTCGAATTATAGGTAACCTATGATTGCAGAGCTGCTAACTAGGTTCCATAAATAGGGTTTGAAGACTATAGGGGTTAATGCTATATTACTAGACTCCAAGACTCATTCCAACATATAGTGCCTTATGACTGCTGAACTAGGTAGGCTCTATAAGTATAGTTGCTTAATAGCTGCAGAACTAGTCTCAAGGGCTATGGTTCCAAGGCTAGGTACCCACTGGCTACAGAATTAGGCTCCATAGCTATGTATTAAAGGCTACGGTAATAATGACTGCAGAAATTTGCGCCAGGACTATGGCTCGAAGATCAGGTGCCCAATGGATTCAAGAGTTGACGCCACAAGTATGGCATTAAATATTAGCTGCATAATGAGTGTAGGGCTAGAATCCAAGGCTACGCGACGCCGACTAGTCATCTAATGGCTGTAGAACAAAGCTCCAGGACCAAGGCTTCAAGACTGCTGTAAGATAGGCTCTATACTATGACACTAAGACTTGCTTAATATGGCCGCAGAACTGCTCTCCAATGAATTGGTTCAAAGACGATGACTTATGCTGCACATGCAAATGTTAATTTTCTGCCACAACTCTCTCAGGTAGCGCTTTCTTTCATACCTGGGACTATTGCTGAAAGCTGGAAGAGTTAGTTACTAGCATTGTCATGTTAGACGAGACACAAATCGCGAATTGCACAAGAAGGCGTCACCTGGTTTTTCTCCGGGAAGGATATTACAAGATGTTTTTCGTAAAATGATTACTTGAGTAATAGAACAAATGGTGTGCTCGCGTGATAAATGATCGTGAGTATGCATAAAGCCTACAACTCTGACCTGCAGACAGTCATGGAGTTAATTTAGTAATTTAGGGTGCGGAACCGGCGACACGGCATCGACCCTTGTACATTTCTTATTGCTTTCGCATACTGGACCTCATAGACGCTTTGTGTGACGCTGAGCTTCGGCATCAGCGTATGTAGGCGGCGAAGCCCGACGGGAAGCGCTTTACGCGGAGCGTTTAAATGTGTCACTTAATTCTAAGAAGGATGTACTCTAACGTCTCAGTATTTTTCTATAATATCACCTAATCGTTTCGGGGTCCCTTTAGCAACGTTTTGCCTTCAGGATGACAGAGCATCCATAGTTTTTATATCACACTGACTTTTCCAGGGGCTTTATTTTGTTGACAGTTTCAGCTGCTTCGGGAACTTCTCTGAATAAACGCTCGAAGCAAGCATACACCGCTAGTAGAGTTGACTTGTGCTTCGACAAAAGTGCGACACAGACACTATTACAATTTCTTTCTCGTATGTTTTTTTTTTTTCATCTGGCACCGCCACATCTTCCGCCACCTTTAAATTTTTTTTTCGCCAACTGAACCTATTTTACGCAACATCCGTAAAATCGTAAAACGCGTTCTCAAATAAGTAAACTTCCCAACAAACTCGAGGGAGCGAGCTGGTGGAGGGGCTTTGGGAGCCCCTGACAATGAGCGGTCGGGCCAACAACAGGCAGCGACAGGCGCCCTCCAGCGGAGCTCACGATGAGAAACGGCGTGCCATCGGCGAAACGGCTTCTTCGGACGAGGAAAAATACCGCCCGTCCGAGATCGCGGTTGGAAGCGGAGAGGAGGAGGAGGAGGAGGCGAAGCAGGAAGTGGAGGAAGCCTGCCTCACCTGGAGCGACCGTGCGCCTCCATTCCGCGGCATTGTGTGCACGAGGAGATGGAAGAAGATGCCACGATCAGCACCCAACTGATGTTCGTATGTTTAGGCGTGTGCGAGTATTCGAAAATTTTCGAGTAATGAATGCAACAGTGTCGTATTTTCGATTCGGTCTGGCATCAAAGAGTCGCTACTCGTAAATACGAACGTACCTTTTTCGAATAGATTTCGGATATTAAACATGAAGTGCTTTCAGCTCCCGTTGTCGGTGACCTTCGAGTGACCTTGAGCCAGAAGCTAAAGGCTTTTTCCGGGCACTCAAACAAGGATATCCGAACCAGCCAAATCATTTTTAAAAAATCGGTCTCTGGCCGCCAACCCTTTTCGCAGGACCACATTACGTACGTTAGTTATTGCCCAAACACGCTACAAAAAATATTGGTTCCATGTTCTTCCTCTTGTTTGTTCACAATATCACTCAAGCTGTAACCTCTAGTACGCTGAAGTTTTATATGTCATTTCCAATAGGGCGACGTTCAAAAGACAGATACAGTGCACCATACACTTCGATGACATTTTTTTTGGCCCTGAGCGCTGAACGCCGCGGTCCGTGAGTTCCACGGCGCGGGTTCTGCGTCGCCTCGACAGATGGCGCCACGCTGTGTGGCGCCTCCTTCAGTAGTTTTTACCCGCCGCGGTGGCTTAGCGGTCATGGTGTTGCGCTGCTAAGCACGAGGTCGCGGGATCAAATCCCGGCCGCGGCGGCCGCATTTCGATGGAGACGAAATGCAAAAACACCCGTGTCCCGTGCATTTGGGGTACGTTAAATATCGCCTGGTGGTCCAAATTAATCCGGAGTCCCTCCCCCTCCTACGGTGTGCCTCATAATCATATCGTGGTTTTGGCCCGTAAAACCCCAGAATTTAATTCATTCTTCTTCTAGCGAGGCAGTGCGCTCTGTCTTCCTGGCGTCTTTATATCTGCATGTCGTGTGGCCTACAGCCGGTTTTATTCTAGCTGGGCAGCGTCCATATGGACGAGTGCACTGTATGGCCTGGTGCGGTGTGGTGGGGTGTGGTGTTGTGTGGTGGAGTGTGCCGTTGCGAACGTGCAATACGCCCCTTTTAAGATTGTGGCTAGTATCGTCTCCAACAAATTAGCTTTAGCGGTTGCCATCTCATGCTTACATCTGCTCTCGATTACGGGAAAGCCAGCATTTTTTTTTTTTTCAGTGCGTCAAGCCAAATCGAAACAACGGTACGATAAATTTCATCCCCGCGGGCATAGTATAAGCACGTAAAACACGAGAATTAATTTACGTAGAGGAGCACGCTGTATACTTCGGTCAGGAAGCCGGACCTCACACGCTACACGGCAATTATTCGCACTCTCCGAAGAATCATGTGCGTGCCACAAACTGCTTACTCGTTCCTAATGCTCCGTTTGCGCTTTTAATAAAGAACACTCTCATAACGTGCGATGTAATGACATCCACTTTCCAAAATTAGGAATACGAGAATGTAAACGTCGTTTTATATTAATTGTGATGACAGCTGTTTATTATTTGAAAACCATTCAAAATGTTTTCGATATTTGATTCGATTGGTTCTGACTTCGATTTGTTTCTGATTCTATTCGATTTGTATTCGATTCAGTCTAGAAAATTACCTTTTTGCTCACCCCCCTTGGTCTTCTTATAACGTCAGCGTTTCAGCCTCAAGTGAACGTTCGGAAAGCGAGAAGCTCGTTCGATATCTCGCACCTGGCGCGATGAGGAACACTGCCAAGGGCGTCGCAGCCGTCGCATGCCAAAGGTCCACGAGACGAGACCAAAGGAGAACCATCATCCTTCGTCAGTGCACAAAGAAAGGATTGGCGAGATGCACTCTTACGTTTACTGGGCGTTCCGATCGCACGAGTGCACGCATCACGGTGTGGTTTGCATGGAAACTGCTCAGCAGGAGCGCGAGAAGTGTACGCACACAGCGATCGCAGCAGCAGCGGAAGCCAGAGGACGCCGCTGCCCACGGTTTTAGCCGAGCCGATTCAGCGCGGCTTGACGGTGCGTCCACGTGACTTCGTCGCTTTTGCAGCCAAATGCTCCGCGCGTCTCGGAGACCTTCTGAACCACCACGTACGGGCCGCGCACGCACGTCGATACCGCGACAGCACGGCTACGCCAACGACGACGGCGCAAACGCGCATCGGACGTGCGTACAACTGTTATCGCAATATTGTTATATATAGCGTTAGCTTAATATGTTTACTGTCCATTCCGTTCAAATCAGCGCATACACATATAGTAGCTCAGAAATAATTAACGCTAGTGTGATCGCATAGAGTCCCCTTCACTCCGTTGTGTTTGCATGCAGTGGAACGCCTCTATAGCGAAGTGCTTGGGGCCTCCGAAATCGTTCGTTATGCAGGTCACTTCCTTGTGAAGGTCGATCACAAAAGAACCGGGATACAACAGAGTTTTTAGCGTGTCCGGTATTCCGCTAAACGCAGGCAGACCGGCCGTTTTGCCGGATGGGCGCGGAGGCGCAAACGAGAGTGACCTGCTCGGTGCAGCCACCTGGTGGCGCAGAGCTCAACCAGACAAACAGAGAGCTACTGTTGCAGCGAACAAGTGCCTTCTACCTCGTTGCTGGTGTAACTTCTCGGCAGTGGTGTAAACGTGAACGCGATCCACCGCTGCCCACCATCGCCACGGTCGTCAAAGTCCGGGCGGGTTGTCAAAAGAAAGTGAGGAGTTGACTGATAAAGTATTTTTTCAAGACTCGATTTATTCCCCCTAATATAGTGGTAAGAGGTTGATTACACCATACTCGTGGACAACCTTATGTGGCAAGGAATCAAGGGAATGCAACGGGGGTGGAGCTTCTGCACATGTGTTACTGCGCCAAGTAGTCCGGCATAGCTTTACAGCGATTTTGGCATCTTGTATCTAAACGTTGGCTTCTTGTTACAGATAGTGGATGAACGTTGCTTCCACGGGCGACGGTGTCGCATTTGTCGAAACGCGGAGGAGAAAAGCGAAAATATTGTGTTATTGCGCTGTGGCAAAAATATGTCTGTGTGTTATCTTCCCTAGCTTAAACTAACGGGAATAAGAATGATGGGTTATTTTCCGGATTACACTACTTTAACCTAAGTGTTTTGTTTGTTTTTTACTCTGCTCGTGTTTTGACCGACGAGAGCAAATCGGATCCGCCACACATCGATCACTGTCTTCAAACAACAGTCGGAGTTGCTATTCTGCATTTTGTGCATACAATGCATCTGTCCTAATGATGTGTGACCGACGGACGCGGAGTTGTTCTCGAGCTGCAGAAATCAGCTTTTTTGCACAGAGTCTGCCTTATGCTATTTGTAACTCTCTACCACGAAGAGAGATAAATCTGTATTGTATATACCTAGGTGCATCAAAGCTTCTTGTCTAGACAAAGCACCATCCCGTGAGATCTGATGCCGTTATAGAAAACGGAGGGTTGTTTTCCCTTGGCACATTCTCGCGGTTGATTCACTACCGCAGGAGGTTTTCTCGAACTATCGCTTAAAAGATCGCATGGAACACATCTAGGAACAATTAAAGCATAAATAAAGCCAAATTCCCGGCAAGTCATCAGAATCCTCCTTCGCACTCTTTTTTTCTTAATTTACGTATCCGGATTACCAACACTCCCTCGGGGATGGGCTTCACAATCGCGCAGATGAGCTGCGCGGCAAAGTAGAGCGCAAGTGAGCACTCGCCGCCGCTATAGCTCTCTTTCGTTATATACCAACTTCTCAGCTACTGCAAGTTAAACAGCGCGAAAAAACAGACACTAGAGAAACGCACAGAATGGACAGGCGCTGATCCTGTGTGCACGGTGTGCTTACCGTCCTCCGTCTTATTTGCACGTTTTAACTTGTCGATGATGCCGATGATGATGATGCTTCCACAGTGAGCCACACTACGCTCCCTTCTACTTATCCACTTTCCCAAATAGGCCTAGAGCCATCGTTTAAATTCATTATTTTCTCTCGCCACCAACTTGCCCGAACAGGTTACGCCTGCGTACTCCCTTTTCGGAAAGTAGTCTTGCGCGTTGTTGCAAGACTACTGCAAGACAACGATTGCACGTCACAACGTGCAATTGTTGCACGTTGTGACGTGTTGACTTCCTTCTGTAATTTCTTTACATGCAAAAAAATGTGCCTCCAAGCACCAGCAACTCAAAGAGATACTAAATAGAAAAATATTATTTAAGACGTTTCACTTATGCAATACCATATAAAAAACTTGCCGCAAGATAAGGCATGCTAAGTCAGGAAAAACGCAAAAAAAAAGGAAAGATGGGTTCCGCACCAGCTCCGCATTAGCTCCGCCCCAGCTACGTACCAGTTCGTAGTGATGTTATCGACTTTGACCGCACTTGTTCAAATCTAGTGAATTTTTCATCGGTAAAAATGACCGCATTGCTTTCTAAGGGGCCATAGGCTGCACTTAGCACGTTTCGCAATATTAATACACAGATAAAGAACTTCAACGGGCAAAGATGGGGAGGTCAGGCTGAGTGATGTGACTCTAGCCTGCTACTCCACGCTGAGGAAGGGGTTCGTGGGAACGACCGAGATAAGGTAGGAAGATACAGGTGGGTATGGCGAAGGTAATTATTACGTCCTCATTAACCTGCATACAGAGGTCATTGACGACGTAGTAACCCTACCCATTGCTATGTAATTGAAGCTTGTTGAATCTGTGGTTGAGAATAGTAAACTGCGACTGCAGTATTTGGGACACAAAAGTAGGGAACATGAAGAATAGATTTTAATTAAGACAGTAACTTCATTTCGTGATAAATGATTTGCTAACACGAACCGTTGGTCCTAATGATCCATAATCAGTGCAGAAGAAAGGTAAAAGTAACGAACTGACGACACCTGCCACTACACCATTTAAAAGAAACTGTTCATAATATTCATCGATCAATCCTATGAGGACCGCGTCTGCAGTATTCCTGAAAGCATAATATTCATGAAAGAAAAAGAAAGTTCTACCTTGTCCGTAAACTTCTTACCGTTTACGGATTACACGGCTACCAGAGCCATGACGGTCTGCAAAGCTAGCAGCTAGATCTTGTCATGCTTTGTCCGACCACAATGCGCTTAAAATTTTCTTCTGTCGGGCGAACGATCTCGTCAAGGGAGGCCATCAAGACAGTTCGCTAACAATCATGTCGCTACCAACGGTTTACACCACCACTTAAGTAGATTATGGCAAATCACTGCAGCATTAATTATGTCTCGGTGATCTCATGGTTAAACTCTGAGTCACAAGATGCCGCTACCAGCGTCGTTGGCGCCGTGCAGTTCTTCAGTAGCCGGGTGTTCGGCAAACACTACAGAGTTTTAGTCTGTCCGGTATTCCGGTACACGCAATGGCGTTTGCAGATTACCAGGGTTACCTTAGGTGTAAACGTGTGCGGCCGGGTCTGCGGCACCATCTGGTGGCGCAGAGCTCTACCGGACAAACAGAGAGTTGTTATTGCAGTAACCAAGCGTATTCTGCTTCGCTGCCGGGTGTAAACTTTCGGATTGGCGTAATCGCGAAGACGCTGCCTCTTTTTTTAACGTTTTATTTTTCGACGGAACACTCGTAGAACGTGAAAACGTGTCTGTAATTAAGGCGTTGTGGTTAAACGAAGCGTCACATGACGTCACTACCAGCGCCGGAAACCCGAATTTGCGCAAACGCCATTGCGCGTACCGGGATACCGGACACGCTATAAAACTCTCTGTGCTCTCTAACGCGAGGCTGTCTGTTTTTTCTTTAACTTGTAGCACTTGCAAGAATACTATAGAGCACATGCACTTATCGCGGGGCTAGACCGCCGATGCACAGATATCGAAAGTCTATAATAGCGTCTTACAGAGAAACTAGTCTGTGTAGCGCGGAAACTGGAGCAGCGTCCTTATATTAGCGCCGCGCCTCTCTTCTTCCGCGACGTCCGTCAGGGAACCGCTCGTGTCCTCGGCCTCGGCTTCACGGCGATCGGCGGCAGCCCGGCAAGCGGCCAAGTGTGCCGGGGCCGGCCCCGGCCGAGACCAGTTCTTCTTTTCCTTTTTTTTTTTTTCGACGTCCGCTGCTACCCGCTTTCCGCCACCAGCAGGAGAAAGAGAGCGAGGGGGTTATAGCGGTTAGGGGAGAGAAGGAAAAGGACGAAACGCGGTACCATGACACTACGCCACGCGTGGAGCGGCAGTCGCTGCTTGAGAAACCGTTTGTCGGAACGCATTTGAATGGGCCGCGCGACATGACCGTCCAACTTTTTCTCCGTTTATCGTTGTAGCTGACAGGGGAAGGGCCGAGGGGACTACAGAAAGGTACCCGGGGCAATGGGGGCGCGAGCGAATGGGAGAACTCGAAACAGAAGTTGGACAGTTCGCTTCAGCTTTCTGGCGATTTCTAGTTTCTTCTTTATTTCTTGTTTTTTTTTTGTCTACTTTCTTACAGATTTTTTCCGGCAGGCTTCAGTAAACTGATCGCACGCTGCAAAGGGCTTCGACTACATCATCATCAGCAGCAGCAGCGTTATTATATATACACAAGGAAACTGTGCTCTCGGTTCACAAATTTGAACCCGAGGTTTCCATTTCGAATCGCTTCCCCTAAGCCCCACCCACCAAGTGCGAGCGCCATTTCGGCATGGCTTGTGTGACGTCGATACGTGCGGGACTGCAGTGCTGTGTCGTCTGCTCCGAAGCATTCCGAAACCACGTGAGCGCCGTGCGGAATCCATGTACGCCGAGACGCACATATGCGCTCAAATTTTGTCAGCCTGCTGTGCGACACGTACGGTTTAACATGCAGCACACAATTCAAGTTCGAAAAATTGGCGTCATGGCCCCTTAAAGGAAACAAGAAAGAGGAACGCTAAATCATGTTTATACTAATAATGTATTCTTTCAAAACTGAAGTTGCGTTAAAATCGCGGCAAACTGTTCACTATTAAAACAAAGAACACCCCCCCCCCCCTCTTCTGTATCCGCCAATGATTCGCGGGTGTTTTTCGTCGTCTGTGACTGCACAACCGAAACCACGTGACGGTGTACATCAAACTACACTCTTAAACAAATGTACACCCTTTGAGGTGTATATTTGCCACATAACAACAATCGTCGTCTGTCTTGCTCGCGTTTCCTTTCTTGAATACGCTGCGCTCGCTACTTTCCTGTAAAGAATGCTCTGTCATGCTGATAACGCGCATGCCATTCGTGACTTGGAAGTACCGGGCTCGAAGCGTTAAAGAAATGAAATGCGGGCAAGATAGACGAAGATTATGGTTGTGTGGTAAATATACACTCCAAAGGGTGGAATTTTGCTTAAGAGCGTAGTGTCTACATTCTCATCGCTGACGGCCAGCCCATAAATGAAGCAATCTTGTACCGTTCCGCACGCACCAGACTTCATATTTGAGATAAACATCTTGCGTAATCGTTATCCATTTAATTTTGGAATGGATCGAAGGTAACGTGCAATATAATTAGGTTCCTTCGTTTTCGGGTAAAATCCGATTGCCCGATTTTTGGACCCCGAACAAGATTTACGAAAATAGTGTTATAAACCCGATTTGTCCCCGAAGTTTGCCCTTCCTAAATAATAATTATAATAAAAAATGTGGGTGTTACAAAACTAATGAACGCTGCCTACATTTCGTGCTCGGGGGGTTAAGATCTATATCATAATATTAATGATATTATAACGTATAAATATGGTTTATGCCGCGTTCTGGCCTAGCACTCAAGCAATAACCGACATTTATAAGATATATATATATATATATATATATATATAACATATTCAGCGCCTACGAACGTTGAGTAAACGAAAGCTTGCTGCTTTTCCCTTGTAACACCCTTGTACGCCGGCATTGACAAATTCAAATATAGTTTTTTTTTTCCCCGATCCATTGAATGGGGAACCAGCTTCCCTTTAACATACGAAAATTGACACGATAGTTTTGTTAAGGCAATCACTGGTTGATGCCCGTGATTCCGAGGATCATGTATTATGCACTATGTTTATACGCATTTATTTATTTATTTATTTATTTATTTATTTATTTATTTATTTATTTAAAAATGTCCTTACAGGCCTCGTATGAGGCATTGGGTAAGGGGGGGGGGGCGTTACAGTAGTATTAAAAGAGTACGTAGGGCACATAACAAAACATTATAGACATACATTATTAATAGACAGTCGAAAAATGTATACGCATCTTATACAAGCATTAAATCATTGTGCAAAATAATAGCGTCCGTAATGTACATATTAGAAAAGGACAAAAGATACAGTTCCTTCAATAAACAATGGGAAAAAAATATATGTATGTATTGAGTCTTTTTTTTTTCTTTTTTCTTCAACACATTTCTTACACTGTTGCTTTGCTGGGCGCCTTGCACCTTTGATTTGTGTACCCCCTTTTGCTGAGTGTGTGGCACCCTTGATTTTGTACCTCCCTCCTGAGATAACCCTCTTAGGGTTGCAGTATGTATAAATAAAAATAAATAAAATAAATATGCGTCAATGTTCCCGCGTATTCAAATCATAATTTTGAGGTATCAAGCTCGGCATATGTCGCATGTGATACGCTAGGCATTGCAGCCTAACGAAGAAGCAACCGAGCTTCCTGGGAAAAAAAAAAGTGCTTGCCGGCAAGGTTGTACTTCCTCATATTTCCCCGCCGTTTATTTATTTTGCCGCTTCGTCCGCAAACGAACACCGAGTATGGGTGAAGCCTGCACGCGCTCGGACTTTCGTTTGCCGTTTCTTAGAGGTTGAGAAACCAGACAATGGACGTCACAGCAGCTCTGACCTGGAGGCCGCTGTCATAAAGAAACGGCGTGGAAGTGTCTGACGCTACACGTGACGCCTTGGTGCGCGGGAAAGTACGGCGTGCTTTCTTTTTTTTTTTTTTTTGAGTCATGACAGGAACGACTTCTCGGGAGTGGCCTCGGTGAACGCATGTCATCGTTCTTTATTTCTCACGGCTGGCCACGTTACGTTGTTGTCTGGAAAGTAGCGAACCCAGCCACGAAAGATCTGTGTACGCAGGAGCCGGAAAGAGGAGTTGTACTTTTTATTCGCGCCGACTCTGCTGTGCTCAGTATGTTGCAGTACGCAAAAAGCGCGTGCAATCCAGCGAAGCAGGCATTGCGGCGCTCAAAAATACGTTAAAGAGCAGCGTTAAAGTTTCGGCTGCTAAAGCGTTCTGTTAAAATTGAATTATCGGGTTTTACGTACCAAAAGCACGACCTGATTACGAGGCACGCCGTAGTGGGGGACTTAGGTAATTTGGACCATCCGAGGTTCTTTAACCAGCAACTAGATCTAACTACACGGGTGTTTTCGCATTTTGCTTTCATCGAGATGCGGCTCCCGTGGCCGCGATTCGATCCCACGACCTCGTGCTTAGCAGCCTAACACCATAGCCACTAAGCAACCACGGCGAGTGAAAGCGTTCTGTCAAAGTTTTATTTCATTCATTTGGCAGCAGAATGTTAATTGCTATATAGTGGAGAAACTAAGGAACAAAGTTCCTCACTCTTTCTTTTTTTTTTTCGAATTTCGCGTCGAAATGCCAGCATCCGCACGTGAGTGTGAAGTCAAAGGTTTCAAAGCCATCTTATTTTTTTTTCTTATTTCGATTGGTCGTTCTGGCGAAGGCAAACTTGTCAAAACTACCTTGGTAGAATCATAGCCTCCGAGATGCCATGTTTGAACTACGTGTATATCTGTATTACTGGTTTTAGCATGAAATCTGAATATCCTGGCATATTGTATTGGTAAGTACATCATCAATATTCAGAATAAATTATTATTTTTGTTGAGAACAAGCAGCCTTTATTTTTTAATTAGCCTAGCATTACAATAACAGCGCCAAATCACTTAATCTGTAAGCGGAGATCACCCGACAAGGTTCTATTTCCGGTGAAGAAAAGGCAAGCATTGGCTTCACCTTTCCAGGTAAGCAGCTACGGGGGCTTCCACTCCAGCACTTTTACAGTGGAGCTGTTAGAACCTCGCCGAGTTTCTCTTGACGTCCGCAGCTTCGCCGAGCTGGGGTGGCGAGAGCTGAGAGAGAGTGAAAGCAGAGTATAAAAATAGCATCGCGCAGCATAACGACGCGGCGTGGGTAGGTGGAGCCTAGCGGGGGAGAAGGAGGGGCGCGCACGTGAGCGAGGATCGCGGCCCGGATGCGCGCCCTCTCATGTGGTGCGCGAGGCAGTGGGGTCGGGCGAGGGCGTTCTTCTCCGGCGGCTGCTACGGCGCCTCGATATCCTCCTCTTCCTCCGCTCCGTACAGAGCGGAGACAAACGCGGCGTCTACTACGGCGCTGGCCACGAGTAGTAGTAGTAGTAGTAGAAAACTTTTAATGAGATCGTTTAAGAGATTCGCGGATTCGAAGCCTCCGTCGTCTTCTTGGCGCCGGCGACTTGAGGCTTCTCTTCAGCAAGGTTGGGCCCCTAGTCCAGGGCTCCACTGAGTCGCGCTGCATCAGCAGCGTGCCGCACTAAGGCCCTTTGGGCCGCGAGCTCGCTGCTGGTGAGCCGGCTCTCCCATTGCTCCGCACTCGGGAATTCGTGTTGGTGGAATGCTTTATTTCGTTCGCACTCCCATGTGATGTGGTATAGTGTGGGTGTGTTGCCGCACCAGGGGCAGTTTGCTCTGTATTGTGTTGGTGACATCTTGTTATAGATGTACAAGTTGGGGAAGGAGACTCGCGGACGCCGTAGGGACGCGTTGCCGGCGCTCGTGTGTCTTGTGTGTGGTTTGACTCTGCTTTACTGGCCTTCCCCCAGATCCGCCGGTCTCTGGTGTTTGCGATAGCAGAGCCACGCATAATTTTTTTTGTTGTTTAGCCTCCTTGGTCGCCACGTCTTTCTTGATTCTTTCCTGGCCTACGGAGTCTCCTATCTCGGCAACAGGGATAGGAGGCTCCGTACTTTCCTTCCTTGTATTTTTTGTACGAGAGGTGGTCGAGTCATAACCTGGACAATTTCACATTTTCTGGACATTTTTTTCAGGATAGCGAAGCATGTTTAGAACCGTGGAGGTGATCTGTCATTGAATCTGACCCACTTATCCCAGCGTTTCAGCAGTGCATAGATTTTGGAAGCAAACAAAGATAGAAACGGCACAAAACAAGAAGATACAAGACAGCGCGATGTTTATTACCACTGACTGGGTGGTTTGTTTTGGCCAAGGTGGCTTCTAAACATTGGAAGGGAAAGAAAAGAGAAGAAAAGAAAAATTATGCAGATTCCACGCACTGTGGGAATCGATGTAAGCGAAGCTTTCCGTGCTGGATGCTTTGATTGATGATAATTAGCGGTGATGCTGACGGCTAAAACTTAATTTATTCAACGTTTAGGCTAAGACGAGAGTGGTAAGTTGTTGTTAAACATTACCTTGCGTGCACCACTGCTGTTTATCTACGTAGTACACAGAACACACAGGTAGAGGTGTTTGCTTGAGGCGTTGTTGTGCGCCACATTTTATAACTTCTGAGAAAGTTGAGCGTTGTCATTTCCTCACATGGCACATCGCATTGATGCAGAAGTACTGAACTTGAATCGGATTATGGGGCTGTACGTTACAAAACCACTCTCGGATTATGAGGCAAGCCGTAGTGGCGCACTTCGGATTAATTTTGACATCGTGATGTTCTTTAACGTGTCCCAAAACCTAAGTGCACGTGCGTTTTCTCTTTCGCCCCCGTCGAAATGTGGCTGCCGTGATTGGGATCAAATCCACGACCTCTAGCAATGCCATAGCCGCAAAGCTATAACGCGGCGGCCACAGAAGTGTTGATTTGACGGTCGACCGCTTCCGTAGTGTCTCCTGGACTCTGCGGTACGAATTAATTAATGCGGCTCTGCTTCTGCACGCCCTGCGTAAGTTGCCCGCTTGACGCATTTGCATGGCGTTTATTTTTCAGAAATAGCAGCAATGTACTGTACCGTGTCTTGAACTTAAGCTTATCCTGTTTCCCCGCAACCGCTGTCGTATAGTTGTGGGGTTTCTTTGCCTTCTCACGTCACCTCCCCACTCTCTTTTATTGGAAATGCCTCTTATCCCTCTCCTTTTTCTCCTCTCTACAGTTCTATCTGGGCCCCTCTGGCTTCGCACGTTAGTAGAAAGGGATGCGCTGCAGTTTCTGCAATGCTTCTGAGGGGAGTCACGGATAATACAGCTGTCAAGCGGCTAATGTGGCGACGGCCAGGCAGCTCCAGAGGGCATTTTGGACATTCGACGTGGCTCAAAAGCAGAGAGGTGACATAAGGTTAAAAGTGTAGGAATAGTGTTTAAAGAAAATGGCGAATTTTAATAACTTACAACCCAGTTAAACAAAGATAGAAAGCTGAGCATGGTGGCAACTGCCATCACCCCGATTCAAAGGGGACGCTCCTACCATCTATCCATCCATTCATTCCATCCATCCATCGTGGTGGGGTGAAAACGAGTTTCTCCCGTGGCCTTGTCTCTCTTACTCGCGCTGTCATCTATATACACGCTCTGAACCACCCCCCGACGCGGTGGTCGCGACTGCAGCCCACAGCAGCAGCACCAGCAGTGGGAAAGTCGAAGGAAGAAAGCGTTGCTTTGAAAAGCCGGCAGATCCCACGCCCTGTGGGAATTGATGTTATAGTGTGCGTGGGGAGCCTATCAAGTTAACGAAACGACCATGAGAGCACCAGCACACTTTTTCATGACCTGCATGACACGCATGTCATGACATTCATGCCATGACCTATCATTTATGTTCTTTATACACTCTTGTCACATTATATGCCAATTGTGGTACATATCAAGTTAACGAAACGACCATGAGATTACCAAGACGTAGGCGACTAGATAGATAGATAGATAGATAGATAGATAGATAGATAGATAGATAGATAGATAGATAGATAGATAGATAGATAGATAGATAGATAGATAGATAGATACTGTCAAAGTGTCAAATGTTCGTCAAGAAATGATTTGCGATTAAAATTATGGCTCTCCCGTAATTGAGAGTACATGTAAGTATGAAATGGCTGCCGCCGGCAAAGCAGATTGGTTGGAGATGATACTAGCCACAATACTAAAACATTAAAATACTGCATGTTCGCAACGGCACACCCAACCACACCAAAGCACACGAACCTGCTGCTTTGGACTAAACCTCATCGCAAGCGCCGTCTCGGCCAAACAGCAATCGACAGCGCGCCAGACGCTGCCGGCTTGGTCATAGCTTGGCACGGAGGAAGGAAACTAAGGAGAGGCCCTACCCCCTCCGCGCGCTAGGAGAAAAGTGTGGCGGAAATGACGTAGTAGGTTCTCATTTTTTTGCTGCTTTTTTAATTTTTTTTGTTGTATAGCCACGCCTTTTGGGCCACAATGGCGGCGTTGTTATGGTTTTGAGCGCTCACACGTGTTGCTCTGGTAGGTTTCGGGCCGTGGCAAAGGCGCTGAGTGGGCGGGTTAGCGTTAGTCACCGCGTCTTGTTGCGCTGTGTTACCTGCACCGTGCTCTGCCAGATGTTGCGTGAGCGCGCGCGACACCACGCGCAGCGCGGCGTGGTTTCGCGAAAGATGTAAACAAGAGAGGAGGGTGGCCCAAAAGGCGGAGCATCGCCATGAGCAACGCCAAATTCCGGCTTCACTTTTGCTTCACAAAGAGTGACGTCAGGGCCTCTCCTTAGTTTCCTTCCTCCGTGTAGCTTGGTCACGCAGCGTGGCGCCATCTCTCGAGCCGCGGAACTCGCAGGCCCCTGGCGTTGAGCAGGGTACCCTGTTTCAGCGCCAAAAGACGACAATCAAGTGCCTTGTATCTGTCTTTTGAACGTTGCTATCGGAAATGACAAATAACACTTCAACGTGCGAGAAGTTACAGCTCAAGTAAATATGTGAACAAATATTAGAAAGAACTCAGAAGTATTTTTTTGTGTAACTCTTTTGTGAAGTAACTAGCGTACTTAACTTGGTTCTGTAGAAAGGTACAGGGACCAACGAGCGCAAGATGAGCCGTCTGCCTCTAAACTGTCGGTGAGAGTTGATGACTCGGTGTTCGTGTCGTCTCTTGTCGAAATAAACTTTTTCTAAACAACGTGCTGTGTTTCGTTTCTTACATGTTATCGTCCCGGTGGAATTGTGCCATGATTATGGCTCAGTGTTCGTACCGTCTCTTGTCGAAATAAAATTCTTCTGAACACACAGGTCCTTCAAAGGTTTCCTCGACGCTAGGCGAGCTACTTTCATGTATCGCCTGGCGCGAGGGTGCCTGCCGTTGGGCTACAAGCCCTTCACAGCCGCCCCGGCTAGTGGAGTGTGCTCGTTCTGTGGCGCTCGTGAGGACTCGGTTCATGCTTTTGCGCAGTGTTTGCTTCCTGCAGCTCTTCTCCGTAGGATTGCTAGTCCTTTTAATCTCCCAGGCGTTCCTTATCAGACAGTTCGATTTTTGCACCCCTTTGCCTAATCAGGCGGTCAACCAGTTCGTGCTTCTCCTCGCCGAGTGCTCCTACCAAGTTTGGTTGGCACGTCGCGATGCAGTTCTCGGGGGGAGGGCACCGGGCCTTCACGAAGTGCTTGCGAAAGCACGGAAGGAGGTCTGGTTCCATCTCACCCGGGAGCGGCACCGCTTGGGTGAGAAGAAGTTTCTCGAAGTGTGGGCCCGTCCTGCAGTGATTTTTGATGAGTCAGGTGGCAAGTTATCCATTAAGTTATGATGCATGCTCCTAAGGTCGCTCGACTCGGCCGTGTGTGCCAGTCGATCTACGGGGTTTTGTTTGGTTCAATGGAACCCAGAGCTGGAACCGGTGGTGGCGCACCCTTGGTTGGTCGCGCTGCTCCGCGGACGGCTTTGGTGCTCTCCATGGTTGTATGCCTTGGCTTCTTTTGCGCCGAGGCAGTCCGAGGGTCAGTCAGGCTTGAGTCCTGTAAGACCGACATGGCTGTTTGTGTGTTGAGTGCAGTAACTCTGTGTTGCTGCACCACAACAGCTCCCTTGTCCGGGATGGACCGTTGGCCCGAACCAAAGCCCCCCGCCCAGTCAACCCGGGTTGAGGGGGGAACCGGGGTCAATGTATCGAATGATGCTGGGTTGATGAGTACACGAAAGCTCATGGACGCGGCGCCTTCAAAGGTGCCAAGTCCTCTTCCCATCTGACAACGGTTCCTTCAAAGGTGCCAAGTCCTCTTTTCATCTGTGAATTCTTGAAGATGTAAGACGAAGTATTCAAGATGTTCAAGGGTTTGATTTGCACCGAGTGGAAACAAGGTACGTAGCACAGACCGTATTTTGCGGCCGAGTGTGGTACGTTTGTCACGTTGTACAGCCACCATTACGGGTTACTAGGCCCTTGCAGTCCCTTGGTTCGTTGTTCTGGTCGGGCAGTACAGAACTCTGTCGCGCGGCGCTTGGCCAACCACGCTCTCGCGGTGGGTTCGCGTTGCGATCCTTGTCTGTCCGCTGCCGGCTGCTTGCCCTGCGATTTCTGCTCCGTCTGTTACAGCATGATCAGTGCCCTACGCGTGAACTCTCCTGCATTTCCTTGGCACAAAAATCCGTTGCATGTTACCAGGCGTTCACTTAAATCGCGGACCACAAGTGTTAAACGCACCTGCATTTTTCTGTACGGCCGTGACGTTTTATCGCCACATGCAACAGGTATGTCCTGATGTAGAGGTTCTCGAAAACCGTGTTGTGGATACAATGCAGCCTTACTGCTTCCTTTAGTTCCTCCAGCCCGCCGAGCACGTTCCAATAATGTATCGCGGGATGCAATAACGGCGTCATTTCTTCCTGGCCACCTACGCGACTTCATGTGGTGTCTAGGGTGGCAGATGCTTCCAACTCGGTACAGGCTAGAGCGGTGGGGTGTAGTCCCATCTTCGCTGTGTCTCCTTCAGGAATCCAATAAACATACTCTGTTGCAATGCGTCGTTGCCAGGGTGTTTTGGAGGGCCGTGCATACTGGTTTCCGTGGCCTTGGAATTAACCACTTTATCACATCTGGTCGCTGCTCACGTGGCAGCTTTGCGCGACTTTTAATTGCTGCGGGGGCCTTTTGTGTATGGCGTAACCGGTGCGAGGCAGTTGCTGCGGGGCATCGTCGCCGTGCTTTGTTTCCACTTCTGGGGAGGCTCTACTCTGAGCTACTATCGTTTCTGTCAAAGGAGTTGTTCTTCCTTGGGGAAGAAGAGTTCCTTCGACAGTGGTCATGCCGTTTCCTGTCGGTTTGCTGACGAAAGCGTACAGCTTAATTTTCGACCAACCCGCCGTGGTTGCTCAGTGGCTGTGGTGTTGGGCTGCTGAGCACGAGGTCGCGGGATCGAATCCCGGCCACGGCGGCCGCATTTCGATGGGGGCGAAATGCGAGAACACCCGTGTACTTAGATTTAGATACACTTTAAAGAACCCCAGGTGGTCGAAATTTCCAGAGTCCTCGACTACGGCGTGCCTCATAATCAGAAAGTAGTTTTGGCACGTAAAACCCCATAATTTAATTTTAAAATTAAATAATTTTCGACCAGCCTGGTTCTTGTAGCCAGGCCCTCAGAAGTGTTCACTGAATGTGCACAGAATGTAAGTGCCTGTAACTTCTGTGTGTGCGTGCGCTCTTATACATGATCATATTTGTATATACACATCTCACAGCATCACTTCAACATTACGTAAAGTATCTCTGTCATATCGTCATTGTATACATTGAACATAATTTTATACATGTGACAATTAGTTTATGTGTAACTGCATTTCCGTGGGTCTGTGGTTATGTGTTGGTGAGTGAGGACTCGTACACTACTTTGAAAACGCGCCGTGTATACAATGCTACGGATTTTTTTTTTTTGTGTCTATGTTGTCGTTCTGGTGGAATTGTGCCATCATTGTGACTCAGTGTTCGTATCGTCTCTTGTTGAAATAAACTTTTTTCTAAACACAGAATGCGGTATCTCCTAGCGCCCAGTCCTCTTCCAATTAAATTATGGGGTTTTACGGGCCAAGACCACTTTCTGATTATGAGGCACGCCGTAGTGGAGGACTTCGGAAATTTCGACCACCTGAGCCTCTTTAACGAGCACCTAATTCTAAGTACACGGGTGCTTTCGCATTTCGCCTCCATAGAAATGCGGCCGCCAAGGCCGGGATTCGATCCCGCGACCTCGTGCTCAGCAGCCCAACACCATAACCACTGAGCAACCCCGGCGGGTCCCTCTTCCAACCTGACAACAGTAACTTGCCCGGTTAACGGTTCTAGATTACGGCTCAATGTCACTCGAAGGACTGTGACAACGGGAGCTAAAAAAAATGATACAAGTGAAAAGTCAAAGCACAACGCCTGTCTTAATCGCAAAGATAGTCAAATTCTCAATCGCAGTGCACTGCTTTATCTTCGTGTTCTGTTCCGTTTTTAGCGCTGTTTGCTTCCTAAACATGTGCCAACGAGCTCACCTAGTCGCGTTATCGCTGTGCACAGATGCCAGCTGCAAAGACAGGTTTCTCCTTTGCGTCGCAACCATCAACGGACAGCCTGTTTGACCTCATCGCCACTGCTGAAGTGTTGGCCACCCACGAATATTTTCATTGGTCCAAACAAATTACGCTCACTTGAAGGGAGGTCGGAACTGCATGGCACGTGCTGCAGTACTTGCCAACCGCGGGCGCCCACAAAGTTCGCATTGTGTGGTTCGCCGTGCGCTAGCGCGCATCGCCCTGACCGTGATTAGCGGTAGCGTAAACGTGAGCGGCCAGTTTAGTGGCGCCAGCTGGTGGCGCAAAGCTCAACCACAGAAACACAAACCTAGTTACTATATTGTGCTCAGCTACTGCTGTAAATTTTCAACAGCGAAGTAATCGTATTCACCATCACCCCGCTTACAAAAATTTGCACCAGCAGCGAAGCAGAATATAATGGGTTACTGCCGTTTTAGCTGTGTTTTTCTGGTTGAACTCTGCGCCACCAGGCGGCTGCGCCGCTCCGACCGCTCACGTTTACGCCCCCTCAAATCCGGCAATCCGCCCAAACCGCCCCCGTTTGCCGGAATAGTGGACAGGCTAGATGTCTCCAATGACGCCAGGGGCGCATAACGTAAAGCTATCCCAAGCTTTTCTATACCAAATCTGCAACCAGCCCTCCGCGATTGGTCAAAAACTTGTTTTGCACCACCCCCATTTCTTGTGTCTGTCACGCGACGTCACGAAAACCGCGATATCTCCCCATCTGATATGACGTGTACACACTGATTATGCATGATGTGACCGAACAAAATAAAAGTTATTTCTGATTAGCGCCTCTTCGCCATTAGCCCTCGGCTATTCGTCAAGAGTTTTCGGGCTGCACCTACTTCACCTGCCTGTCACGCGACGTCACAAAACCACAAAAGCTCACCGCTTCAATGTGACCTGTACGCGTTAAAGATCCATTAATATGCCGAACAAAACTGAATTTTCTTCTGAAAAGCCGCAGGCTGCCCCGTTCCGAAAGAAATAAAAGATGGCTGCCGCCGATCGCCCAGCCACTGGCTACTCGCACCTGCCGGAGAGCATTGGTTTATTTGCGTGTAATAAAACTTTCTGCGTGGCTGTGTAACGTTTTCGGGCACTTTCGGCACGTTTAACACCTCGTTCTGCCAACTCTTCTTTGCTGAGGATCCGTTTTAGCGTCATTCTTAAGCTTCCGTTGCATGTCGCCGCGATTGTCGACGAGCCACCGCAAGTTAAGTAAGCGAAAGCGGACCAATCGCAGATGCCGGCACCACCCTCTTCATCCGGTTATCGATTTTAAGTGCAGTGGCTCGGCCCCATCGAATCCCTCTCCACTTGAGCCTGCTCCTCGCCTCTTGTGGGCCAATTAGATAAGACAAGCCGCTCAGTGTAGGCAATGTTATTCGTTTTTCAAGCAAACAAAAGTGACCTCCTATGAACGAGGAGAGCGTTTGATTGGTCTGTTGAGACAACCCTGCGGGTGACCGCCCGATGCTTGCCGCCGCGGTTACGCAAATTTGACGTCAGGAGATTAGAATAAAAGCATATTGGAATAGTTTTACGTTATAGGGCCCCAGGTCGTTCCCCGCTGAGTGCACCGTCTATACCCATTGGAAAACCTCACAGCAGTACTCGCTCTCGATGGGCTCATCACTAGGAAGGAAATCAACATAAATGATGCCGAATTCACCTGAGAAAAAACAAATCGACGCCGTGAGTTTCGCTGCTGACGAGCCGCCTCGTCCGGCGTCGTCTCCCACTGCCGTCTGGTCGTACAGAAACCGTTTGCACAACTCAAATATAGTGCCGCGACTTAGCATATAGTCATCGTGCTGAACTTGAAGCCTAGCGTAATTTTGAGCTGGATTTAGACCTTCTTTGTTGAGAAACTTTATATTACAATGGTGTCGTTCCACAACAGCGTTCACAGGCTCCCGCACCGTCCGAGTTAACACGTTACTTCCGGTGCGAAGGTTTGTGGAAGGCTGGGCAGGCCGCGTACTGACAGAAATTTCGGGAGAAATTTCTGTCTGTACGACCGTCTACACGCAATCTCCCCAGACAGTTATACGTCCCGGACATGTCCCTGGTGTAGCAACCACAGCGAAACTCGCGCACATTACACACGAATGTACCGACCGTCCGGGCGACGCAATTTCGCCACGAGTCACAACACACACACTCACTACGTGGTCTTGGGAGGCGAGACTCTCCGAACTGGACCTGGGAAGCCAACTGGCGACTCTCGCCCAGGCCCGGCGAGCCGCGATCGCCAGTGGAGCCCTGTCAGAGGGAACCACCCAGGAATAAATCGCGCAACAGTTTCTGCAATAATAAAGTTCCTCCTCCTCCTCCTCCTCCTTCGGGAGAAGAGGAGTGCACGTGCCCGCGGTGTGCGAATGGTTCGCTTTCAGAACCGTTAAGGCTCATTCCCACTGTAGACCAACACGACACCGATTTCGGTCTGCCGACTGTGGGCGACAGCGTATTTTTTTTTTTCCTTCGGCCTCTGTCACACTGTACCGACACCGAGCTCTCCGCCGACCGTCGGCAGATTGTCGGCGTCGGCTCAGTGTGACAGAGGCGCCGACACGAAGGGAAAAAAAAAAACGCTGTCACCGACAGTCGGCAGACCGAAATCGGTGTCTTATCGGCCTATAGTGTGAATGTGCCTTTACAAGATCGTCACCCCTGGCTCTTAGAAACAAATGTCGCAGCAAATATTACTTAGAGGGCGCTCCTACGACAGTGTCTTCTCCGTGGTTTTAGTGGGCTTGTACGTTCATTTAACGCGAAGATGTAGTTGCAGGATGAGTCGAGAAAGTCATGTCAGCACTACCTTAAAGAGCTAACTCGAATTTGGCTTCCAAGAAACGAGGGAGCAAAGAATGACATCCCTTCGCACGTGCATCGGATGCGACTCGAGGCGCGCGCGGGTTGCTACGCGCAGCGATGGCGCAGCCGTGGTGGTGCCCTTCTTTACGCAACCGGCGCCTCCGAGCGGGCCTCGCCGTCGCCTCCGACTTTTCTCGCTCTCTTCTCGATCGTCCTGGCTCGGCTACGACAGCAGCCGAGCCAAGCCGGTCGATACGGCAAGTTAGATGACTGAGGAGAGGACGGCAGAGGGAGGGAGAGAGGGAGTATCGCAGGAGGGGAGCTTCGATTAACGGGGCCTCCCTTCCCGGCTTCAGATCGATGCCCGCCGCGCTGTACTTTTTTCGACGCTCGAAGGCAACGCGGTGAAGAGAGACGCGCGTACAGTTTACGGCATACTCCGCCCCCCCCCCCCCCCCCCATTGATTTCAGGCCACTCATTGGAGTACTTGAAGCAAGAGGGGAGAATCGTTGACATCGAGTGCCAATGAGGCAGTATACACGCTCATGCAGGGAGATCGCACTCTTTTCAGCGCCGTGCTAGGCACACCACTAACGATGCGTCAAAACACCATAGTCAGTTCCATCATTCGGTGGTCGAAGCTTAACATCGGCGCCTAAACTGCAGCGCAACTATTGGGTGTATAGTCGAGAGCCCTGTTGGAGTACTGGCATGACATGTATTAGACTTGTCACTTGCTTACGTTGTGGACGAAGGCTCGAACCCTCTAAACCATAGAAAATAACATTGACAAGCGTCAAATCGGCTATTAAAAGAAATTATGCTTGTTTGTACGAACTAGTTTCAGTTTCGCCTCCCGCGAGACACATATGCGTCGTGACACCATTATCGAGGGGCTTGGGTTGCTACTGCGGAGACCGTCGAATTCGCCATCTTATCAGCACTGATTGGCCCAGAGGACCTCCACGGCCTCTCTGATTGGCTCAAATTGCCGCCATTGAAAATTCGTCAATATTTGACTATGTTCAGATCCAGAATAGCGCCCTTTGCGCGAACGTAGCTAGGAAAGGCGGGAGGCGACGGTGCCGTGGATTTCTGCCACCAAGCTCATCGAGGCGTCACGAAATTATAAGGCGTCTGCTCAGGCCTAGATGATATTTTATCGGTAAGAGAAACGAACTATATTGTAATTTTTCAAAAAGATCTGAAGCTGAACTCGTGCCAACTTCCAAAAAGAAGTACTGATCCGCGACAATCTAAACACGAATGATTCATTTGAAATCCATGATGTCACAGAGACGTACTTACCGGCGCTGGTACTCCGGCGCGAAATTCAAGAAATGCAAACTTCAGAGAGTTTTAGTAATAGCGTACCCAAGCGTCTTTGTGCACCGAAAACCCCACGCCCTGCATGCATTCTTTTGTATACATCTTTTGAATACTTTGGGTGCGCAAAACTGCCCTCTTGAATTCTGTTTTCTCTTGTAATAACCTATTACCGCGAAATTAACGGAAATAGAGTTTCGGAGTTTTACCTGATAAAACTTATTTCTCTTCAGTATCCTTTTCAGGGTGACAGGAAATAGAAATATAATGCTGTAAACGTTTTGCATCTTCGAGAAGACTGAATCATATGCAACAAATTTTTCTGGAACGATTATTTTTTTTTTATTTATACAACATCGAAAATTCCGCTATTCTTCCAAGCGCCTGTCTGCGTGCATGTAACTAAGCCTTACTACATGTTGTGATGTGCGTTCTGCGGATCACGAGAACCCGCGATAACCGCCAGCAGCTCATCATCATCATCAGCCTGTTTTGTGTCCATTGCAGGGCGAAGGCACTTCCCCGCGATCTCCAATTACCCCTGTCCTGCGCCAACCGATTCCAACTAGCGCCCGCGAATTTCCTATTTCATCGCTCCACCTAGTCTTCTGCCGTCCTCGACTGCGTTTCCCTTCTCTTGGTACCTATTCTGTAACCCTAATGGTCCAACGGTTATCTAACCGGCGCGTGACATAACCTGCCTGCAACTTCATTCTCGTATATTCTCGCACCTTAGGGTGCCTCGAGTTACGATGAAGCCAGGGGACGTAAGCTCGGACCATCACTTTCAGAGATACCATTTTCAATGCGTGTCGATTGGCTGGTAGACCAAAACCGCTCGAATCACCCAACGCGGCCTGTAGTATACGTCACGAGAAAGCGACGATATGTGGTATCGCCGAGAGTGATGTCCGAGAATACCACCCCAGGGTCCGTAGCGCGTGCGAAGGAGACCTTATTCCATGCAACACCACAATTACCATGTTTGGATAACAAGAGTTACGAAGAAATTCGGACAAGTGACGCGACAAATTTTTAGACAGACGTACCCGAGTGAGTGATTTATTCTGATGGCACTGGAAATATTGGCAACTCTGCTGTGCCGCCGGTTCCTCCACAAGCAATAGATCGTCTAATGAGCAAAGGAAGATGGCAATACGAGGTGATGCACAGAACAAACGAACAAACGGTTCGGCAATAAAGTACATTTCGTAATAATGCTTAAAACCGTAGTCAATATAGAAATGAAAACCGCGCACTAATCAATCTATAACCCTCACAGAATGCCGCGACATAACACACAAGGACACACAAAGTACTAACATGTACATACAACGTCACTTTAACCGAAGGTCATTGAAGCTCTCAGAGCTGACCGCTGTAACGACGCGTTATTCCATGGCCCGAGCAACCTTCCTATGCTGAAAGGACAATTATCAAGGGTCGTCAATGTTGCCCTTGTTCAACAGTCCCGAAAGGCACTGAAGCATTGCAAACACGTATTTTGATACGAACTACTGCGCCTTTCGTCAGATTGCCCAAGTCACGCTGGAGCCGAGTGATCGAAAGTAGCTCACGAGGAAAGCAGATGCGCGGCAGTGGCTAATACAGCAAGATGGTGCTTATCGTGCGTTAATGTCACCTTTCCCCCCCCCCCCCCCCCCATTTCGAACGCTTATCGTATCTCATATATCCATTAAAACTTACTCTTTGGTGTTCTGCGAAAACATGAAAAAAAAGCGCAGGCTGTAGTCTCTTCCAGTACAGGGTCAATGCGCCCGAGCTGTTCGCCGTCCCGACAACATCCCGCCCTTTTCGCTCGTTGCACTTTCTCCCGACAGGCGGCGCCACCGTCCCAATCATCTCTCGAGGCGGGCTTTTCGATCGCACGAATGCGTACACGACGGCGTTTTTACGTTCGCTCTCCGAAAATATGGCAGGTATCGTAAAACTTGTGCCGTTAACTAAACAGCTCGTAAAATGCGACGTCCGGGGCCACACACGGGCGGGTAACATGCCTCCCGATGCGACGCCCTTCCGGACAAACCCTCGCGCATAGAGGACACCCTACCTTGTGAAACCGCGCGAGCGTTCCGTCACCGCGGCCTTCGTAGCGCGTTTTCGCGCTTTCGTGGAGGAGTCTGGTATCAACAGACCAGCGCGTCAGGCAGGACATGAATGAGATGCTCGGACATGAAAAACTGCCAGTCACGGAATTAGTAAAAACGTCACAAGCCCAGGGGCGCGCTCCCCTTAAAGCTTTGCGACCTGTTCGCTCTGCTCTTATTATGCGACCATACAGCCGTTCAAGCCGCGGTAAACGGCAAGCTTAAGGCAGTTCCACCAATGTGGCAGCGCACGCTCATATGTAGGCTATGTCGAACCACACGTTATCAATGGACTGCGCCCACGCGTTCTCGGCAAGCGTGTCTGACGAGTGTACAATGTACGCAGCCATTTTCTCAAATATCTTACTTTTAGTGACCAGATACGCGCACTGCCATCGGATACCGCCTCACAATTTTGCATCTTTGCATCCAGCGATCTTCCAGTAGCAAAGCTATGTGTACTAATAACGCTAGCCTGCATGCAACTTGGCCTTCAACTCAACTGAATCTACGAGAAAGAAGATGCAGCTGGTCTGCAAAAAATGCACGGAAGGCTTAAAATAAAATTTGACCATCTTGGTTCTTTTAACCTGCACTGGGATCCCATCCCAAACATTTTTTTTTTAATCATCATGCCCGTCAGAACAATTCTGCTGCCTTTCTCATGAATCCACCAAAGGAACCTGGGTTCAGCAGTAATATAATGCAGCACGTCAAAAGGCATAACACATCCTTCGCCTTCCTTTTGAGAGAGTAACGAGACTAGCAAAAGATACCCAATTTTTTAAGTTAGAGAAGGAAAGGCAGAGAGGTTAGCCTTAACTAGTGTGCTCTGGCCTCCTAGCCTGCACAGGAAGAGGAGAAGGGGAAGAAAAATAAGGGACAAATGATAAAGAGGACAGATTAGACAGATGCTAGGTGCATTATCCTGCAAGCACTGTTAATGGCACGGGCCCACTTTGATGTTGTGGAAACATTCCAGAACATTCAGATCCAATTCAGATTTTTGCATATCCCTTCAAGCGATCAAAAACAGACGGGAGAGCAGGTCCTTAAAGACTTGCTTGACATTGATACGCATCAAAAGATACGCACTAGATATCATCGTATGCAGAGCAATAACGAATATAACACAAATGTGAAACCACCTTCCACAAATTTTAATCTCAAGAGCCTCCTCTCCCAGCAGCTGCCGTTTCTTTTGTAGAAACGGAGGAAGAGCCATTCCACTTGCTGCTGGTGTGGTGGTAGCAGATCTTGGGACTAGCTTCTTTTAGGTACCTATGTTGTCACACAACTAAATTCACACAAATAAATTAGAACCTTTCTCCTATACGGTTTGCCAGTTGCCGCATCGTTCCATAGACCTTCGATGGTGGTTTGCCTGCAGGGAAAGAAAGAGAAGAGTTCCATTAGCTAGAGAACTCGACAGATTTTGTCCCAACTTTCAAGAGGCATCCCTGAAATGTGTCACGTACACTCTATTTCCTGTACTTGTTGAGATGTGGTATCTGTCAATGTTGGACCGCAGTCAGCAAGCTAACGTGCCAATCACACGTTATCACCCCGAACGCATGGTCGTATTAGCAACAGCGCGAAGTGTATTTATGTCATTTATTGTTGTTATAATGCTATATTTGCACAAGTCACCAAGAGGTATCACACTTACATGTGTGCTGCCAAGATGGACGTGATTGTGGACCTTTTTAACCAATATAACTTTTTATGTTTGTAATGAAGGTGTTTCCATGTCTGATGCAGTTTTATTACGACTATGCTTGACTGTACTAAAGAATGCTATCGGACATACATGCACATACATGCAATTCAGTGCTAAGGCTCACAAATTTCTTGTAAAATCATCAACCATTCTCTTCACTCACCGAGGACTAAATTGCAGATGGCAGTCCGCGCCGCCCTGATGTTCTGGTACGAGCCAAGGATGTGTATTTTGCTGCATGAAATGAGCAACAATGTGAGGCAACATGCTGACATGCAGATAGCATGGCAGAGCTTTAACGCACACATAGAGGGACATGAAGCTTTGACGAAACACATTAAATAAAAATTCACCTATTACATTTGAAACGCATTATAATGAAATGGGATATAATTAAATAATTGATAGAGTAAAACTTCGTTAAACCGTAACCAGTTAAGCAGTAGTTCCGTTTTAGAAGTAGTAAAGTCAAATCCCCCAATGCAGCGGCCATTGAACATAATGTGTTTTGTATCCGCATAAACCGTACCAGCTTACTGCTTACGTATCGGTTAATACATAGTGTTTCCACTTTTCGACGCGCAAACACGGTGGTACATCGTCTCCATCGGGCAGCCCGGCAGAACAACAAGCCTTAGAGATCACAACGGCCTCCAAGTGCCTTGTGTGTGAAGTCGCATCAACATCATTTCGGCACCGTGCCAGAGAGCGTTGTGGCATCGTGCCGAAGCTCAGATAAAAAAAGGACGCCGGGTGCTCAGCATAGAAGAAAAAAGAGATAATGTTCGTGCTATCAAACATGACACGAAGAAGTCGGCACTGGCACACGACATGGGTCTATTGTTGACTACGGTGCAGGCATTTGGAATGCGAAGAAGTTGCTCGGCAGCGCTGCCGCGACCACGAAGAGATGTCGGCTGCGAGGTTCGACTTTTCGCCATCGTTGCCTCTGTTGTTGCCGAAGCGTCGCCTAGCGACAGTGATGAGGACAACATGGGAAACGACAGCACGGGCGCTTCAGGCCCGACAATGGCAGAAGCTGCGCGTTACGTCAGCCTCATGAATGCAATCGTCGCAACGAGAACAGCCCCCTGCAATGAAAAAGGCGCCCGCGACTTCTGCAACGCTACTCCACCTGCACACGGAGAATATGCAACGCCGAGGAATCCGCCATGTGAGTGTTTGCCGAGAAGAGGGGGCTGGCCAAAAACCTGGTTCGCAGCTTCAATAAGATTGAGGCCGTGGTCGTCACTGTTAGGCCGCCGCGGCATCAAAGGAAAATAACACTTTTGTTGCGGGAAGTGAATAAATACTGAATGTCTTTTTCTTCTTTTATCATACTCCGAGTTCCGTTTTTGACAGGTAAGTGGGTGATTTCATGCTATTTCGGTTAAGCAGTACTACCGTTTAAGCACATACTTTTTCCAAGCTCCGGCCAACTACGGTTTAACGAGGTTTCACTGTACTACATTTGAGCCTCTTTGCAGTGAAGTTGAAGAGGATGCCAAAATTACTTTGTTATTATGACTTGTACCTGCATAGCCCTTGATCATAATATGAGCTTATTAATCAGTGCTTGTATAATAACTAGGTGTTCCTTCAAGTTTTATCACAGGTTCAAGCAGTAAAGGGGCCTTGTTTGTAGAACATGGCTGCTGCTTATGGCGTGACCATGCGGGCGCCGTATCTTGAAAGCGATCTGCGACGTGGCCAAAGTGTGCGCACACGTGGTCCTCATCTTCGAAGCGATCTACGATGTTTGCAGGGTGTGCATAGTGCCGGTAGCTTCGTATGCGAAATGCTTTCTATGTTTCGCGTTGAAGCGGGAGCAATACGAATGTCAGTTCGCTCGTTGCTACTGCCACAATTCCTCACTCCAGCATTTTTCAGCGACTTTCCGCGGTCATTGAGCAAGATGTGTTCATGTTTACCTGTGCACGCATGACACCGTACTTGTTCATTTGGGTAGCGAGCGAATGTTTACAAATTTATACGGCCGATAAAACTACTATCCTTACTTCGTATAGCTATCTACTGATTTGCTATCGCAATCGATGCTTCGCTTTTCAGGCGAAACTGCGACATTAGTTTTTTTTTCTTCACGCCAGTCGGCATGACGAACGCGCATATAGAGCGAGCCACCTCGACATTGGGCACATCGGACCGCGCTGGCCGTGTTTGGTTTGCAACGCCGGTTACTCGAATCCCGACCGGCATTACTACTGGGTAGCGTGGTGTTGTCGGCAGGCTACAGGCGTCCAGTAGACCATGGCGACCGGGCAGGGGCAAGAAGATTTCTAGTGCGAAACTTGCACTGTTTATTCCAAGGTTTGTGAAGGATATAAAAGGGAATAACAATAAAAATACATTGTGTGGCCGCTTAAATACACCCGCTAAAATCGTAGGCGGGATTTTTCTCACGTCAACGTCACGTGACATGTACCGAGTCTCATCTGTGATGGACGACTGCACCCTCAAAAAAAAAAAAAAAAGTTAAATTATGGGGTTTTACGTGCCAAAACCACTTTCTGATTATGAGGCACGCCGTAGTGGGGGACTCCGGAAATTTCGACCACCTGGGGTTCTTTAACGTGCCCCTAAATCTAAGTACACGGGTGTTTTCGCATTTCGCCCCCATCGAAATGCGGCCGCCATGGCCGGGATTCGATCCCGCGACCTCATGCTCGGCAGCCTAACACCATAGCAACTGAGCAACCACGGCGGGTGGCTGCTCCCTCTCTCCTGGGCGACGTTGCACATGCTTGCCTCCGCTGGCAGCAACCCGTGGGTCCAGTTTGGTTCGCGGAAAAGTCTCCCCGTGACTCGCACAGTTCGCGGAAGGCGGCCCTCCCTGTCACGCACACACAGAGGGGCCCGAAATCATTGTGGGGCGCCCGCCAGACCGGCAACCACTCGAGACACCCATAGCAAAGTAGGGATCCATCCTCCGTTTCGATTAGGCATGGTCTTTTGATCATCCTTTTTGCATGGGGTGTTACACGCCAACCGTAACACCAGTTACGTAGGCTGTGCCAGTGCTTCGAAGTACAGACATTGGTCACGCCAACGTGACGTAGCATCTGTGCGCACGTGCTCATGCCTTGTCAAACTATATAAGCGCCTTCACCGAGTGATTTTTTTCAGACTTTCGTTAGTTTGAATTTTTGCTGCATCCCGGCGGAATTCAAATTAATGGAGCTTTTACTGTAGTATACTGTAGGAAGTACACCAAACGAGGCTCACCTGTCAGCAAGGACAATACGAGTCTTTGTGACATTTTCGATGGTGAACTTGGTCCGGCCACCCTTTCCTGCCAGTCGCCCGATGCATCTGGCTAAGTGGTCCCCCTTGAGAGGCTTCACTGCAAAGCGAAAGAAAGAATGGGAATAAAACACCGGTGCTTGTTAACCATTCACTTACACAAAGCAACATCAATGCACAAAAAGCAAGTGTTCTGCAAACAAAGCGCAAGTCGTCTGATGACAACCGGAACCTGCTCAAACTTTTTTTCTACACACCAAGCTGTTAACACGAGTTCCCTGTTGTCAATGAACACAAAGAGGCAACAATCAATGCTCACGGCCAATTTGCTAATACCAATACTGTATTACATGCCTTTCTAACATTGATGAGCACTGACTAAAAATATAATAATGGTAAAGGGGTTTGGACTCGGTGAGCTGGACACTTGCACCTAGGCCCTCGAGCAAAATGTTCACTGAAGTGCAAACATAATCCTTTAGTTCAACCTGCACAATGACAAGCTGTGCCTACTATGTGAACATGATAATGACCAGCCTAACGCCATGCTGCCCAATGTTGCAAGTGACTGCAATGACAAAGGTTGCATGTCATGCCATCGCTTGTTACAATGGGTGAGTGTGAAACACTCCCGCGACATCAACCATTGCGAAACTTCTAGTGTACTGAAGTCCAATGCTGACAAAAAGCCTGTAAACTAATTTTCTGTGCTGCTGGTATTGTAGACGATGAAAATATCTGAATAACAGTACTCTAAAACTACATTCATTCCAGGAAGTGAATTGTTTCATTCCTTGTAAGGAAAAAACAATTAAATTTTTTGTATTAGTTATGTAGCCCTTGTGTCAAGGCTTTATGCAAATCCCACAACTATTCAAACTATTCGCTCCGACTTTTGCTTCGCACAACCCTATAAGCACACCGTATACTAATGCAGACCCAATTTTCACGGGCGTTAAAGTAAGAAATGTGCATCTGAGTGTAACATGCCATCGGTTCACAAAAGAAAAATATAGGAAGCTCCTCATGTTATCAGTCAGAAATAATGAGACGTGCATAACTTACTTTGACGGATGGGGAACTTTTTATCTTATTAATGAGCTTTCAATATGAAAGTGGTGTGCTGTCGTCAACATTGCACTTTGTCCACAGATAACCAAGCACACGGGTGGTATTTTCAAGCGATCACATTTAGAGATATGCTACCACCACTTTTGCAAGACATTGCATGGGACTTGTCTGAGACCGACGGCATTCTTGGCACTGCGCACACATACCAAGCTTACACAAACGCATCTGGTGCAGAGTTGCACGAAATCTCTCGAAACTGATAATCTCCTAATGTTCTTAGTCAAAAATGATGCTCAGGATCCTAGTCAAGCAAAAAATGAACCAACAGCAACTTAACGACAGAGCACCAAGATCGTGCTCTGTCGCCATTTTGTGATGGCGATGACGCTGTGTCTGACGTCTCTGATGGTAGGCTGTTGCTGATTCCGAGAAGCTAGTTTTGGTTTCGTATCCGATTCTAATGCGCAGGCACTTTACGCACCCATTTCCTCAGAAAGAAGGTGCGCATTAGGTTCAGGTAAATTCGGTAGATATCGGCAAGAAACATTTTATATTTACCTCACTATATGGGGGTTCAACTGTGCAATATGAATGAACTGCTTATGTCACTATGTTAACCGTTCCACCGGAATGTCGCGTTAGTAGCTTTTTATAATCTTTTATACTCTTTAACACTCTGGTCTTGTTGATTACAGAACTTCATTAAATATACTGCGCGATTCATTCCTTGTTATTATATTGTTCTTTTTTTACTAGTGAATAGTGAACTAAGTAATTCTTTTTCACTTCGGTTGCACTTACGGTTGTAGTATGTAAACTGCTACGATGTTATGGATTTCATATATGCTATCTATTTTCTATGTACTGCCTCCATTACTTAATGCCTCACTTTGAAGCATGTAAGGTATTTTAAATAAATAAATAAGCTAGCCCAGCAAGTGTAATCCCGAGTTTGGTTAATCCAACAGAAAAAGAACTTGCAGTACATATAGTAAGGCCTGCTACCTGAGACTGCACACTAAAATCTCAACGCATTAAGGCAACAGCAAGATGCAAATTCCAAGAAAAAGCAAAGATGCAAAACAGGCTCACCATCTTGGATGTCAAAAGACTCAAGAAAGAGCTCGTCTAGGCGGACCAAAGCCAGGGCATCCTGCCAGGAGAAGCGACGCGAGAAATAGCACAGTCAGCCCAGTGGTCAAGAGTACAAGAGAAAAAGATCAATGAATGCTCAGGTTAAAAAAAAAAGAAGAGCAAGGGAAAGGATAAACTGTGTGGCATACAACTAGTCTTTTAGCTTCCCACTTCTATTGTTGCTGCCCACACAAGAAATTTCAATCTTCCGTGTGACCGGGTTAAGGGGAAGCTTTAGATAACGCCAATCTCCAACTCAATTGGTAATTTTAAAAACTTTTTTAACTGAAGCGTGCAGTTTACAAATTTGTAACATTGTATAAAAACAGATCTCAGTTGTGTAAACTGTTCCTGTTAGAGCATCTAAACAGAAATCTGATAGATGTTTACAGCTTGCATGGAATAGTAAAGGGAAGGTTTTTACAAAATGCATACTCGTAAATTAGTGGTACATATTTGAGAGTGGCGTACAGTATATCAATATTGTCCTTTTTAGGTGTCTTAATAAATGAAGTTTACCGAATTGTGACATCGTTATTTATCAGTGAATCACAGTGCTAAAAACTTGGTAATTTCCTTTTTTTTTCAATTTTATAATTTTACAAACTTTTGTTTAAAAATATCAATGGCCTAACAAAAAAATATCCCTGCAGGCACCACATTTTACTTTATATTTTTTTTAGCACAACAAGCTTCACCAAATTCACTAAAGTGAATGCCAAGCAAAACAACTTGTCCATTCCCATATACTTAGATTGACACTCCAGAGGTAAAGCTTCCTTTTAAGAGACCTGGTAGAACTATGATGTCAAGAACCCGTTCACCCTATTTGTCTATCATGAAGCAACATAGGAGAGTCGCATAACACGTGTGGCCTGTGCAATATGCTTCGGCTTCTGCCTAGCAACTTCTGGTCTGTCAACGGCTCTGTCTTCAGTTTGATGCGGGGGGGGGGGGGGGGGGGGGGGGGGCAAAGCCCAGCCTGCTACGAGGGCCAAGTGCTGATGTGATCACGTGAAAGAGCAATGTGAAAAAAAAAATTCAAATGTAATGCCGAGTGGTGTGTTTCGCCTCATTTTAATGTAAGTGCTGCAGTAAATGGAATGTCCACATTTCCTCTTTCCAAGCTTAAACAAACAAGACTGCAGAACTATATTCAAGAGCACCACCCTGCGAGTGCCTCTCCTCCACAGCCTTCCCTTCATCGCAACAAACAGCTGTCCGCAAGTATAGACCTCCTCAACCTGTACCTAGCGACGTCACTGGTGCGCAAAATAAAAGCTGGCTTGGGCTGAGATGCATTTGTTGTAGTGTTGTTTCCTGCTTTCCTTTGGACTTCCACGACCCAGCCGTGCAGGGTGAACACTTGGGAGTACTTAGCCGCCACTGTCTTAGCCTCAGACTAGTATCAAAGTAGTTTAGTAGAACCCATATTACAAAATGAACATTTTGTGACACGGCAATGGTCTTTAAACACAAGACAAGTTGCCGGCCAAGAACTTTAAGGACCTACATTCAATCTACAGCGACATAATGCGCAAAATATAAAGCAACGAAATGCGACTCACGTCAACTTCAAAGCCCATGGTGAATGCTCGCACAAAATCGGCAGCCTTCTGCAGAGCACTGGGCTCCTGAGTCTCCTTGCATGTCTGTAAAGATGAGAAACAATTTATAATACTTTCCAGGTGCTGCATGAGGAGCATAAAGTAAGGGGGGGGTTTAAAGAGAGATGTAGCTAAGCACTACAATCTCTTTAACCAAGCTGGACCAAGCCCAGCGAGCATGCCAGTGGCACCCTGGACTAGTGGCCCCAGCCACAGGACCTCAAATTTTGTTTTATTCTATGTTTCTCTCTTTCTCGAGCAAGAACACCATACAGCAATTCATAAAATTCATAAATATCGCTAACTGACACAGGCACGTAGAAATACCACTGCCATTGCATGCTTTTACAGTGTGACAGGACGATGCCTGACAAGCAGCGCAACAATAAACAGTTGGAACAAATTTTAGCACTAAGTGGCATCGCTTAGTGTTCGCACATCTCATTCGCACTATAATGCTCCAAGACGATCAATCCCAGCTAAACGTGGTTGCCCAACAAACCAGATACTTGATGGTAAGTGTTTTCTTCATAAAGATAGCAGCATCATCATGCAGCCTCAAACTCAGTGTGTCGACATCAGGCAGTGATGTGCTGGAAGTATGCGAAAACGCAAGCAACTTATTTGTGGTCCCTCATGTTAACCGCTCCACCACTGCTTCTACCCTGGAAAGAACTTTTCAATACACAACACCACACGCTGTTGATGCAACTTCAACTCAATGTTTACTGCCAAGAAAGGTGCAAAGCATGTAGTAAGTGAAAGCTTTGGATGCTGCCATTTTCGACGTTAGTGAGAATTTCACGCCAACGAATTTGCTCCTTCACTACAACTGGTCAAGCAAAACGCAGATTTTGTGTATCGAGGCTTCCAGGCAACAAAAGCGAACTTCTGAGCTCACCCGAATTTCAACACAGCGGGACTTCAGGTTGAAACGTATCTGGAGGTGCAGATGCTCTACGACGGGCGTGAAGATCTTGAGCCAGTTCTCCTTCAGCGGACTGTACCGGTGTGCGGGCACGGGAATCTTCCGGATCTCGATCTTGCCTTCCTGTGTGACAGTTACGACTAGTTATGTATGAAAACGCATTTCAAGTATGGCACATAAGCATACTGCATTATCGTGAGAAGTCACGAGATCAACCACGACTGCTACCTCAACCTGTCAAAGTGGAACAAACTGTTAGCGTTAGCCGCCCCAAATATAACATGCGGTGAGGCTGAAAACAAGACAGTAGATACCAATTAAGTTGAAGCACAACTGGGCCCAAAATACAATCAATACACAATTTTTTTTTAGTTCTTACTCCAGCTACAACGAAAACAATTTGTGGAGGGCCACGAAATCGGCGAGGTAATGCAAACTTCCGTAAACTGCCGAAAAATGTGCATACATCAAGAGCAGGCAAAAGGCCAGACCATTCGAAACACACTAAATGGCATTCATTTCCGCAAGCAGATCTTACAGTTGAGCTTACTGTTGTGACTAGCATGTGTGGCTAAAGAGCATAATACATGCATTCAAAACATAGCACCTACAGTTTAGATGAATTGTTGCCCCCTCCCGTTTATTAATATTATAACATTAAGCCATTACGATTAATTACCTATGGACACGCCCCCTTGTTGACGGGGCATGGTAAAGCAACTTTCCTGGAATTTCGACCGGCGCTAGCGTGATTCGTTTAGCGTTATTTCTTGTGGTCAAGGTTATGCATGCTTTTGCCATTACCCTTTCTTTTTTTTTTCTCTCTCTCTAACAATTACGGGAGCGACCTGGGCAAGTTTCACTGGAATCCGCCGGTTCAAGCGATTTTCTGTCCCTATCCCATGTCCAGCTACTCAAAAACCACAAGGAAAAACCAGCAATACACAGGAGCTTCCGGCCGACAATGGAACGATAACACAGCTAAACGTCATCCTGGGGGGTGATGGAGGGAGCTTCGAAATGCAAGCACCGAATCCGACAACATTTCAGAGCGTCTCCACTCCCACAAATTTCGCGACGGTTTCCGGTGTGTGTGTGTGTTTGTGGAGGGGGGGGGGGCACATTAGAAAACGGGGTTATTTTCGGGCACAGCGCACCAGTCTCTCCTGCTTTGCGGGAGGGTAGAGAGGCCGTCCTTTTTTGGGTTCCTCGTCGTCAACAGCCATCTTGCGCTTGCGGTTGGCCCGGCGTTGGACAAGCTTGAAGCCGTCGCCGACCATCTTTGCGGGTTCTGTCGTCTCGGGCATGCTGAAGTCTCCTGCGATGCAAGATACAAAACGGTGTCGCGGGGCACGTCAAACCGACAGTCAGCCAGTCAGGAAAGCGTGTCAGTGACTGACATGCTTTCCGAAACCGGACATTGAATCGCGTGATCGTAAGCTCGCCGATTCAAGCGCGGTAACGACGACTTATGACGACGAATGAGCGAAAGGCAAGGGCGTTCCTGCGCTTCGAGAATCGCAGGAAAACGAGGAATTCCGAGAGAATCGCGATGTTGTTGACACCACTCAAGCCGGCGTGACCGACAGCGACGCAGATGGCTCCGCTGCGCAGCGTCAAGCACCATTTGCCGGAACGTTACTGCCGGTTCTGTTACGACAGGCTACGCTAAGAAAACATTTTCTTCAACGGGCACGAGCGAACGGATTCAAAAAATACGCAGAAAATGCACATTCTGGCACAATCGCTTACCTCTGCTTCCAACCACGTGAGAGGAGACGATATAAAGGACTCGCCAAACGCTCAATACGTTCCGCGACGTTTTAGAGGACGCTAGTGTTCATCAATCTTACGTTTAATAAAACAAACGTTAAGACATATTCAAGTGTAATGTTTATTTTTTATAGTGTATAATAATAATACAAATTGTTTGCGTTTACTATGTTGATACAACAAACAGAAGCGGCAATAGTTATAAAATGATAGCACGTCGCTCGCGCCACAAGTGTCAGAATTTTTGCGTGACGTCACAATTATTTTTGACAAGCCTTCTTCTGCAGCGGGGGGACACAGGTGTAGGGCATCGGCGTAAAACGAGGGAGGGCGCAGCAGAACCAAAGGAAGGGAACGATTCTTCGTACGGAACGTGCGTACCCCCCTCCGGCAAGCAGGCATCGGCCGGAGAGAGCTTTCGCGTGTGCCGCAGAGTGGTACGCCCGGCGTTAATCTTTGCTCCCATTCATTCGCGCTCCGCGCGTGTCGTTCGCTCTTGTACGGCGCTGGTAACCAGCGGCCGTACTACACTATGCGCCGTCAGTTTTTACTGACCAAACCCTGCGGACCGAGCTGACCCTCGACAGTCCCCTATATATTTAGAATATCGCGTGGGTAAAGCACACGCTCTACTACTTCCGACTTCTGCTGTGACGGGAGCCCAATCGAGCCCGACGACCATGAAGGAGTCGGCTGTTGCCAACCACGACCGTCGCTGGCGGACTTCGATGAGCCTCGTGCTACCTCAGGTGCGGTACGAACACCTCCTGGCCGGCATTTCTGGCGGTGTCACTTCGACCCTGGTGCTGCATCCGCTCGACCTGCTCAAGATCCGCCTGGCAGGTAAGCCGTTACCGCTGCATCTTTCGTCTCAACGCGCGCAGCGCGGCCGCTTCATGTATGTCCCGATTTTTTTCTCCCACCCTATAAGAACGGCAACGAATCTCGTCGTCGTCTGCTCCTCGCGGTAGCATCACGAGGGAGCCGGACAAAATGAGCAGAGATCCGCTTGCCGCGTCCTTTTCTTTATTTTCCCCGTTCCTCCGAACGTAACGGAGATGTTTCCCTCGGCTCACCAACGCCGAATCACTATTGCTCTGTGAGGAAGTCCTTTGAGTGTAGCACACGCATTGGGCAGACGATCGGCCGTCCGTCACGCCAGCCTGAACTGGTTCTAACTGGTTCATTCCTCGAGCCGGTCAGAAAATATCCTGCGAGCGTTGTTGCCTATAATCATCGCAATGACACCGTCGGCCGTGCGCCGCCGCTGCTGCGTTGACTGCCGAGAAAAAGCGCGCGCCGCTCAAAACCACGCATTAGCGAACGCGTTTAACGTTGGAAAGAATGGGAGACCTCGTCCTAGTCAGGTTGGAAAGAAGACTTCGACGGAACGACTTGACTGAAGGTCGCCACGCTCATTGACACCGTTCTTTCGTTTTTATTTATTTTTTTCTCATTCATTCAGTGCAGAAGTCCTCTCGTGCCATGGGGAACCAGCGCTGGAGTTTTCACGGCGCCTGCAGCGCCGCCCTGGCGGTCAGAACGTGCACAATGCAGCCTCCCCCGCGGACGAAAATTGCGTTGCGTGCCCTGAAAGTCGAAGGAAAACAAAAGGGCGCCGACGATACTGTTGCGTATACAAGTGCCACAACTAAGTCGGGATGAGGGAGGATGTATCCTTCTGCGTCTTTCCATCTAAACCCTACGAACAAGAACGGAGGCGGCGTTGGATCCAAGCAGTCAGGCGAGCGGAGTAAGCTCCCGTTTTGTCGCCCTGTCAAGCGGTGTCGGGCTGGTTTCTAAATCAAATTTCGCGTGTATCCTTGGTTTATTCGATAGTGAAGACGGTCAGCCATGGCAGACAGTATCAAACAGCAGAATCTGCAGTCGGTATTTCGTCGGAAACAAAATGAGCAATAGCATGCACCATCCGGCATATGTACCATTTTACCTTCGCAATGCCACCGCCAAGCCCCTTCCAACGCCACCGCACCAAGTGAACGATACGAAAGGTAAAAATTATCCATTCATTGCCAAGAATTATGTGGGAGGGAAGCTGCCTTGTAATACGAGTTGTATGCGCATAGTGCCGGCGCACGCGCGACTAAGCCACCTATGTGTTTATAAAAATGCGCATGCGGATGAGGAATCGGCGCTGAGATGCATCCGGCAAATTTATGTAATTTGTGCTAAATGTAGCCAGGATTGTTACGGATCAAGCAGCGGAGCACTCAAACCTTTGCTTGCGCGAGTCAGCTGATGCGATAAAGCTTTCTTCTCCATTGACTGCTGTGGCGAAGTAACATCAGAATTTAAGTAACATCAGCCAGAGAAATATGGAATATCTTCAGGCCAACTAATACTTACGAAACCATAGCGCAGCACGACCGGAGCCATAACTGCTAGATTTGCGAGGCAGGCAGCCACGCATGCATGGCATCGATACACGACGCAACCGTTAAAGAAACGCACGTGCTCGCCGCGACGCACTGTGAAAAATATATAAAGCTTAAAAAGCTTCTTTCGTCATTTCTTCACTTGATGGCGCTAGCTTCTTTACAAAAACTGTCTACTTGAAGCGGCGCGAAAACGGAAACATACGAACTATAATACGGCTGCGTATGTGTGTGTGTCGTCTGGTTGTGTGGCTGGAATATGCCGCGTTTCGTCGCCAGGGCGGCGTGCAACGCACTCTTTTCGACGCGCCGCCTATCCAGCGCTGGTTCCCCATTGCTGGTCTGTCTTGAAGCGCATTGCTGGTCTGTCTTGAAGCGGTCTACATTACCAGGCCTAGGGACAACGCAGAACACACACACACACACACACACACATATATATATATATATATATATATATATATATATATATATATATATATATATATATATATATATATATAATCTTCGCCAGGCACGAGCGTCTTTTTTTATAGACGGCATCAAACACCGCGGAGGAGACAGTCATACGCTTTCGTCGAAACGAAAAGGCGCGTTGGCCGCGGTTCGCAAAACAGTAGGTGAAAAAAAGAAAAAAAAAACGAAGAGGGAAGGGGGTGACCGAAGAGGGGGTCGGGCTGTGAAAATAACTTCCCCGAAGTGCCACAGACCTCACGACTCGCAAGCAAAAGCGGCCGCACTCCTGCCTGCCAAGCCTCCTAGCTCCTGCAGCATCCTGTGCGCTGTCTCCGTTGCGTCACCCGCTCTTCCATTATCTCTTGGCGACCCATACAGCCTGTTACGAAGTCGTTCGGTCTCTGCGGCGCTGAAGGGCTACCGTTCTAAAAGCTCGCGACGTTGTATCTTCCTGTATCGTTTCGTTGCATCTTCAACGAAAGTTCCCTTTTCGTTGCTTCCCGCGATGTAGTGCTTCCGGTTTTGGTTCCGAAGGTTGCACGTGTCGGTTCTTTCGTCACGTTCCGTAAACGCTTGACTGATTGCCGCCGCTTCCGCGGCGCATTGCTGCGTGTACTGATATTTTTCGCGCCCAACGGAGCAACAGCTGGAGCGTTTTCGCGGAGTTCCTTACCGCGTCTTGGCAGCTGCAGACGATCGATATAGTTGCGGTCGTCTGCTAGGTCAGTGGCTAAACGATTCTCCTTGACATTGAACCACATTGAACAGCTCACTCTGTAGCAGATGGAGCTTAAATGATTGAGGGTGGGCTAGAGAACGCATTCTGGTGCACCTACCATTTAGATGCGGCACGAATTATCTGCGGGTTTGTAATCCTACCGTTATACCGCAGTGCATGAATGACCTTTATAGGAACAATGGACGCCGCTATCTGTAAATTCGATTTTTACCTCAATGAAACGTGTCACGGCTGTATCGTGTCTACACCATTGCGCTATAGATGTGTGCGATTTACCAGCCGTTGCTGGAATCTGTCGTGAGAGCACACTTCTTTTTTTTTTTTTTTCCGTTCCGATTCGACTCGTGAGCTTCGAATGGAAACACGCTGGCGTAACATTCTTTGCCCGGTACCACTGTTCCACTCTGCGGTCAGGCGGGTGCCAAGAATCTTTTCGCATGAACCCGCCGTGCACAGCAAGCACGACGACGGCCATTGTTCGTTTTTCTTTGCACTGCGCTTCGTTTCGCAGCCAAGTGAGCGGGAGGGCCTTGGCTTCGATTCAAGGTCAGGTCGCCGAGCCTTTCGTGACGTCACGATGACGTCGTCTTCGCCGCTCGCTGCAGCCCTTCGCAGCTGTCCGCCGGCCGCAGCGGCTGCGCCTTTGATGACGAAAGAACGGGTCGCGTGCGCTTTTTTTGTTCGTTGCTTGATTCTGTGACCCTGTGGTTGTCGCGTGGCAGCGTTCTTATCGCAATCGCGTAATGTAGACGATGGTGGTGCTGACGCGGAGCGCAATGTTTGTCGCCTGTGCAGCGGCGCTTATCGGCGTCCCCGGGCGCGCTCGTACCGGGAAATTTTGATTGTGTTTTCGCACCGTCTGGCCTGTTTTCTTTCCTCTTTATTTTTTTATTGTGGGATGGGGGGGGGGGGGGGTGAGGGGGATCGAATTCGAGTGTCCCTCGGCGATTACTTCTTTCGCCACCTACGTAAGTGCAGATAGCGAAGGGAATACGGCGCGCGCGACTTGTGGAAAACGTCACCACCTGTTTGGTTGGTTGGCTTTGAATCCGCCGCAAGTTCCGACCGGGCTCTCGGAAAACGACAAAAATATGTATCTAAATTACGAAAGAAAAAGAATTACGCGTGGCGCGTACACAAACAACAGTGCTGACGTCATGCGAGGTGGCATAGGAACTGTACTTGGGTTTTTGGTCCCAGAAATAAAAAAAAATACAGCGCAAGAAAAAGCCGCCTTGAACACTACGTACTGTGGAACCAGCTGTATTGGAGGTGGGACTGCAGTGAAAATTAATTTCGTTCAGTGCTGGCGTGGCTTTCAGCTGCTGGGCCAGGAGGCTGGTGGTTCGACTCCCTATAGCTGCCGCGGAGGCCGCATATCGATTGCAGCGGAACTGAAAAGAAAGAGAAACAAAAATGCGCGCCTGTTCGTACTTTGACGCACGTGAAATAACAGCAGGTGGGCAGAATAAAACAACCGTATTCCCAGATACACACGGACCACGGCATACGTGTCACATATCGAGACTGCGGCTTTGGGGAGCGTAACTCCCATCAATTATCGTTGTTAGCGTCATAGCGCGACTTTCGTGAATGCTGAAAATTGTGCAAAAATTCAAATGTTCTTTCTATGTCAGTCTTCTTCCCTGCTGTGCTTCAGTGGTTAAATCGGAATTCGTCGTTTGTCTTCTAGCCGGTGTTTATTTCCAAGCTTTTTTTCTTTCTCCAGTTACAGATCAAGAAAATTTATAACAAATTGTTTACCTTTATTTATGGCCATGAAGAGGTCATTTTTACAACAATGTTATATTTCGGAGCACTCAATTAGTACATTAATTAGTTATTGGCTTCCTGAACTACCCACAGCTGAAAGCTCACTCCAACATACCAAAAACGCTACACATAGGCTATTCCTAAGCCTCCTGTGTGTAGATCAGGTTTTTGAGGTGTACGATGTATGGGGTTTTATAGGAGAAGGGCCAGTGATGTCCTAAGAGTGCCAAGAAATGGTATGGTGTGGTTAATGATATAGATGGGGTAGATGTAACATGGCTGTATAGTGCCCTGAAAATATTCACTGTAAAGTGCAAAAATATATTGTGCATGTATTAAAACTGTGACCTGTCCGATGTGCTACCAATGTAAAAAGCTATATAACTCAGTAGTACGTGTTGCTGGGCTATTCAGTTCAATATGAACAAATTCAGAGTGCAAGATTTATTGCCACTTAGCCCAAAAAGGAAATGAAAAGGGAAGGGAACAAAGTGAGTGTTCGCCTTGACCCCTCCCCTGAAAATCGGCCATTATCAAGGCCCATGCTTTCTTGATAAAGGGGAGTCTCCAGCCATCTTTTTTAATGTAGATTCCTTGCATTAACCATACAGTTGCCAGGAAGTATGCATATATATATATATATATATATAATCAATCTTGGCATAGCATATAGGTTGATATGTTTGGCATTACAAGTTTAACGCGGCCATCTCAGTGATCTGTGCTTTCTCACAAATGCACTTGAGCCAAAGTCTGAGTGTAGATATCTTTATTTTAATAATACTTCAAAGCTTGTTGACAGGCAGAACAGTGCATGCTGCTTATCTAGCTCGTATAATTGGGTTCATGGCGGACATCTCGTCCTTCGAGCAGAGGTCTCCTTTGACGCGGTTACTGTTAACAAGGGGCATTTCTCAACTTAGCTGATTAGATGGGGTTCAAGATGCACAGCTGAAATACTGTGTGCCTCGTTATGACATCCTTGCCATCGGCGTACAGAGAATGTCGCACAAGAAAATTTGCATCTGGCAAGCAGGGGTTTTCTTCGTAGCAATTTTCAATCTGGTTGTAACAGTGCATTGCTTGGCTTGGCTGATAACATAAGGCCCAGGGTGCCCAGCTGGCATACCATGGCTGATTCTGATATCCTTACCGTTGACATACCAAGAATACCACATACAAGTTAGGCTACGTACAACACAACTCTCCTGCTGGTTTTTCCATTTTGCAACTCAACAGAGTGTTCTGTTAGCTTATCTTGGCTGATAAGATGGGAGTCTATATGCACAGCTAATCCCTGCAGTTCCTACTGAGAATATCACTTTGTGAGCAAGGGTTTCGTTTGTGGCTGTTTTCAAGTTGCTTTTTGAGATGGGCAACAGCACAGCAGAAACAACATAAATGTCTGCGGTGTTAAAATGTTTGCCACTTGAATGCTCACAACAGTCGACACTGTTTTTCATGGATTGTGCTAAATGTTTAACAGCACAAACAGAACCCGTCCTGTTGGTTTAACTTGTCTGCCATAAGCGTATGGTGTTTGCCATGTACACAGTTTCATCATGAAAGGAAATGCCTGGCTTGCACAAAATAATCACTGGCTTCTTTTTTTTCTATTTCTTTTTTGTTGTGAAAAAAAAAAGCACTGCTTGGATCTGTGCAATACAAATGGCTTAGCAGTGCATGTGGTGTCGACATGTTCCGCCGTTTCTGCAGTTGATTGTTATTTAAGCACCAATATTTTTTCCTGCTTCATGTTGGTGCACCCTTTATGGCCGCTGAAGTTATGATGCTCGAAAGATAAAATTCGTTCGGGCATTGACATTTTTTGTTTCCGTGCATTCATTGTCCTTGCCTTGCTGCAGTACCATGCGTGTTGCATCAACTGCCGTAAACAGCGGCAGTCTAGTTCTTTTTCATTCTCCCTATGCTCTTGCCATCTGTGCAGCACTGTATACTTTATTGTTGCATCTTTCAAGGGACAACGCACCTCGTTTTCATTTTATCTGCCATCCCCATGCCCCTTTTACAGTTAATGACGGGCAGCTGAAGAGCCGGCCGCAGTATGGGGGCATCCTCAACGCCGTCTCAACAATCATTAGGGAAGAAGGAATTCGAGGTCTCTACCGTGGTGTCGCACCAAACTGCTGGGGTGCTGGTACTTCATGGGGCCTCTACTTTCTCTTGTACGTGCTAGCCCACTGTATATTGGTGCCTATGTCATTGTTACATTTCACTTTGCCGTTCACACCTTCCCTTTCAATGTGCACTGATCAACTTGTCTGCACAGTTTTATGTCACAATTAAAGATGCTGTACGTGGTTCATCTTCAATGCAAATGAATCAGTTAGCACATCACTCGAGGTACCACAGGGACATACAGCACTGTGTCATTGTGGTCACCTCCATTGATTTATTTGCCATTCGATTCCTGTTTGATTTGTCCACCATGACAAGTGCAGTCAGCCACAAAAGTTTATGGGATGCAGAGATTTGCACTGTGTAGTAGCTACTTGGCACTTTACACTGTATTAGAAAGGCCATGCCTTAAAAGTAGTACTGACATCACATCTTTGACTGCATTTCTTTTATTAAATGAAAATCCTGCAACTCTAAACCGTGCAACATATACTAGCAAGCCTCACAATGTCCTAAATAATTTACTGTAATAGCTTTTCTATGAGCCAGTTTCGGTTTTGTTTCTTAGGTGACACAGAAGGTGGTCACATGGGAGCAGGACATCACAAAATTTTTGGCACTCGGGCTGGCTTGCTCAGTGGTCGGAATTGAATGAGGTAATGAAAAAATGAACCTCCTATCTAAAATAAGCTCAACTCCCATATATTTACAAGTTTTCAGCACCAAAACTTAGACTGTAACGATCTTTAAGAAAGTTGTTTTGGCCCAAGACCGAACAATCCCTTTTATAAAAGGAAGAAGGGAAGCGAACATTGTTTAACTGCACGAACAAACGAATCACAAAGACGGCAAGGGACAAGGACAGGCGCAGACTTGCAACTAAGTTTATTCCACAACGTCCACATATAAGTACACCTTCGACATACACCACTGCGCGTGCGCGAAAAAAGGTAAAATAAAATAAAAGTAAAACCTTGTATAAGCAAAACGCGACCTACCTACGCTCGTCAATAAACCTCATCTCACTGTTATGTAAATAAACTGAGGTGTCACTGACACATTCTTGTCCCTTCTTTCTAATATGGTACACCTCGAGTAGCTCTCTGGCTCGGCTATCTCGGCAGCGGCGCAAAATCTTTACTTCCTTCATGATCGGCTTGCACGTGCACGCCAGGCAGTGGACAGGCAGGTGCCCATTCGGCTTCGCTGATTCGGCAGGCATTCGGCTTGGCTGGCACGTGCACGCCAGGCAGTGGACAGGCAGGTGCCCATTCGTTTTATTTCTAATAGACAATTCATGCTCACGCAAGCGCACATTCACACACCTTCCTCTTTGGCCTATGTAAACTTTGCCGCATGATAGAGGTATCTGATATACTACAACACTGCAATCTATGTGGGAAATGGAAGTTGGGTTGGCCATTTAATGTGTGGGACAGATATCCAATGGTGCATAAGAGTTAGTGAACGAACGCCATGGGGGAAAGGAACGCGTATTTGAGGACTGCAGACAACTGGGTGTTGTGATGAGTTTAGGAAATTTGCAGTCAGGGGCAGTTGGAGATCTCCGGGAAAGGCCTTCGTCCTGCAGTGGACAATAAATGTGCTGCTGCAGGTGATGACCTTATGCACCATTCTCATTGATAACACCCTGGGCGCTCTACACCTGTTGACTACAGTTCCGCTTTGTCCTCTAACCCTTTAACATTGTTGTGTTGTTACCCGGTGTGTTAGCTCAGTCTCTATTGTTCGCTGCCGTGCATGAGGTTGCAGATTTGATCCTGCAGCAGCCACATTTAGATGGGGTCGGAATGTGAAAATGCCCACGTACCATGCGTCGGGTACATGTTAAGAAAGCCCCAGGGGGTCAGAATTAATCCAGACTCCCCCACCATGGCGTGCCTCATGATGAGATCGCAATTTTGGCTTCGACCTCAGTTTATTGTTGTACTGTTATAAATGCACATGCTGTGGAAGCCTGCGGAACTTGAAAGTATGACACTAAGTAGTATTCGGTCTTTCAGCAGGTACTTTCATCACTCTGTAGTAATGATTGCTGTTCTAGCGGGCTTTTTGATTGACCAGTGTCTCGGCGTCAGTAACGCTTGCATGCACATGATGGCATTGCATGCTGCGCTGTACATAATGTAAAGGAAGTGCAATTAATGGATTATTGTTGCGGCACAGAAAAACTCGATCAATCTATAAATAATTTGAGTGTATATGTTGTGGACCTACACAGCTTAGCTGTAAAGTCTGTCAATACCTTTAGCAGCATGTCGTCAAAAGCCCTGCTACAGCACGGTGAAGCGAGGCTTGCTGTAAACAATACCTGATGCCTTGTGCGCTCAACCGTGGTATTTGCCTGTTGTTTACAGCTGAGGCACTGTGGCATGTGACGCTTTATTATTGCGCAACGTCTCTTTCGCCCCTCATGGGGTTTGTGTCCTGTGGATTGCAATGATGTGTTGTTTTTCACCTGTAATGCATCCAGCTGGGCTCATTAGCTTATCCTTCATTTTTTTCTTATGTGCTTATTGAAATGAGGTTCGTTGCAACACAAGCACTCATGAACAGTTTAACGTAACATTCATGATGATTTCTATTTTAAACTGCTGTGCATGCATTTTGAGTTACGAGTATTTTTCTTTTTTTTTCCCCATTGTCGGCCACTTCTTTTCTGCTGTGTCTTTCTACTAATATTTGCCTTCCTCTTTAAACATAGTTATCTCGGAGCTCCGGCCTGTGACCCTGCCAGCATGCCTTATAGTTAAGTTGAGCTCAATGTTTTGTACCCGCTGCACATGTGGATTACATTGTATGGGCGCTCAAACCTCGATAGTGTTTATTGAAATCTTGAAGCTGATAGGGAATGATCGGCATCTCCTGCGTATATGAAGAGTTAATATGGTGCAACGCTTCGGACTTTGGTTCCACTTCTGTTCTCCCATTTCTTGTTCCAGTCCCAGTCAGCATTTTAAGTCTTAAGTTGCATGCATTAAATTTTCATTGTTTCACACAGCACCCTTGCCTGACTGTGTTATGCATGGTCAAATATGGTTAGTTTGACTTCGGGCGAAGTGTCGTGGCTAACGCAATTTGCTGCCAAGCGTAAGGTCTTCGGTTTGATTCCTGCACACACTGGCTGCATTGCAGTAGTGACAAAATTGACAAAAGTTCATGTACTGAAATTTTTTTTAACGTACAACCACATGGCATTGTAACCTGGAGCCCTTGCTGTAGTATTTCACGTAGTGTAGGTGTAACTTTGGTTATCTGTGGGTTTTCTTTCCTAGATGGCTAGAAGATGTCTATGGGTGACAAAAAAATGTCACTCTGATAGGCTTGAAGCATCAGGCTCATTCTAGCTCATAAAATGACAGTGGGAAAATGAAAGCAAGCAAACTTAAGTGGACAGTGAAGAGAAAGATATTTTGAGCCTTCTTGTAAATTACCCTTGCGCAAATACTACTGAAACACCAATCTTGCCATGAGAGCTCTCATGCCACTCTCATACCAAGAGTGACTTGATAATCCAGAAAACGTGCCGAAACAAGATGGATTGTTATTTCACCTTGGGAGTTCTGGAACCTGCTTGCCATGTCATCTTAGATATTTGCGGCGTCCACTGTGAAGGCCTTGTTCATTTTCCGGTAAAAGGTGGACCATATTACGGTACTCTAAGAGATCCAAATACTGAGCTTCGAAAGTTTCAAAAACTTTGCTGCACCACAATGACCCGAATGCAAAAAAAAAGGGTACCTTGAAATCTGTGACACTACAAAACGGGACTTTTATCTCTTACCATTTCAGTAATGCATCTATTGCCACAAAATTGACTAAAATAATTCTGAAAGGCTACTTCATCAGTCTAAAACTGGTCTAGTGTCCATCTTAAGTATCATTTTAAGTGTCTCGGTGAGGCTTTGTTTGAAGGTGTTTGAGATGTGTTGGCTTCTCCACAACAACATTACAAAGACACTCAATAATTTTTTTTTTTTTTTTTTTTTTTTTGCTGAGTCTTCTTGCTGATCGTAAATGATTATCATTGCCATCTGTCCCACGCAGCTACAATTCCATCAAGACCTGGATGCTGGATGGCTGCCCCGACAAGCAGCTTGGTCCTGGGAAGCACATGATGGCAGCCGCAGAGTCCGGTGAGTCAGTGTCTTGTTATGTGGACTAGACACCATAGGCTAAACTTTATGCACAGTTCAATTAGCATGCTATCGCACCTTCGCAGTCGTCAGATGATTTCCACAACGTTTCTGTTGAAACCTCCATGCATATTGCACTTGAGGTTACCCGACTGAATATGCGTCGCCTGTCATGTCGAGAAATGGGCTATAGAGAGATCTAGTGCGTTGAACTTGTAATTGTGCAGCAATAAGGTCGATGCTGTGAGAAAGCTGCTGGCAATGCTGATGACTATTTTCCTTTTTTTCGACAAGCTTCATTGTGTTTCTAAGCTCAAGTGTATTTAAAACAGAATCTTGTTTACACTGTGCTACAGTGTCACTCACTTCCTGACGCTCTTTGTTATCTCTTTTATTTATTCTTTTCTGTGCACAGAGAACAGTTGTACTTTGTGAGGCTTTAAGCTAGGGAAAATGGCCATTGCGTGTTGCGTAGGAAATCTGCGAGGTTGGCACTGGCATTTCACGGGTTGCCATGGGCATTGTGAAATACATGAGGTCAGCGACTGAAATAAACTTAAGTGCCTAGTATGTACAGTCAGCTTCCGCGATAAAGATGACAAGGTTGCTTTCACAAGGCAAACTGTGATACAGCTGATATGGTTTTAGCACTTTTTTCTAAATAAGGTAACTGTTGGAGTCTTGCTAGTGTTGGGTCAAAGCTTCCTATTGGTGGTAAAAAAAAACTAAGCCTCTTTTATTAAAATACATGTAAAATGCAGAAATGATTTTGTTAAGCAATAGCTGAACTGATCTTTTTGTGGTATTTGTGTTTTGCATTTAAGTTAGTAGCACAAAAGCCTGACTGTATGAATTTTTTTTTTCCGGGTCCTCAGTTTAAGATGTACTAAAGCAGACATCCAGTTTACAATTCTGCAGCAAGTATCAAAATTCCACGAACTGCGCTTCGCCGAATGTGTAAAAGTGAACACTTCAATTTGCCGCCGACATGAAATTGCCTTGGCCATGCAAGCTTTGCTAATGTCCTGTTAGCAAAATAGACGGATGTTCTGAGCTGTATGTCACTTTTTTTTGCCATATAAATGTAAACGTGAGTTTTTCTGGTTTTTGTTTCTCAAGTTCCTCTGACAATTTTAGAGCCTGTACTATTTGGAAATTTTTTTTTCAGCAGTCGCTGAAATTAACATTTATGCAACACATTTTTCAGTCGGTCAGTTTCAAAAGACCAGCCGAGATGTGCTTCCTGTCTTTGGGGGCTTTGTGGTGTTTGTCCAGCTTTCGTTCGTACACTTGCTCAATACTTGCACTTTTTTTTTTTTGACTGTGGCAATTACGGCTGTCCATTGTGTCAGGCTATCTCTCGCATCCGGAAACTGTTTCTATGCCTGTCCCAACTTTTCCGTGATGCGCACTCGTCGAGTACTAACACTCGTGCAACACTTGGCAGATAGTGTATCTCGTCTGACCTCTGCGCTGTTGAATTTGTGCACGACACATGCTTGTCAACTTTGTACGCGGCTCGAGTGGCATAGTATCTCGTGCACAAGGCACGACCTTTTTTTTTTTTTTTCTTCCCTTTTTTCTCCTTCTTTTTTTTTCTTCCTAGGTGTTTGGGGTGGCGATCTGAGCAGACGTTTCGGAATCTTCCACACTTATCTCCCTGTAGTACCCCACATTGCTTATCATTTCAGGCTGGCATCCTATCCAAATCTAATCTTCAGTGGCAGGAACCTTGAGCTGCTTTGGACTGAATACAGCAAGCTCCATATTGCGCTTTGATAGCTTGAAAGTGCAGACGTCATTGGGCTTGTGTCATCACATTGACGTGTGTAAACTTGAGACGTGAATTGTTTTTCCAAACCTGTTGGCAGAAGAATCCTTGTGTTTCTGCCAAAGGCATTAGAAAGCTTTTTGATTAAATTCACATTACTATTTGGAAAATGTGAGTTGTCCTTAAGTCTATCTTGTATGTCTCTTGAGTGTGTGTGTGTGTTTCTTCATTGCTATCATCCTCCCTGTTTAGTCTATGATGGATCTGTGTATGCACAAAGGAATCGTGACATCCTTTTCAAACACAAATTGGTCTTAACAGAAAGCTAATTTGGTTCTTTAGTCTTTTGTGTACGTCACAATTAGTGCTTATTCATATCTGCACGTTCATGGCATCATATACCTTGTACATTCACATTGCCGGGACTGTTGAATGTTGAATAATACAATGCAAATGCATAATCAAAAGGTAATACGTATCTGCCATACAAAAAGACTCCTGATAAAGGCTTGTCAAACATGAATTTCACAAGTTTGGCAAGCTGTTCTCGTTTGCAGTAGCATCCAGTGAGGAGCAGTAAATGTATTGTGAGCATGGTACTTTTTGACATAGAAAAGGAGTGAAATGCAACTGTCCTGATTGTAATGCCAACCTTTCTCTTTCCTCAGAAGTCTGTTTGTTGCCGGCTGGGCAGAAGTGTGCTGCATGTTTGCGCACGAATTGTGCACTTTGGCCCCTGTCGAAAGCTTTTCACTCGGGTTTTAATTTTCACATTGATGGCACCCTGCTGGCAGAACCTAGAGATCAGGGAATCTCTTATCAAGTTGTAGCTCTGCACCACAGAATGTCGGGTGGTCGAGATGAGTCCATAACAATTCACTGTGGTGACTCATAGCCCAAATGGTATTGCTTTGGAATGGTAAACATTGTCATTCGATCAATCTACCTTTCTTTAAAAATTAGACTTGATTAGCCCACTCTCATTTCAAGTTTTCTTTTTTCCATCTGGATAAGATGGGCGACAATAATGTGCATTGCAGGGCTGCTTACTCTAGTCATCACGAACCCCATCACCATGGTGAAGACGCGCATGTGCCTCCAGTACGCCGACCACCACATGGACTTGCCGGCCACCCGTCGCTACTCGGGCATGCTGGACGCATTTCAGAAGGTCTACAAGTATGAAGGGGTCACCGGCCTCTACAGGGTAAGGAGCGTAATGGACCCCTGGTGTAGTGTTCTTCAAACCGTTCTTTGCTGACCACCCAACATCCCGGAGAGTCTACGATGGTCTGCAGGGACTGCTGTAGAGGCGGGTTATTGGATGATCATTGTCTTTAGGCAGATGGAAATACATGGAGAGGCTCTAGTAATGAAATTAGTGTGAATTTCTTCCTATTGAACAGGTAGCATCGAAAACAATTGAATGCACATTAGATTGATTGATTGCTTAACATCGTAATTAGTCGATGAATGCCTTATTCATGATTAACTTTTTGACCGTGATTATTGGGTAACATGAGTGTCAGCAGTGAGGAAGGGAACGGCAGATTGAGCTACAATGTTCCTACTAAAATGGTATATTTAGGTCTCTGAGGGCAAAAGTCGGCCATTGCTGCTGTTCAAGCCAGAAGAGGGGGAAAATCTAGTCCCTGCCGTAGCTGCTAGTAGTATGTGGGCTTCAAGGGGCTGGCAGCATACTAAGAAGGCACACACACTAACAAGCTGCTTCAGTCTCTGCCACTGGACATGTGATTTGATATGCTTGATATGCACACTAACTGAAACTTTTGTGTCATTGGCGTAACGTTAAAGGCCACTGCGGCTGATCAGTGGCACAGCTTCACATTTATTATCATTATTATTATTAAATGCTTACAAAGATAAACCACTAGTTATGTCTTTGCTTGCATATGCAGTAGACCTCCACTAATTTGACTCTGGTTAGATCTTTACCAAAGCTCCAGGTCAGTGCCAATGCATTTCTATGGGCTCAAACTTTAGTTATTTCGGCCTTAAGATGGGCCTTTGCCGGATAATACGAACTTGACTAGTTTGGTGATCTCTTTAGTAGCAGCATGTCTCCATGGAGTTTAGAGGACAGTGAATGAATACACGTCACCTCCCGTTGAAGACTCCTATTTTCCGCCTGCCCTAGGAAAGTTTTCAAGCAATAATGATTGCTCCCAATATCTGATTGTTATTTATTCAATTCTAATGTGCATCGTGTTGTTCTCTGCAAGGCGGCAGACGAGCGGACTGGCTGCAGCGCATCAGACTGCCGCTATCCTATCGGTGCCAGGATTTGCGCGTTTGCGACCATCACTTTACACCGGAAGATTACTAACACAATAGCGTTTTGCAAGTCCGGTATTAGGGTAAATGCAAGCGCAAGGGGACAGTGCCTGGCCGTAAGACCGTGTGGTTTCACAGGATGAGCAGAAGCACAAATGTGAATGGTCTGCACAGTGCAGCCACCTGGTGGCACAGAGCTCAACAACACACAGTAGTAGTAATGAAATGTATTCTTCTTTGCTGCTGGTGTAAATTTTTCGCAGGAGTGTAATCGTTGGCACATCGTTTTTGTAAATGTTCGTTTAAAATGTTTTACACTTGGTTAGAGCAATACTAGCTCTTTGTTTGGCTGGTTAAGCTCTGCGCCAATGGGTGGCTGGACCGTGGAGATCGACCAGGCAGCTCACGTACGTCTATGCTAAAGTTCCTTCAACAGCTTGAGTTTATGCCTCCGCCGTTCCGTCGAAACGCGCTGCTCGCCTGTGGTTACCGGAATACCAGACGCAGTCGGCGCTACGACAGAATGCTCGCAACGCATGCTGCCTCGATAGCTCTCGCTTGGGGTTGACTGCCAAGCAGCTGGTGTGGAGAGTTTGGAAAGGTTTTGCGCGCGCGCTCCTAGAGAACCGGAAGTTGACGACACGACGTGCTGTCATGACGCAGAGACAGTGAAGTCGGAGCCTGGCCCCGATCACTAGTCGAATGAGTTGAGTAAAAAATGCATTACTATAAAGGAGGGTAACTTGTAGTCGTCCGTAGCTCTCTTAATATGGGATGTCGTGCGAATGATTAACTTTAGCTGTACCCTGTGCGTCTACAAAATTTGTCCGAACCATTTCAGGGGCCCTTTAACTTACCAGCGTGGTTACTGACAAAGGACTTCGAGAACGCAGGACAAGCTCAAGATTCCTCTCATGCCGCGTTTTGTACTCTTTATGATTGTTTTCATGTCAGACAGACTAGCATGCCAGCATATCCACTTAGAATAGTTGTTAGAAAGTGGGGAAAGTTGATATTGACATGTGAATTCGCAATGTAAGCTCAACATTTGGTTCATGAACCTTTATTAATAACTGCACAATTTTGTAGTGGAGACCCTGCATTCTGTAATTGTAATGCACAACCTACAATGTCATCGCCAAAGAGTGTCGCTTCTATTTTTCCTCGTGCAGGGCTTTGTTCCGGGCATGTTCAACGTATCCCATGGAGCGCTGCAGTTCATGGTGTACGAGGAGATGAAGAAGGCTTACTGCAGTCGTTTCAATGTGTCGCCACAGGCCAAACTGGTGTGTACCGCATACTTGCCAACTTTCCCAAATTTCCCTAAAGTTTACCACTTTGGCCCCATTCTACGAGTTCACAAATGTTCCAAGTTTTACCAGAAGTTCTGTGCATGAAGAGGCTTTGCTCATCAGTCTCCAACCATACGTTTGGAAGTCATATGATTGTGAAAGGACACTGTAGAGGCACCTGCTTCGAGCAAGTTTACTCAGACATGTTCCTGAAGCAGATGAAATCAACAATGACAGTCACTGGATAGATTACTGCAACTTAAAAAAAGTCTTGATTCTCAGTTTGTGCCGTTCTAAGTTTGCCGTCATGTGTGGGCTGTGTCTAAATGTAAATCATTGTTAATAATGTGTGTACGTATCCCTTAATGGTGAGCACTCAAGGCCAACTTTAAAAAAGAAAGATCTGTGTATTCCCCAATGTCTGTTTACTAGCGATTAGATGATGTTCACAGTGCTTTGAACACAGCAAACGGATGCAGTTGAACCACTTATAACAGTATTCAAATTCCATGAAAAGTCCATTGTTATAACCGATAATTGTTATAAGCTGGTTGCATGAAAAAAATCGAAACACAGGGATGGCAGACCTGTTTTAAGAAAACTATAATGGCAGGGAGGCCAATGCCCCTCCCCACCTCCTTCCTCTATCTGACTGCTGATTGTGTTCTCTTGTTTAACTGTTTAACTCTGCTTCCTACACGCTCCGATTGCATGTAACAAGCTGCGGCTGTCCGCGTTCAAGAATGGTACTGCTATAACGGCTGACAAGAGGGATCAAGGTCGGCAAGCGATATGCGAGCCTGCTGAGGCATCGCTTTTGTGGCCCCAAAACGGTTCCTTTAAAAACTGCGAGAAGGTTGCCATGGCAGCCTGTCGGCTTGAGAAATCTAGAAGAAACGCTGGGGCGAGATCGCCACAAGCATCTCGCCACCCATGCCGCCAGCTGGTTTGCATAAGAAAACCCCATGTCCGTCGCCCTTGCTTGCTGTATGCGAAGCTAGCCATCATTCTTCTCCAAGGCATCCAGGTGCTCCACTTAGTGCAGCAGAAGGTTCCTCGTGAAAACGAAGTTCAGGAGGGACTGAATCGTCTGCCGGGTCTCCTATGAGGACAAAGTTAAGACACGGTTAAGGCAGCCTGCCCTACGTGTTGTCGCTAACCGATAGAAGCACATTCGCAACGATCTCCTCGTCAGTTAGCAGCACTTAAATTCTCTAGCAGTGCGCTTAATCTGTAGCAGTGTGCTTTCGTTTCACCGGCAACGTCTTGCAATGTCGACGATCAGCGGGCAGATCAGCCATCTTCTGTTTCAGCAGCGAGTCAAATGAGGCCGAGAAACCAAGTGGCCAGGAATGACTTTGACGCAACCAACAAAGATGAGTGCAAAAACTTAATCAGTTGGCAGAACTGCACAGAAGGAGGGGCCAGCGAGCAATCTGAGAGCAGCACAGTTGGCATAAGCCATTCATGTTTTGGAAGGTGGTGCGTCGTAGTGCTATGGGTACTGCCCATTCGTGTTCGAGGGGCGGAAGGGCAATAGGAGAGAGACGCACGAGGCTGGCGATGTGGAGAACGCTGGAAAATGAATGCACGGTGGCTGTTGGGGTGGCAAGCTATTGTGCAGTGGCTAAAATTTTTTTCCTTTTCAAAGATTTCGCATTTCATTACCTTTCGTACGGACACCCAGTAGCCAGACTTAATCGTTGTAACCAATAACCCAGCATGGGAGCATGGTAGTAAGCAGGTTATTTCACCATAGAAAGCATACAATAGTTTACGATGCAGCAGCTTCTCATTGTTAACCGATATATTGTTAAAATCAGTATTGTTATAAGTGGGTTCGACTGTGTTACATAGAGAAGCTATGTAATAGCAGTTTGGTGGAAGCAATCATTGTCGAAAAATTAAATACAAATGCACGTGTGACATTATTAAAGAAAGATGTTGCTTGCTACCAAAACCGCGCCCAATTGTGTTCAGCTTTCACACCTTACTACTGCCATTGCTTTCAGTTGTCAGTGTTGGAAACATCCGTACACTTATAATTGATCGAACTCGTAGATAAAGTGTCTAAAAATGTTTCACACTCTAATAAGTGTAGAAACTTTTGATGAGAAGCTTTGTTTTGTCATAATATAATGGGTACATTTTTTGAATTTGTGGACAGACCTCCCTTTGCAGCGATGAGAATTTGGCCAACGTTGTGGTCACTGCAGTCAAACTGTTTCATGTGTTTTCAACACTGCACAAAAGGAGGAATCTTGTGAAGAAACACATCGTGACATACCTATTTCTAAAAAAAAAATTTATTTATTCGTAAGGCTAAGATGTGCATTATAGTGTCTCCGCTAGCATCAGATTGCAGGTCACTACAGGAACCATTTTTCCTCAGGTTCTCATCGTCGCTTTTTTCAGTGCTCTCATTCCAGGAAAATTATTGGTCATGTAAAATCGGTGTACCTACTCGGTTTGAAAATCTCTTTGAGATTTATGAAAGTTATGCTGCAAGTTCTTTTTGTAAACTGCATACTGAGAACACTTTGTCATGCTTTTGGTACTTCATGGCACGAAAAGCATGCGTAAATTTCTTCAGGTGTGCCACTAAAGAAAAGTTGCTGCCATCATATCCAGACGCTGCAAGATGCAGTTATAAATAGTTGAAGAAGTTGCAGAAAAGCACCGCGACGAATGCAAAGAGAAAACCGGCACACGGTGCTTCCCCAATACTGGAAAACTGGGGCTACCCGACATCTGACTTTGATATTTCTCGCGCATGGGCCGGGCCAAACACATGATTGCTAAGGGTTAGCCACGACAGCCAAGCTGTGCTCATGTTTCTTATTGTCAGGTGTTGAGCGTGATAGCAGCTGCACTGCAAGAGTTGGGCGACATTGCGTTGATCTTTGCTCGCTGGCTTGTCTTGTTTCCAGGGTACATTTGAGTACCTGACGTTTGCTGCACTATCCAAACTGCTCTCTGCGAGCATCACTTACCCATATCAGCTGATGAGGGCCCGCCTCCAGGATCAGCACCAGAATTACCAGGGCCTCAAGGAAGTCGTCGTGCGAACACTTCGGTGAGTCATGCAGTCATTCTCGAGGTGTGTCATTAGCTCCACAGTTAGGGCTGGGTGTTGATTAAATATTGTAACTCGGTTAATTGGCGCCTTTTAATCGATTGATTGGCTTTGTGTGTTTACATGCATATGCTAAAAAAAACAAAAGCCGGTGGTTTTTCACAGTACATAAACTTTAAAGAAAGAAAAATGCACACTTGCCTTTATTATTACTTGAACAACACTGCACAAATGGACATTCAAGCACAAAGTCAAATGCTATTGCAGGTTCAGCTGCGGAGGTAAGGCACCTTGTAACTTTATCTGGTAGTGTAGGGTTGGCTTTCTTAAGGGACGATGCTCTTCGAAACAACTTTTCTTTTATTACTCGTGCCATAGGTTTCAAAATTCAGCCAATCATAGTTTTCTATGCAGATTTCAAATATGTCATTACTTTTTGTGTAGCTGTTATTTATTTAGTTATGTGATGCACAATGGCAAAATATAGTCATCTTTGTGGGCACTTTCTTAAGTACTAAATTTTCACAAAGAGCACCCTGCTGTAGCTTGTTTAGCTCTTTGTAAATAACAAAGTGCTGATATCTAGCCAAGCAGTGTGTACAATTACTGGAACTATGCAAAAATATTAGAGCATTTCAACTAATTTTTTTCTCGGTTCCCTGAAATGCGTCCTTGTACTTCCACAAATACTGCTAGGAAATACTCCAATGTCAAGTAGGTATCAGCACTGTACATATCTTCAAGACTATGTGTGTCAAATTTCATTAGTATAAGACAATGGTAAATCTACAAGGTTATTTTCATGGGATTGTGAAAAAAAAAGAAAGTTGAAATGTCCATTTTTTTTTCCATAGTTGCAATGATTATATATGCTGTTCAAATAGATATCGGCATTTACTGGTCTACAATGAACTAAATAAGCTACAGCATAAGGCTTTTTGCAAAAACTTATAACACAGTAAAATGCCAACAAAATCACTTTATTTTGCCATTGTGTAGGACATAAATAAAGAATTATAGTGGCTACACAGAAATTGACACATTTAAAATCTGCTTGTAATGCTCTATAAGTGGGTGGATTTTAAAATCTATAGTATAAAGGTTTTTTCGAGGAGCATCTCCCCTAAGTCATACCAGCCACATAGAAGACATGCTTGCATGACGTTGGTGTTGCTGGGATGCACATCACCATCTTTACAAACGGAATTATGTCCAGTAGAAGGAAGCTCTTCGTTTGCCACCTCTGCATGAGGTCCAAGTGGTCGTCAGTCACGGGCATCAAGCGATATAACAAGCAAGGGAAATGGCTGCACCACTGTTAGCACTCGCCTGATTTTGGTTATGTGAACCTAACGGATTACTCGCCATTAAAGCTGTAATTGATTAATCGGAAGGTTAATGGATCAATTGCCCAGCCCTACAAATCTGTGCTGTGCTAAAGCATCAAAACTAACAGCTGGGCTAGTTAGAAGGATCTTATTTGAAAGGACAGCACGAAAGACATAGACAAAGACCTGGGAAATGATGACACAAGCACTGAAGAAATGGCACATGGTCGATAGGGTCTACAGGGAAGTGCAGTGGGCCGTATGACTTGCAGTTGAACTCGGCTATATCAAACTCGCCAAAAAACGCCTATCAGTTCGATATAGAGCATAATTCAATATAAGCCTGCTAAATAATTGTATGTCATAAAAGCACATACCATTTATAAAACCACTTTATTGATGAAACTAGCTTAGTTTCGCACGAAATAGTCCTGCATTTTCTTCTGCTTGGGCAATTTCCCTGCGTGCGACGCATGCACTTTTCTACTTTGTTTAAGAAGTCGGAGCAGCTGAGGCCACAACATTCCGAAGCATTCGCGCAGAAGCACCGGACTAGTGCGAGCGCACCAATCACTTCGGAGAATGTGGGCCAAAGACTGTCGTTGCTGTCCTCATTGTGCCCACTTTCACTTGTGCTCGGCACGATGTCTGCAATGTAGTCTTCGTTTCCGGGATCTCCCGTGGTCGCGACACCGTCATTTGTGCTCACAAACTCATCCACCGTTGATTCGTCAACAGCTTCCAGAAATTCTGACAGCTATTCCAAACTTCGGCAACACCGGCAACGGCTTCGTCACATTAATCAGAATTTACAGTCATCACCGAGCACGCGGAAGTCGGTACGGCTGAAGCTATTTTGGATGAACCACTCGTACACGGCCGTGCGTACGCGTCGGGCACCATGGGCACCGGGTCGTGAGTTGGGCCGCTTTAGCCCTAATTTCCCCCTTCAAGATCGTGCCGAGAGTGCACTTCGGAATCTTGTACGTTGCGGGGACATCTGACTTCTCAACGCGTTGGACCTGATTTATGATTTCGAGCTTCACGACGAAAGGCGAATTCTGCCGCTTCATCACGGCAACACTGCGGGAGAAGGCGCTGAAGGCGCACGCAATGAACCAGAAAAGCAGCGAGACAACTCGCACTTTCACGATCTTGCATGACAAGGGAACAAGAGCCTCTGATTGGCTGTCTGAGCAAGCGCTGCAGGCGGGCCAGGATCATTTGTTGCAGGGGGGGGGGGGGGGGGGGGTGTCGGCGGCTTCGAGGCAACGCGGTCACGTTGGGAGAGTGGTTGGATGGAGCCGCGCCGCCGGGTTTTCCCGCCACCGCGAGGGAAAGCCAACTTCCAGGGGCACTTTCCGCCGCTTGACGTTTGATATATCGGGAGTCGCTACTACTAGTTTTGTTCGATGTTAGCGTAATTTTTGCTATATATGTCCTCCTTGTAACTATACCGTGTCCAGATTTTGTTCGATATGCGGAATAATTCAATGTAAACGGGTTCAATATAGTCTGGTTCGACTGTATATCATTTGGTCGTTAATTGCTGCCGGTGTCATTTTATACCCATGTTCCCTAAGACTGAAATCAAATATCGATATGTGTTTCAGTTAACGAGAGAAATCATGAGAGCACTTTCATGTCTGTTGAGGGTAATGTGTCAACCAAGTGTTGATCACCAAATTGCTGGGAGAAGTGCCATACCTCCGGAAGTCCTTGGGTTTTGGAGCTAGCTAGTCAGCTTTGCTTTTGTCACTTGTTTGCACTCAATGCCACTTCTTGTTGAATCTACTTGTTAATTGTTCTCGCCGATTTATAGATTTGCTTTTCCTTTGTGTTGCGGCTTTCTGTTTACTTATTCCTGTTGTTTTCGGAATAAACCAATAGAAATTAGCGCTTGTGTCGTCTACTAAGTCTTTGTCCTTGCCTTTGACACTGTTTTTCCTTAATAGCCATGTTAAAGGTGTATCGGCACGACATACTTGACTTGTCCTTTGCTTGTGTGTGTGTGTGTGTTAAGTTGCCTAAGGCACAGTCACACCAGCCGATCAAACTCCTGTGTCCAATCAATAATACACTATTTGGCGCATATGAATAGTGCAAAAGACTGTGCAATAGTGTTCAAAGCTTTCTAAAAGCAACTTGGGCCAATGGTCGGCACACGGCAAATTTCTGGAAGCAGTTTGCTTTGGAGACCAGCCAATTCTTGTGTTTAGTATCGAATCGCTGTGCGGCTTCGCTGCAATACGCATTTTGCCTCGAGGTTGGGGTTTGTTGCTTTGCATTTGAACCTAGCGGCGAAGCTGCTTTCGAGGGAGAAATGCACAAAGTTTAACCTCGGTTATAATGAATGTGGATATAATGAGTTGTTGGATGAAGCGAAGTAAATGAAATGTTTCTCACTGATATTACTTTGTAACGGATATATCAGGATAACGAATACTGAATATATAATGAAAACATTCTCATGTTCTATATCGCTTCACTATAATGTGGTTCTACTTATAACTTGCCCTCCACCTCGCCCTACCCCCATCCTCAATTTCACACTTACACACACACAAACGCACAAAGTATGTCCTACAGGTTTCTTTAATTTTGGTGGGTCATCCGCGCGAAAATGCGTTATTTTCACTGCCATTTTCCGTATTTTGCGATCGCACTGACCACCACTTGTGTTTGATGTGCTCACAGGTACGAGGGCCTGCGAGGTTTCTACAAGGGTGTCACGGCCTACTTCCTCCACGTGACCCCAAACATCTGCATTGTGTTTCTCATGTACGAGAAGCTGGCTCCCCTGCCCGAGCAGCGCTCCTAGTGTGCCCAGACCGATGACAAACTGGCGGGAGAGGGCATCGCCATCTGCGGTTCGCTCGAGCCCGACAGGGTTGCCAACACCATGGACGAGGCCCGCTGAAGGCGTGTGCGGGGCTGGCATGGACAGCTCTACTCTGCTGCGTTCATGCTCGCATGGACTGTGTTAGGACATGTAGCTCTTCGGTCCTGTCGGATGCAGATTTGCTGGTGTGGTTCAAGGGTTGTTCTTGTGCACATGTGGTCGGACATGCTGTAATGGTTGGCTTTCAGTTCTTTTTTGAGCCGTTGGCATTTCAGTGTGGGGAATGTGCTTTTAGCATTGCCTGCGAGCTATGGCAGTTGTCCGTTTGACATTGGTAAAGGTAGCATACATTCCTATGTGATTGCTGATGGCGCAGAGGTTTTATGCAGAAAAAGCAATGTCTGTGCCGGATCTTCGTTTGATTTTGCGGATGCTAGGGTCCAAACAGAAAAGGAGGCAAATGCCTTGATGGCGAGTACTAAACATTGCATCCGACAGGACCGAAGAGCCCTTATTGAGGCTGGTGGCAAGTTTGCATTGGCCAGTATTTATTCAATTTCTCTCATCGCCTTTGGCAAAGCTGCCTGTGTCTTCTCGACGCATCTCCTTTTTGTTACTGTTGACTGCTTCTCATCTGGAGCTTTGTTACAGGCCTATGCTGTTGTGCGCGCTTAAATATTGAACAGTTTCTTGTTCCATTCATTCTCTTTTGATGTGGTTCGTTTGCTAACGACACTAGCTGTTAAAAACTAAATTCTTGTTTTCATCTCCCTCCACTTTCATCTGCCACTCTGTGCCCCTCCTCTAGACCATCTTTCCTTTCATGCCTGCATCACTGAAGCATAATTGTAAAAGCTGGATTCAGATGACGGGACAAGGTCTACCCGTGCACCGTGTTATGACATGGTTATTCATCTGCGTCACATCTTGACATGCCTTAATTCGTCACGCACGGGCAATATGCCTTTGTAAATGCAATAGCATGCAGTGCATTATCAGAACAAATGCCTGAGCACAGAAAGACTGCATAAGTGTTCAATCCGCACTAACAGCTCCAGTTGCCAGACATAGTTTCGAAGTGTATCAAGCCTGCGTAGGGCTGTGCCGCCGACGAAAGTAGGCATGGCTTATGTCATGCTTTACAGTGGCATGAAGCCTTCGGCGGTCGTTGCCCATGGAACTTCTCGCCCTGGAAAGCCCTAGACAGTAAGGACTGGAGTCTGCCTCCCTCTGTGGTACTTCCGCGTAGTGGGGATGCCACTCGAGGCCAGCTGAACACCAAGAAGCGAATAGAGGTCATGTGTCCAGTGACTTCGTTTCTTTTGACGGAAGCCGTACAGGTCATGATGCCCGTCATTTCGTAAATCTAAATCCTTCCCGTCATTTAAATCCAGCTTAATCATTCCCATCTCTAAAGGCATTCTTCATACGCTTCCTTTCTTGATCTCACATACAGCACTGCAGTAGATGGAACAAAAGGCATGGAGGCAATCTCTTGTCATTATGTGCCACTGAACAGTTTGTATGCTGTAGCCTTTATGATAGCCTTTCGCTGCACTGTTTGTGCTAACCATGACGAGTCTTGGCAACCTGTACCTGAGGCTGGGTTTGCTGTGGAAAAGAATGGGCTCTAGCTGGTATGTGCATGTATTAATGTTAGCACTTTAATGACATGCCGGGGTTATAAATAACAAGTAGCAGCACAGGGTGTAATATCTCGTGACAGCTTTTTGTGAACCAGGGTTGTCCTGTGGCATTTTATTGCGCAACACTTATTTGGTACGAATGTCTGATTGTGTGACACTTATTGGCACAACAGTGTCTTGATACTGGGAAGATTCCCATTGCTGCAAAATCCTTCACAAAGGCAAAAAGCTGTTGTAAAAGAAAGCCTACATGAGGCGAGACGTACATGACACAATTGCTGGACTAAAAACTGAATGAAAGTTGTTGATGACGTGAACTTGCCCAAGCGTACCGCCATGCACATCTGCAAGCATAGAGGCAACTCCATGATTACTTTGTGCTATGCGCTTCAATCTCCAAAAACTCCATCTGTTAGTCCAGCAATTGTTGTCTACTTTTTTTCTCTTGCATAAACTATCTTTTTTCACTAGTTTTTTTTTTTTCTTGGTTCATTGTTTATCAACTTGCTTGGCCTTGTTGAAGTCTACGCAGCTGTGGGATTTGACGAAAGGCCCATGCCATTTGATTGAAAATGATGCCGCAAGATGCTGCATATTAGTGCTGCTGTTATCAGATACATCCTGGTATTCTGCTGCTAAAATGTTAACTGAAACATGTATGTACCAGCTAGAACTCTCTCTATATATATTACCATGTTCCTAGGTTGTTGCGATGACATCGCCTTGTTATTTATTGTTCGCCACTTCTCACAGTCATCGTCCATAACCACCATGTTTTTGTTTTTCTCCTCCACATGTCGCACGGCGGTGTGTTTTTTGCGTGCACATCATCTGAGCCTCGGGTTGACACGCACGCTGTACGAGAGTTGATGTGGGTGCCTCGGGAGATGTCTCTGAACTGAGTGTATAGACAGTTTCTGGAAAGCTGAAGTGCGTTGCTCGCATTTTTTTTTTAACAAGACTGTGATAAACTCTTTTCCGGAATGGTTCACGGGTCTGTTCTGGAAATGACGAAACCAAAGTTCTGCTAAGAGAAAAAAAAAAGAAGACTGAAGATTTTAACCTGTTTGTGTGTGGGTGTGTGTGTCAGGCCAACTTCCGAGGCTCTGAAGCTGTGGTTGTCTCGCGCACGATTCACCTTTGCAGCTCTTGTGGTCGTTTCGAAAAGGGACGAGAAGCGAGGGCATAGTGAGTCACGGCTGGTCCTCGCAATCCACTGCTGCTACGCGAGTTGTGATGTCTGCACAGGGCCGCAGGCAGCATCGTTAGTGTCAAAGGCTGTGCAACTTAGTGAAGCATCCTCATGGAGCAATGTGTACTACATGACAAACGCCAGATTACGATTGTGTATTTTTGTTTGTCATTGCTCTCATGTCATGTAACTACATCCATTATGTATAAAAGAACTATGGTTATCGAGCAAAACTGTGTCTTGCTGGTTTATTGACACAAAAGCATCAAATTGCCTGTTGAACGAAATAAGCCGGCATCTGTAGCAGCAAAACGGCACCTAAATTCCCATTGGCTGCGATGCCAAGTCACCTGCGCACCTCGATGGAGAAGAGTGGGTGAAAGGCTACACCTGCTGCCGCACTGGCAGCCCAGGTGTTGCATAAGGGGAGAAGGCATCTTCAAAACGCCATGTCACTCTCTCTCAGAAACCTGTGTTATCCGTGCATTCTTTGTCACCGCAAGCTCTCGTCTGCATTCTAACTTCACCTCGGTAATCGCATTAAATTAGTGTATAAATAAGGTCGAAAAGTACAAGACTGCTATTCAAACTGGTGCTGTAACCAGGGCAATGACTGAGGCTCCAGAGCACTTTTAGGGCCAGTGTCAATCGTAGTGCGTTTTGGCGCGAAAACAAGATGAATGCCACCACTGGTGGTGATCGCAACTAAAACCTTTGCACACGACAGATGGGAGTGTAAAAAAAAAACGGTAACCAATTGCATTGGCCAGCTCTGATGTCAGAGCAAGCTCACGAGATTTCTGAAGTGTTGCGACAGGCCTGTGCTGTGAAAAAGCAAAATCTTTGGCAGTAGTGAGTTTTAAACCTACAACCCCATGCTCGGAAGCAGTGTTTTGCCCACTGAGCTAAACCAGCACCTCCTAGATTGCAGGCCTGTGCACTCTGCTTTACGACATCATGCTACTTGGACCAAAATTTCCATTGCCAAGCCTGGCATGACAAAAAGCATTCCCGTCAAAATCGCCACGGCTACTCAGCCGTGTCCCCATTAGATTCTGTGGCAATCGGACAAGGTAGCATCTGTCTAGGAGGCGTTGGCCAAGCAACTCAATGCGCTTGTTTGCCTGCGAGGAGTTCATAACTCCAAGGACCATTCAGCAGTGTTCAAATGGACTTTAATGCTTTTGCATTCACTACTCGTAAGGTGCTTAGGTGTCCTCAGATTTTCTTTTTTTTTTCCTTGCTTGCCGAGGCAGCCGAATGCCCGTGGCAGGGCACGCCTAACTTCAACTTGTGATACACGTGTGACTGTCGTCAAAATCTCTCTGGATCAGCGCTGGCTACTGGTTCTGGCTGTCACTGTCTGCAACACTATAGGAGAATACGCGTTGTCACAATGCATAAACAGCAGGAACTGGAAAAACGGTAGGACACTTTAATTAGGCAAACTGAAAAACGATTACACAGGGACCTCATCTTCTCCAATGCACGAGATCTTCATCTTTATGTTCGGCATATTGAACATGGCATTTGCCTCTCTCCAGAGAGAGCATCGTCCCAATGCTCACTGAACAACAGGGAGATGTGTTGGACAACATGTGGACACTGCACTCCATTGCAAGCAATAGGGCTTCAGTCGCACAATGTGCCCAACTTCTGGTGGATGCTGCCTCACCCTGGAGGAATAACCTCATAGTTCTCATCGCTGAGGCGTCGTACAACCTTGTACAGACCAAAGCGCCTCCCAAGTAGCTTTTCTGAAAGCCCTCGCCGATGGATGGGACTAAACCCACACTTTCTCGCCTGGCTGATAGGTGATGTATCTTAATGTTGAGCATTGTAATCCTGTTGTTGGGTGGTTCTGACACGAGCAAGTAGTATTGTTCTTCAGCCCATTGAGCGAAAGCTTCAGCGTCCATGCCTCTTATCACTGCAGTCCTGTGGTAACATCGCATCGAACATCACTTCACGGCCATAAAGAAGGCTAAATGGGGTTTTTGCATTGTTTCCTGTTGTGCAATGCTATAAGTGAATGTGATGTACGGTAGAATGTCGTCCCAATTTTTGTGTTTGACGTCTACTTACATACTCGTCATGTCCACGATAGTCTTCTTCAACCATTCTGTTGGGCTATTTGTTTGATGGTGATAGGCTGTGGTCTTTCAATGAGCCGTGCCACTGAGGCTAAGCACTGTCTTTAGGAGTGTAGCCATAAAGGCAGTCCCTCCGTCTGTTGTTATCACCGTTGGCGTACCGTGCCTCAGAACCACATTTTCAATAAAGAATCGCCCTGCTTCAACTGTGGTGCTGCTTGGAAGGGCCTTGGTTTCTGCATAGCATGTCAGGTTAATCGGTGGAAACTATTACCCACTTATTTCCAGTACTCGAAGTCGGGAATGGTCCGAGAAGGTCCATCCCAATTTGGGCAAATGGCACCATGGGCGCTTGGACTGGTTGTAGTAGCCATGCTGGTTTCATATGTAATGGTTTGCATCGTTGACAATCGAGGCATGTGCGCACGTAATATGTCACCAAGGCAGCAATCCTTGGCCAGCAATATTTCTCCAACTCTGGCCACTGTTTGCATGTAGCCGAGGTGGCCAGATGTTGGTTCATCATGGCAGGTTTGCAAGACCTCATGATGGATAGACGTTCGGACGACAAGCAGGCGGCTGCTTCTGCTTGAAGAGAAGTTCTTTTTGTAGAGAACATCTTACAGAAGCAGAATGATGGCAAGCTTCTTGCAAATGTTTTGGGCACACATGTAATTCAGCCTTTTAAAAAGGTAATTAGCGGAAGCTCACTATCATCCCGCTGCTGACGAGTAATGGCGGCCGTGTCTAAAACTCCTATAAAAGCCACGTCTTCATCATCTTCTGCGACTTCCTACTCAATCGGTGACCTTGAAAGGCAGTCAGCATCGTTATGTTGTCGTCCGGACTTGTACACCACTATCATATCGAATTCTTGAAGCCTCAGGCTCCAACGTGCTAGTCAACTAGACGGACCCTTTAAGTTCATCAGCCGGCAAAGTGAGTGATGATCGCTGACAACACTGAAGGAACAGCCATAGAGATATGGGCGAAACTTCATATCTGCCCATACCAAGACGCTCCTCTTCTGTAATTGAGTAATTAGACTTGGCACGTGAGAGTGTCCTGCTTGCATATGCAATTACTCTCTTGGCTGAGTATTGCCACTGCTCAAGCATAGCACCAAGATCTACGTTGCTAGCATCCGTATGAATTATGGTAGGAGCATCTTCATCAAAGTAAGTTGTCGAAGATCATTAAACACTGCTTCTTGTTCTTTGCCCCATACAAAGGCAACGTCTTGTAAGGCGCGTTAATGGAGAAGCTATATGTGAGAAATTGGCAATAACTCTTCAGTTACACATGCAGAGACCTAGGGAACTCCTCACTGCCTTGTCCGTTGGTGCTGGAAACTTTGTGACAGCAGTGATCTTGTTGGGGTCAGGGCGGGCACCTTGATGACTCTCAACTTGACCTAAGAACTGGAGTTCCTCGAAACAAAAGTGACACTTTTCTACTTTCATTGTTAGGCCGGTGGACTGTATCATTTGTAAAACCGCCAGCAGCTGTTCAAGTTGTTCCTCAAATGTTTTCAAAAAATTGATGATGTTGCCGAGGTACATTACACGTCTGCCACTTCAGGCCTGACAGAACCATATCCATGAGTCGCTGAAAAGTTGCTGGAGCTGAGCATAAACTGAAAGGCAGGACCTTGAATTCGTAAAGCCCGTCAATTGTTAAGAAAGCTGTCTTTTCTCTGTCTCTTTCATCAACATTGATTTGCCAATAGCCTTATTTTTAAGTCCATCGACGAGAAGGAGAAGGCATGCCTCACTCAGCCTGTCAAGAGGATCGTTGATGCGCGGTAATGGGTATGTCTTTATTCGTTACCCGGTTCAGCTTACGGCTGTCAACACAAAAACGTAGACAGCCGCCTTTCTTTTTGACCATCACTACCGGCGATGCCCACGGGCTTTTTGATGGTTCGATAACGTCATCGTCAAGCATTTTCTTCACTTGCTCTTGGATCGCTTCGCATTATTTTGGGGCTACACGGTACAGGCAATGGTGTAGTAACGAGTAGGTTATCGAGTAGGTGTAGGAGGAGGTTACAGAAGACCTATGGGCCCCAGGTGCCAGATAACCTAGCTCCGCCACTGGGTACAGGTTTTGTCAAATTGATTTCACTGTCCCCTCCGTGATAATCCGGTGCTTTGTCAGTGGCATCTGACCAACTCAGGATGTTGACGAGAAGCAATCGTGAAACTGGTGCAGCCCATGTCAAGAACAGGTAGCAATGCCGAAGTGTCTTGCTCTCCCTGTTGTAATGCAAGGCATTCATGGAATTCCACAATCTCATCAAGGTAAGCACCTTCTGCGCTTTTTGCAATCTGTCATCATTCCTTGAAGTTTGTCAGCAGCACTTCTGCTTGCCCGTGCATTACTTTTACGAGACTTCTGAGTGTGGCAACACCTTGAGTGAGCAAAAGTGTAATTATTTGCCCCCGGCAAGACCACCTCCATTGTACTCTGTGTCGCACCTGACGGACACAAGACGGCGACATAACGGTTGTACGGTCACGTCATCTATATCTACATCTTGGGTTTCATTTGTAGCAAATGCTACGAAAGGGTGGATGTCTGATTTTCCCTTCATTAATTACTTCTCTCCACCTTGCGGGTTTCTGCAGAACTACTACGTCAAAGACTTGCCTTTGCTTCGTGTGTTGTCGACAAATTCGCCTTCGCCCTGCTATCTGCTAGCCGCCTGGTTAGCTCAGATGGTAGAGCGGCTGCCCCGGAAAGGCGGTGGTCCCGGGTTCGAGTCTTGGACCAGGACGAATTTTTCTTCAACTCTAAAGCTTTTCTTTCGAGGAACCCGTCTGGGTTTCATTTGTAGCAAATGCTACGAAAGGGCGGATGTCTGATTTTCCCTTCGTCATCTATGATGCGCAAGGACTTACATTGTAGCCTTGTACTTTGGTCCACAGAAAACGGTTAGTCTACCTTCTGGTATGCTGATGACGGCACCATACTCGTGTAGGAAGTCCATACCTAAGATGACATCTTCGGAACAGTTGGGAAGAACAACAAAATTTCCGACGAATGATCAATCTTTTATGTTGATACTTGCGGTACACCAGCACATACACCAGCACACGCACCAGTACACCAGCTACTGACACCAGCCGGCATCAGTAGCTGTCCTCCAACACCTCTTATGTGCGGCCCCATCCACTCCATTTTCACTTTGTGAAGTATGTCCGCAAGTTTTTCACTTGTTATTGAAAAGTCTGCGCCAGTGTCCACTAGTGTCGTCACGTGCTGGCCTTCAATTGATACAGTAACATTGTCACTAACAATTTCCTCTGTCGTCAAATCGTCCTGCTCTGTCGGCTGCTTGTTCGACGGTAATGGGGGATTTTCGGCACTTCGACGTGTGCCAACCTGCTGCTCCTTTACAACCTGCATGAGCTGTGGCTGAGTTCTTCTTTATTTTTCCTCGGGCACATCGGCTAGGTCTGCACGAGGAAAAAGCCGAGCCATATATCCTCGGCACACATGGTGAGTTTCGTTCGGTTTTTGAATCCGTGATTCGAGAAGGCGCTGTGCGCGTCGTCTCGCCTTTAGGTACTCCCGAACGTATCGACGAATTAGTGGCGGAACTTATCCCAGCTTGGTCAGTTTTTTTCCCTCGCGATTTACGAACCACGTGCGGGCTCCGTCTTCAAGCGAGAAATACCCCAGGAAAAATTAAAACTCTCCGCCTATGATCCCAACAGAAACCAGTTGCATCCCAGTTGGTTTCTAACTGGCACCGGTTGGCCTGTAACTGGGACTAGTTGGTTTCCTACTGGAACCAGTTGGTCCCAGTCAATGCCAGTTGGATTCCAGTTTAATATTTTCACCTGGGACATGTGGAATAATTACTGTCCAGCGTGCCACATGTTATACTTGGCTACGCGCTCGTACTCCTCGATAGTCTTCTGCATCCTAGTAGGCGTTGCCGTGAAAGGTTACGGGAGATTGAGGAGTCACTTGTGCATGGCCTGAGTCTGCCATGTCTTAGACACTCGTGGTAACAGGCAGACTTCCCGATATGGGACCAAATTCAGGGCTTAGGCCTAGCAGGCGCCGGCTGGCGCGGTGAACGAGTGTTTCGACACGCGGAAATCATCCTGGGCTGGATGTGGGGCTGTTGATAGTGAGTGAGTGAGTGAAACAACTTTATTGAAGAGACCAGCGGATTGAGGCCTGGACCTAAGCCGCGCCAGAGACGTCGTAGAGAGACCCTGTCCCCCAGCCGCCTCTCGAGCTTGCTGGATGGCCGTCTTGCAGATCTGAGCTGATCAGCGCGGCTTTCCACCGCGCCCCAAGCTGTTATGACGAGACTGCACTTTTGTCCTGTTCATGTGCGCATTCCCATAGAATGTGTACTAGGGTGGCGAGTTCTAGCTGTGCTACATAGTTTACGCAAGTCATTTGGGTACAGTTAGGGGTAGAAGTGCAATGTAGATGCACTGGGTTGGGGAAGGTTCTGGTTTGAGGTCGCCGCGCCCGGTCAGTCAACCGCCCGAGGTCTGTCTAATTTGGAGCTAGGCGGTGGGAATCTGCACCTCGACTTTTGGTAGAAGCAGGTGGCGTCACAGAATCTGAACATATTATGCCCCTCTCCTTCCAGGCCTCCCCTCCCGTTCCTTCGGGGGAAGCTTCTTCACGAGCGCGGTAAGTGTACCTTGCGCGAGGCAGTGGGCTTCCTCGTTGGGGTTGGGAGCAGTGAACTCACAGGAGGTGTGGGTTGGAAACCAAATGATGTATCTCTCTTCGAATTCCTCTGACGATAATGATCTGCATGGGCTTTCCCATGGAGTATGCTAACGGCCCTCGGGCAATATTCTTCCTCGTGCGTAGTTTCTGATTGCCGACTGCGAGTCGCTGATGACGTATCCATACATTTGGGAGAAATGACAATATGATATGGCTGTTATTGACAGGCGTCCCAAACATTTACCCAGCACCTCCACCTGCAGTGTTGCGACGCACAAACAGCAGGAACTGGGAAAACAGGGTAGGACACTTTAATTAGGCAAACTGAGAAATGATTAGTCAGGGACCTCGTCTTCTCTTCTCCAATGCGCGAGATCTGTGTCTTTCTCTGTGTTCCACATATCGGATGTGGCAGTATGAGATTGTGCTATAGCTTTGCCAAACTAGGCAGTTTCCCATGAAGAACTTGTACACTCGCCATTTTTCGGAATCTAGACCACTGTATCCCTGCAGGAAGCACAAGGAGTTCAAAGGCAGCCATTAGCATTAATATCTGGTCCTCGTGTGTTGCTGTTGAACAATGTGATGTTTTCTTACCTTTCCAATGTCTGTCTAGTCGTGGGCTGTAGCAGTTTTCTTCCGATGCTGAGGACTACATTGCGGGTTCACTCTCCATGCAGCCATGGGGGCTGCATTCCAATAAAGGCGGAATGCAAAACTGCTATGGTTTAGGTGAAGTTTAGGAATTCCAGTGCCTGTATTGTATGCAGCAATTCATTTGATTTCTTTCTACCATTTGTTGTCGGCGTGAATGCAGCTGGCTCATCAACTTTATCACCGAAGCTCAATCACTCAGGGTGGTAGTAGACAAGGAAATAAGAGTGGTGAAGGAAACTGATGGCTCCAAATACAGCTTTGTGCAGCCAAACTAAACTGTAGCTCTCCATTACGATGTCCAATTAATTGCCGTAATATTTAATATTGCTAGCTAATGTGTGAATCCAGAACGCAGCACTGAGGTGGGAATTCCCACCACACAATGTTGCATCTTAATCTCCGTGTTTAGGCAAAGAAAAGCAGTTCTTGCCATAAGTTGTAGGGATAAGGGGGTTGCCAGTGGCGCTAAAGCCTCGACATACCATGCATGGCAGTGGTGCATGAATGTTCAACAACCGCAGTTCGGTTCAAGCTCGATGAAACAATGCATGATAACCACATGTATGCTCTGAAACATTTATTATGCTTGCGACTAACACTTCAAGCAGGCCAGTTAGCTATGTAGTTTACATCGCTGAGACACTCCTTGAAGAGAATACACTAGGTAAAGAGGGGTTCCCGACTTGCCAGTGCGTGTATGGGTGGCTGCAAAGTCTGCCACGGCAGAAACGTGGCATGCTAACCATGTGCGGGGTGACTAGAGTGGTGGCTGAGACTTCTGCGCCCGCCACTTGCTGGAGACCAAAGAGGTTCGGACAATACCAACGGGAACTCACATGACTTACCTGGTGGTGCCAATAATGCTTGACATTCCCCTGCATGTGCGGTATGAGGGAGGCTCTCCCCCACCTGTCCGCAAACCTGTTTGCACCCACCAGATGTTTTCCACGTGCTGACCGCCTTGGCATGGATTCCCACAGAGTATGAGGAGACAGTTATTCTTGAAATGCGGCTTTCCGTACCTCCGAACCTAGTCGTGGTATTTAAACAAAAAATAGCTTTCTTTTTTCTGTTTCGTTAACCACTACCAACTGGAAATAAGAACCAACTTGAAAAGCAATGATGTCCCTTGACTGTCATCAGCTCTTCGGAGGTTAAGGGGAAGTAGGTCAGCAGTATTCATAAAAAATCAAACAAGAGTGCCACAACCTTCATTTAACGAGCAAAGTCAAAGATGTCATGGCAGCACTTCTCTGTGTTCTGAGATAATGAAATGAGCTAGTTTTTCAGACTTCCTTTTGAGGAAGCGTGTTCTGTCCTTTCGAGTCTTTGGTGACACTTTGCATTTCAAGACTGGCTTCACAGCCGATGGTAGCAAGACAGCACATCAGGCATGAAGAAAAAAGAAGTGCTTGTTAACCCACTTTACCATTTTTCCAGCATCCTGAAATTTTGCAAGAAAGGCATGCTTTCGAATTCTCCTATCCACACACAGCAGCACTCCCCTGCACACTGTTTAATGCAGCTCATCGAGTAAACACCAAACTCAATCGACCAGATGTCCATGCATTTAGGTTTCAATCAAAATGTTACATTGTGTCCTGAGTGATTCAAGGGTTGCACATAGAATGTGACTGGCCAAGATGCTGCAAGCAGTTAGAAAACCAGCACAACATAACCAAATGTTGAGCTTGTAAGAGCTAGCCAACAATATTGCAGCACAGTGTATTTGCAGATACAACAGCTTTCAGCATGTTTGGAGAGAAACTTACGGAGTAGGTGCTCCACTTCGAGGAGTCCTTCTCCCTCATTTCACGTGTTTGTGCACAACCACAGAAGTTGCTGGTCATTTCTAGACGATTCCGAAAGTAGAAGCTACTAGTTGAAGACAACCATCAGAAAAAGTGGATCTTTATCACTCTCCTGGCTAATAGGAATGTGCGAATAGTTATTTTTGAAACTGTATCAAATAAAAACTGAATAGTGCCAGAATCAAGTGGTATACTCTTCAAGAAAGCAGCAATTTTTCATCATTAAATATAGGACGCTCACATCCTAATATAATCGTAATGTTGGCAAGTTTCTGTCCACGTTAGAAGCGTTTATGAAAAGCACAAGTGAAGCATTAGTAACGAATAAGCAGTTTATTCACATGCTCAGGACTCCTTGGTGTGCGTCAATGATAGTTTAGCCGGAGAGGTGGCGCGAGGGTACTCTGAACGACGTAGCATGATCCGCAACGTAACTTGCTGTATTTTACATCTAGTATGGCCACCAGAATGAAATTTATCACACTTCTGCCCGAGTTATGTGCTTATTCACTTAGCGTAGACAATTCGAAGTATTCGAAGACTGTTCAAAATATGTGCACATTAACAAATAATGATTATTTCATTCGAAGACAAGATTGAATGGGACAACATGTATTCAATTCATTATTTGAAAGTTTTCAATATTTACACTGAATATTTACACTACCCTAGTCGCTAACGTTAAAATTCTAGTACGTCTGCAAACATATTACAGTCTGTGGGTTGCTGGGGCACTGTATATCTTCGCAGCAGCAGAAGCAGCACTAGTAGCGCCATGTTGTGATGCACACGGCCCTACCCTTCTTCAAAGTCCATAAACCATCCCTCCATCCCTATGTCCATATGGCTGGTTCCAATCTTATCCCCGCAGGCTTATAACGACCTCTGCACCAGCTAATATATGCAGAGCATGTTCACGCAATTACTGTTGTGGGTGCTCTAGTTGACCTCAGCGTCAGAGGTGGTGCCACACTGTGTATCTAGTGTCCTGGTACAAAGGCCGAAGCTTTCTACCGGGGGATACTGACCTCATGGCCCGAATGTAAGTGTTCCCGTTATGACAACAATGGCTAAACATTAGTGTTAACAATGATTTCATCCCATCATGACAACAATGACCAAATCTGAGTTTAACAAGCATCATGGCTCATAATGGCAATGAATAGTGGTAGCTAGTTGTGTCAACAAGTACGCATGTACAACATGTAAGCAACTAAAGTTTTATGGAGAAACTACACAGCATGATGAGACAATAGAGAGGTTTAGCTTGTCCGGTATTCCGGTAAAACGCAGGCGGACGGGGCGTTGGGGCAGAGGCGTAAAAGTGAGCAGTCTGCATGGTGCAGCCACCTGGTGGCACGGTGCTCAAACAGACAGAAACAGCTAATATTGCATTAACCAAGCATATTCTTCTTCGCTGCTGGTGTAAATTTTTGGCAGCAACACGATGACACCAGTGACGAAAATTTACACCAGGAGCGAAAAAGAATACGGTCGGTTAATGCAATATTAGCTGTTTCTGTCTGAGCTCTGCGCCACCAGGTGGCTGCACCATGCAGACCGCTCACGTTTACCCCAACGCCCCGGCGTCCACCTGTGTTTTACCGGAATACCGGACAAGCTAAACCTCTCTAATGATGTGACAATGCTGCCATCTCATTTCAGGGCAGGCAGAAAGGAACTTTCAACAAGCTCAACTGATACAAATTTTCCAGAGGAAGCAAGATCAATGCTTGCGGGCAAGTTCTGAAGAGTTACTCTACAGAGATTGACCGACTGAATGTGGTGTCAAAGTTGCCTGCTCTTTTTGCCTCCAGTATGCCACACCCCTTTGTTTATAAACATGCCTATACCAGGCGTTTCAGTGGTGACATGCCTAATTATTAAATATAGGTGGCAAAATGAAAATTTTTGCTGACCATGGGTTTCGAGCAGTTGTAGACTAGACAATTCGCACGATTGCGAATACAATCATAATTAAAAGTAAGGTTACCTGAATGGCAAAATTTCTTAATCGAATCTGAATATATCCTAGACAAACGCCCTTCGAATATTATACCAAGTATTTTTGAATTTCTAAGTGAAATAAGATATCACAGTTATCACAGTTACGGGAAGTCCGTTCGATAAATTGTAGGCATATCTATACAATACATGTATGTAATGCCATTCACAAATGTATGTCCAGTGATATATCTCTGGCGAGGAGCTTGCAGGTGAGAAACAACCTAAATGTGATTGCACCTAATGCATGACAAAAATTATAGTCATGAAACAAAGTAAGATACATTATAACGAGTGTTGTGCTCATTAAGGAAGCTATGTGTAATACTACATACTACACATCTTTTTATATGTATACAAGCATCATGAAACTTGCTGTAAAAAAGAATGCCTTGCATCTACTGCGGCTACAAATTCCTAGTATATCTAAAGGCGAGTCATCTTTATTCAACGAGTGAAAATTACTGTATTAAAGCTGCCTGCTCCTTGCATTTGCTAAAAAATGGCTCTCCTTTGCAATAAGCACAGTTCTACACAGCAGAATCAAATTGAATAGTACTGCATTTGATATTCAATTCAGATTCAAAATTTCAGATAGTTGTACAGCCCTTAAAAACCATTTTAGCCTGACTCACCAATGCATATCGTTGCAAGTTTTGAGTACAAATTTCTTATAACTGGTGCAAGGCACAACACTGCTAGCGAATGGTCATGCTTCGAGCAGTGGCCAATTTTAGTTCTGCAATCACATGACATGCCTCTCCAGTCAATAATTTGTGAAATTTCGTTAACCGTAATGGCAATTTATTGCGCAAGTCGTCTACCACTGTTACGAAGTTTGGTCAGCAAGGATTATCGTTTTGTCTCGAGCCCTTGATCATTATTAATCGTAGAAAGGCACTGCCAAGACGCCGAGTTCCTTTCTCAGGCTAAATCAGGCCCCTAAAAAACGACAATCAATAAAGTCCTCGCACACAAGCAGCATTTGTACATGTTTTAAGGTACACGCATTTTGACATGCTTGCAAAATAATTTCAAAGCGATGGCCTTTCCTACCAAGTCATATGCATATTTTGGGCCTATAATCATGCAATTATTGCAAATTCTACCGATGCAAATATTAACTACAAAAATTATACTGTGGGGTTTAAATGTCCCGGGTCAGCATATAGGCTTGGGGGACATACCATAATGAGAAGTCCCGCATTAAGACCACCTAGGGTTCTTTAACGTGCACCTAAACCCAAGTATATGCAAAGGTTTATACTAAGCATTCCACCCCATAGGAATGAAGCCGCCGTGGTGAGGAATCGTCTTGCATCCTCAAGCTTGGCAGCAGAAGGCCACACCTGCTGTGCTGCCGCAGTCGGTGATACAAACTTTCTAGGAATGCTATTTCAATATGTCTTACGAGGCTTTCAGAAGTCAGGCACTAAAAACAGTGTTCAAAGCAAAGAACTGCAGAGCCAATTCATGCATCTGCTTCCTTTTTCTCTTTTCCATTTCTGCAGACATGCCGGCTGTACAAATAACCAATCACTTTACCCTGTATCTGTTGAAATGCCCGCTTCATGGATAAACATATAGCCCGATTACAGGCAGCACAGAAGTAATATGAATGTGTCATGAACATGCTAGCCAGTGCACGCACAAGCGAGAGTAGTTGTGTATGTTGGAGGTTCTGAAACAAGTCGCATGAAACATGGACATGTCACTATGTGACATGATGCCAAATAAACTGAGCGAAAGTTTTAAAAAGAAGCACTTCCTTTATATCAGGCACAACATTGGTCTGTACATTCAGCTTGGCAAGACCAACCACTCACTTCCACCTGCAAACTTGCACACGGTCCGTTGGTCGCACTTTTAGCATACCAGAAATGAGCACGCTTATTATGGCCACCAAATGCTGATTCACATCCAATTAAGAAAGGTAACTGCTAGAGAGAAGCAACACCTTAGCACATCAGTACTTCCATCTGGACAAGCCTGGCAGTAGTGTCCCCAGGCATTCTGTACGGGATACTGCCAGCAAACATGATGATGGCCCTCGCCTGCGAACGCAGCTCCCGTTTCTGGACCTCATCTGGCCCCTTTATTTCCTTGTACTGCCCGTACAGCAGGTTCATCACTGCCAAAAGTATGTCGGACAGAATCCGACGCACATCTTCGGATCTTCGCGAAAATGCCGCAACGCTCTCCTCCACGTGGGACGGATTGAATGGGACCAACCGAAGCTGGCGCATCGTATCCAAGGCAAGCGCAGTCTTGTGCTGATGTGCAAGGTTGAAGAACGTCCCCAAATCTAGTAGCAGGCACAGGGACGACAGAGCTTCCGCCGATGCGTGGCTCGTCTGGTTTTGGTATCGGGTGGCAAGCTCGATGGCCAGGTCCTGCAGCCGCTCCCAAGCGGGACCCGATGCACTGGGCACGTGTTGCGCGAGCAGTCGACAGAGAAGCCTGATGGCATCTTCGTGCTTTTCACACAAGTCGTACAGACGCACCGCTTCTTCGTACAAGCCTCTGCTTTCACAGTCTGCTGCGACGGCTTCAATGACACGCTCGGTGTCAAAGTTGAACTTGTCGACCTCGCCTCGCCGGCGGCAGCCATCCGGCTCTATCTTGCCGAGCAGGGCCTCAAACTCCTTGGTCTCAAGCACCAGCTCGCTAACGCAGGCCGCAAAGAGGTTCTCACCGTGGAGGCCCTTGAGTTTGCGCAAGAAGTAGAAGTAACCGAGAGCCTTGCACGAATCCGACGCCTCGAACTTACGTGTGTAGCTCGTCACAAGGCGGGCCAGGTTGAAGCACAGGCCTGGTCCTGTGAGTGGCTTGGAGACCAGGGGCTGCTGTACGCAAGCCGGCGGCGTCAGGAGGTTCTCCTCGTACAGCACGAGCGCCACGTGAACGGCGTGGACGCGTTGGGGTTCCATGCGGGCCAGGAACTCGACGGCGTGCTCGAACTGACCCGTCAGGAACAGCACCTGGAAGTACAGGTACGGCTGGCGCATGGCGTCGAAGTGGCTCTCGCCGTACTCTTCCAGCAGGGAGCGCTGCAGTTTGGACAGCGTCAGGTGGTCTCGCGCCTGCTCCTGCTGCTCCTCGCCGGGAGACGGCGGCTCCTCGGCGTACACGAGGCACAGCTTGAGCCACAGGTAGTCCTCGCACGTCGTCGACACCAGCGCGTGGTCCTGCGCAACGTCGCAGCGGCCCAGGATGCAGAAGACGGCGCGCTTGAACGGGTCCTCCGAGGCGCGCACCGAGCGGGCGTACTGCAGGCGAATCCGGTTCTCGCTGCTCGCGCCCAGGTGGCCGTCCGCGGACGCGGCGTACTCCTCGAACACCGACGTGAGCTCGCCCGCGGTGCCCGGCGCTTGTCGACTGATCTCGACGGCCGCCTCGCGGTCGCCGCAACGCAGGCAGTAGTAGATGAGCGCCCACACCGGGTGCCTCTCGAGCTTGCCGTCGTAACCTTCAGCGGGCATCGCGGGAAGCTTGACGTTGAGGAAGCTCTTCACCAGGTTGACCGTGCCCAGTTCGCCGCCCAGGCGCGCGCAGCCGCGGTTGCCATCGATGACGAAGCGCATGTACTTCTGGTAGATGCGTTCCAGGTGCTTGCGAGACTGGCTCACAAGAGCGCAGGTGCGTTGAACGTCGCTCGTGGCACTGAGCGGCGCGTCCAGGAGGAAGCACACCATGTCCCACATGTCCGTCGCGCTGCGGTCGTCGAGTTCCTTGGCGACGTCGCGGAAGCGCTCCGCCAGCTTGGGGCGCGTGCCGCCACTGATCACCTGATCGTTGTAACGGGCCACTTCGCGGGCGTACGGCATTTCGGCGGCAGACATGGCGCTTCGCGTCTTCGTGTCAAGCTGGAAGGAGGACCCCACCATGCTGCTCGTGTCGGCAGCGGCCGTGCTCACGTCCATGACGTCGTTCGACGGTCCCAGGAGCGAGTCGAGGACGCGCTGCTTCTCGCGCTGCCACTCGTTGGCGAAGGCATCGTAACAGAACCTGTCGACCTCCTCTTGAGTCGCCTTGATGGACTCGGCGAACACGGAGAGTATGGCGTTCTCGCGTTCGTTCCGCAGGAAGGCCTGGATGTCGGTCTCGCGAGCCTCCTCGATCGGCTCGAAGGTCGGCACCGCCGCTAGGCCTTCGAGCTTCTGCGAGGCCCTTGGCAGGTCGAAGCCCCTCGAACCCAGTAGAATGGAAGCCTTCACCTCGTTCGTGTCCTTGGCCGACAGAAGAGCCGTGCGCGACCATAGCTGCTGGCCTTCCTCGACGATTTGCTTCAGGTTGCGAGTTACGCGCGGCAGGCCCGTGTCGTCGATTTCGGCAGTTAGCTGCTCCGCCTGTTGGAGCAGCTCGCCGAAGCCTGCGCTGTCTTCTTCCATCATCGTGAAGTCGTTTCCTTGCCTCGTTGTGCTCGAGGCTACGGCGACGACACTGATCACGGGCCAAACACAACTGGGCAAAAACCACGCGCGCCGAAAGTTACCGACGCCGGTTAAAGGCGACGTAAATCCTACCGCTATCTGCCAGCGGTCGTTTCAAACGGCGATATCGCAAGTGTTGCGCGGCGTTGTCATGCGTGCGAGCGCTGAAGTATTATCTTCTCAATTTTGACAAAAAAAAAACAGCAGTTTGGTGTAGTTAATTTTATCGTTTGCTAAAGTTGACTGCAAGACTGTTCGAACGCACTACTATTTGATGGCACTACATTACAACCACGCAATGTTACAAAAGACAGAGCAGGGTGCATTTTAAACGCACGTTGCCTGACGCAAATGTTTCTGCCGCCAAAGCTGAGCTGAGGCGGCGTTTCGTCAACGTGACAAATTGTTAGCTGTTGAACAACGATTCCCTCTCTTCTACAAAGAACAAATTAAAGTTTTGGAAACAAATAGCACTTTGACGTTCGCGTCTCATATTTTACGCCTCGTTGAGCAGAGGCGCTCGAGAGGAGAAATAGAGAGAGCTCGCGCGAGCTCGAGTATCGATTGCGCCATCTCCCAACCAACTTCTCGCCATCTCTCGGAAACATGGCGTCGGAGCATGGTCGGCGAGTTTCCTCCCGTGCCGTGCGGAGGCTTTGCGTGTGAGAAACCGCCGGATTTTTCGTGCCTACATCGCGCTGGACCTTCCGGGATGATGTAGCCAGCCGCTGCGGTGAACCCCGGTCGCATGAGACCTACGCGTCTGCGGTGTTCCTAGCCCGTTTTAATTTCTTGTGTGTGCACCCCCACATCGGACGCAAACCGAACCACTTCTCCCAACATGACGACTGACAAGATCAAAGTGGCCGTGCGTGTCCGGCCGATGAATCGCCGAGGTAAGCACTGCACGCCTTCTCTGGGCGGCGTTGTCAACCCTTTCGCTACCTATCGCGCTATTAGAGCAAGCTGCCCGATCGGCGAGAAAAAAAAATAACAGAACAGAATTGCTGGAAGTCGCCGTACGCGACACTGCGGCGACGGGCCGTGGGCAGCTGCGATCGCCCCAAAACACTTCTGGCGAAGCGCTACGGCCGGTGTCTGGCATACATATCGATCGTTTTTTCACGCAGTCCTTTAGACTCCCGCCGTTGTTCTCGTAGGGAGAAATCCTTAGGGACATCCGGAATGTGGAACAGCCGATTTTGCGAATCCGTATCACGCGTCCGTCCTTCGGCATTTTTCTTTTTCGCTCTCCCGTCTGCGTCGGCGCGGTAATTGGGCTGCTGCCGTAACGATCTGCGTCCAGGTTTGCGGCCAAAAGCTTTGGCTTGGCGAGCGACTCGCGTGATTTCCTCACGGACGGCTCTACGGGCAACTCGTCCGCTCGTCTTTGCGGCAGCAGTACGTCAAGCGCCAGCGAAGCGACCGCTCCGTATTTTTTTTGTCAACGCGCGTACTTTTTTTTCCCCTCCTGCGCTGTGCGTAAGACAGACGCGTCATACACCTCACGTTGTTCAGCTCGCCTCGATGTGCGATTATGACGCGCTCTGCTGATGAAACGGCCGCTGGCACAATCGGGTACCTAACTGTCCCGAACTGTCGCACGCTATTTTTATTACCGTACTGTTCTAGCGATCGTTTGGAGTACTGAAAAGTTGTGTTATTCTCCTTCCTGTTGCCGTTGGCTTGGCTTAGTTCTCGGGCGATTTTTGCGTGATGCATATGCGGCGGGGTTTCGCGTCCCACATTCTGGTACGGCGGCTAAGGATTTAGCGTAAGCCATGCGTATTGCAGCGCTTATTTCCTGTCTGCTACGTAGTGCTCAGATGTGAGAGCGCCATTCCGTGTTGTGCGCGCGAGCGCTACCGAAACTGTGTGCTTGATTTCATTCATTCATTCATTCATTCATTCATTGGTGGTGCATGCGTGACTGCAGGTGAGATCATTCGTATATGTGATGTACCCGACTGTAAGCACACGAAAGTTTCGTTTAGTGCCCGGTTCTCGCAGCATATCGCGTTGGCTGAGGTAATTCTCGCTTTTTTTTGTTAGGTGTGTTTGCTTAGGTCGTTGTGCGACAAGTTCTGCGACCCCGCAACAACTGAGGGGGGCGTACTGTTGTGGTTGCATTGCTTTCAAGAAATCGGTTACCAAAGGCGGTGTTCCGGCTCCTACGCCTTCATCTGTATTCGGCGCGTGGTCCCGTTTTCAGAGTCAGTGACTCGTCGCTTGAGAAAAAGAAAGATTGCGCTCATGCCTGCCCGAGAACCCGACGTTGTTGCCTCGTATCTCGCGCCTCGTTGGGTTTCTTGCTGCTTGGCGCACGTATACATACCGCCGCAGTCTCTGCAGTCTCACGGTCTTGGCACTTCCAAAACCAGCCAACTCCGCGCGCGCTGCACAGCTTCCGGCAGAGCGAGTTCGTGTGTGTGTGTGACTCACGGTGCGAGGCTAATTTCTCCATTTGCTTTTAAATTTTTATCTCTCTTCTTTCACCCTTTCTCCAACGGTGCTGGCGCCGAGGATTACGCGCCATACGGTCGCGGAGGAATACCATTTTGTAGGCGTGTGCGCGGTGGGTTATATTATACCAACCATTATGCCGATTGTACTAGGTGGTGCCCGTGCAGACGACGTATGCGCAGCAGGCGGGATCTCGCTTCCTCGGCTGGCGACACAAAACAGCTGGCTGGGCCGTGCTCTTGCATCTGTGTTTTGTGTTTGTATGTCGACCTTTCCCGCTCTCCCCTTTCCTTCTCCTGTCGTCTGCTCGTCAACAGAGTTTTTGTTCTTAGTACCATATCCCATCCGTTATTCTGTTCCGCCTTGGCTCCCCTCTCTCCTTCTTATTCTTATTCAAGCACGCATTCGAGAGCTCGCATGCTGCGGTGCGCGCGTGAAAAAGAATCAAACGCAATGTTGCGCTGAGGCAAAATGAAAAAAAAAAAAAAACTAAATAAATCAAAACAAAAGGAAAGAAAGAAAACTCGTGCTGCGCGCTGTTGACGGGGCGCCGAGTTATTAGAGCAGAAGAATGACACGCTACCTGGATTCGAACAATCCGGACGCCCTTCACACAGGGAGCGGGGGAGGGGATGCTTTTCAACGCCCCCCTTTTCTTTCCTCTTGCTCCTTTATCTTTCTGTGTTTCTTTTTCTCCGTCTTGCCGTTCTTTATTTTGTTTCCTGTTTTCCCGTTCTTTTGCCCGGCCATTATCCGTTCCTTATTCGCGGCCTGCGTACGCGGCTTATCGGTATACACCCGCGAACCTCGTTTGCGTAAACACGAGCTGCGTCTTTTGAGTTGCGTGCCGTATGTTTTGTTTTGTTTGTCTAATTGTTTTTACTTTAGATACGGCTGCTTCCGCGCCGTTATTGCAGTTTCTAACGGATCCAATGAGTGCGTTAAAGGCACCCCCTTTCGTTTCTATCTTCTCTCTTTGTCTGTGTGTGTGTGCTTGTGTGCGCGCGCGTGTGTGTGTTAATTCTAGAAGTTTATTAAGCATTCCCTTTCTTTCTTACTGGAATCTCCGCGACGCAGAACTCATGAACCGCCCCGCTCTGAAATTGTGCTACGTTGTTGCAAGAGGGCGAATGTCGATTTCGCGCCGCGGTGGCCCAGACGGGCAAAGACGTTCTGCTGCCGTTCACAAACGAGGTCATGGGTTCGATCCCTGGCGGCGGCCGCGCTCCGATGAGAGGGAGTGCAATAATGATTGTGTGCTTTTAGATTTAGAGAAACGTTAAAGGGGCCTTGCCCCCAACAGCTTTTCTTCAAAACTGAGAATGCGCTGAAAGAAGTAGAATGCCTGTCAGTGGAGATATTCCCGCAGAACTGTTCAAGAAGGGCCCAATAATAACGGAGATATAAATAGTGCAATGTTCCTTTCTCCCATTCCTCCTCAACACAACGTTTCCAGTGTCACTTTGGAACGTTATACGCCCCGCGATTTAACAAATTTTCACTTTGTTACCAGTGAAGTGTGTTAATGCTTTGCTAAAACAGTGCCAATCACCCTAATCCGCTGCTTTCAAATTTGCAATTCGCGTTAGCCAATCAGCGCAGTCAGTGCAACGGTTTACCGTGTTCTTCCGCAGCTTGGACATCCTTAACCGCGACGTCTGCTCTCTCGGCGTAAAGCAGACGTATAGCAGGCGACGCCGAAATACGCTGGGGCATTCTGTAGTCTGGTTGGTGTTATGAGGAAAGCTTGGATAAGTGTACGCTTCGGAGAGCAGCGTACGCACATTGTGAAGTGTTTTCGATTTTGTTTAGCCGGACGCCTGCCGTAACATTTTGGTGTGACATTTAGTCAGTCTGTTGATGTACATTCTTTGAACGGTGATAGCCTCGACCGGCGCATAAGAACTGTCAGAAAGCGGAACTACTTTATCTTGCTCGTCAGCGACCCAGAGCCGTAGCCTTAGCGTGCCTCGTAACTTTGACCTTTTGAGTGATGTTGTATAGATTCCCTGCTGCGTGCAGGGGGACATTATTCAATTGGCTCGCAAGTTCTTCACACCATCGTTTAAAGATGGCTAACATTTTCCCAGTGACAACAATGGCGTCCTATATGGATATCCGACACGGATATCCTAGGGATGTGTCAAGTGTACGTCCTGAGGACGTCTCTCACACGATAGTTTGGCCCCGTTTTCAGTGTCCTGCGGACATCCCTTGCATGTCCGCGAGGGACATCATGGGGACATGCTGCGTACGTGTTAGGAACATATGTCAGTTCCTTTTGTACAGTGTTTGCTATGTCTGTTACGGTCGCAGCGCACGCTCAGTGACAGATGCAACGGGCAGAGCGCAAACGCGTACACGGGCATTATACGCGCATTATACTCTTGATTATTCAAGTCCTTCCGCCAAGCGCAAGAGGCTCATTGAAGTACCTGAAGATTTAGAAGTAAGTTTTGCCATCGAATCGGTAAATTACGACGTAAACATGCGTTGCAGACGTGATACCATCGGATTGTATAATTCGAACATGCGAGAAAACATAATTCTGTTTACGAGGAAGCCCAAACACAAGTCCCCAATTGAAGGACAAATATTCACGTGCATGCCGAAAAAGGTCCTGTGCGATATCCTGGGGAACATCCGTGATGGACCTCTGGAAGACGTTCTATTTGTCTCAGAAAGGGTGCACGGACATTGGGATGTGATTCGGATGTCCTACGGACGCCTTGCCGTGTTCCAAAAGTGTTTCAATACACCCTCAACTTCCGCGTCTTGTGCTAGCGTCCCCAGTTCTGGCGCTGAATCGGACGATGCACTCTGTAATTCTCCGGCGAAGCCATTGCACGCTGAAGAGAGGGCGGTCACGCCCCCACTTGAGATTCTTTCGTACGACGCCGATTCGACCGACCTGCGGCTACTGACAGTAACGGAATGCGTACTGCATTCCCCTGGTAATCAAAGCGTTATCTCTCCGGCCATTGTTTAGCATTGTTATCGCTGACTTAGCCGATTATCTGCACCGCACTGAGGCGCGCTTTCGTCATTTTCTCAGCGCGTGCGCAGTGCCCGCGAGTGTTGGGGACTCGTTAGCTGCGTGTTCGTATACAAAGGGGTCACATTTGCAGACTAAGACTGCTAGCAGACGACTATCCTTGATACTTCTGCTCTCTTTCGCTGTTCGCCGATTTGAACGACAGATTTTACTTGCAAAGTAACTATTGCAAACTATGCCAATTGTTGCCCTCAAAGAGAAGGATGCTATACTTAACGTCGCGGCATCTCCGTGACGTTCAACTTGGCAGGGAAGCAGCCTGTTTGTTAACAAAGCGGGCAAAGCGCAGACGACCATCGTTGAGACTTCTGTTCTTCTGCACTGCTCACTGCTTTAAGCGATACTTTGCGAAGTGACTTTTGAAAAATACGTCAAGCGTGTGCGTTGGTCTTGCTTTCAAAGAGACACTATACTGAAATTAACAGCAGCGCCGTAGCATCGTCGTGACATTGCACTCAGCAGCAGCGAAGCTGCATGTTTATAAACAAAGCGCACAAAGCGCACAAAGCGCAGATGACTTGAAACTTTTGTATTTCGCGCAGTTCGCCGTGTTGAAAAACATGTGTTGCTAAGCAACTTTTGAAAACTGTGCCGGTTATCTCATATGCTAGTCTTGATTTAAACGAAAATTCGCTTTCACGCTATTACAGTTTGCGCTAAATTTCGATGTCCACCGCGGCTATATAAGAAGCTCGATAAGTAAAAAATAAAGCTATAATGTTGTCTATTTTGTATAATTTAGATGCAGTCGTTGGAGATAACAAGCAGCGAATAAAACTAGTCTATAAAACCTAAGCTGCGATAACTCGCAACAACTTCGCAACTGGAACACACACACGCGCGCGCGCGCACTCGCACGCACGCACGCACGCACGCACAAACGTTTATTACCAAGTTTTGCGAAAAACTCACGCCCTTCGAAACGTTGCAGTCATTCACGGAAGCGCATTCGTACCTCGGATAACTCGGAGTTCATTTTTGCTTACTTTCTATTCTTTTTTTACGAGATCAAATACGTACGCGCGTCCACTTCGATATGCGTAACGGTTTCTGCAGACTCCAGTTGACCTCGCCGCCCCAGGCAACATTCGCGCATCGCTCCAATACGTTCTGTAAACCTCGCGTACTTCTACTTCCTCTTATGTTGGAATTTTTTTCTTTTTCTTTTTTTTGCGGGCCGATATTATATTAGCCGTCGCGCGAAACAAGCTTGCGGTTTCAGGAACATTCGAACCGTAGAAATGCTTCCCCGGTCGATGGAAAAAAAAAATTCCTCATCGTTATTTTTTATTTTTTTGGCCCGGGGTCGAAATCCTCCAGACCGCAGGGCTGCAAGAGATGCGAAGGGAGAAGTAGAAAGAAAAAAAAAAAAGAGGGAGAAAAAGGGAACGCGGAAAGGGCCCATCACAGGAAGGAATGGGATAAAAAAATGACAAAGAAAGAAAGACGTAATGCCCGTCTCCAGAGAGCTGTAGGTATCGGACGGAACGAAATAAGTGGCGGGGGATGATGTGGGGAGAGGAAGGATGGGGAGGGATTCGGTCACCCGTGTTTCCATCTCGTCCTCCGAAAGTCGATGACAAGCGCGCCAACTCCATGCAGTGCGGCGAAACCTATACGTGCTACGTATTCGGGTGGAGTGTCGCGTCGGTTGACGTGAACTTGTTCATCGCTGCAGTACTTTCCGCCGCAGTTCTGCGAGAAGAGGCATCATTTTAATACCGTAAATTCCTCGGTTATTACGATATCGCTTGATTCGAAGTATCGCTTGATTCGAAGAGCGAGTAAAATGGAGGGGTTTGATGGGGCTCGATTTCTTAATTTTTTTTTTTTGTATGTCACAACCATGCGCAGAAAGGACAGTGAACCCAAAGCAAGCACAGGGAAAACTAGTTGTTACGTTTCAATGAATTGTAGAAATGTCGAGGTAAAGGGCTGCACGCGCGAAGATGAGACAAGTCCGTGTACTACACTCTTAAGCAAAATTACACCATTTTGCCACGCAACGATAATCGTCATCTGTCTTGTCCGTATATCCTTTCTTTAGCGCGGCGAGCCCGGTACTTCCACGTAAGGAACGGCATTCCCGTTATCAGCATGACAGAGCACTTTCGACAGGAAAGTAGCGAGTGCAGCGTTTTCAAGGAAGGAAACGCAAGCAAGACAGATGACAATTATCGTTGTGTGGCAAATATACACCCCAAAAGGTGTGCATTTGTTTAAGAGTGTACGCTCTAACAAAAAAACGCCCTTTGCGGTGTATCTTGGCCCCAAGCAATAACCATCTCTGGCTTGCGTTTCCTTTGTCGAAAACTCTGCACTCGCTACGTTCCTATCAAGAATTCTATGTCACAGTGATAACGCGTTTCGTGACCGCAAGCTACCGGGCGCGCAGCGTTAAAGGAAGGAAAAGCATGCATGATAGATGATCATTGTTGTGGGACAGACGTACGCTCCCAAGAGTGTAAACTTCTTTTAGGAGTGCACTCGTCGTTCCTAAACTTGGGAGCTGAACGATGGCAGCGCCAGCTGCTCCCTCTAGTGATTTCAGCAGGAAACTGTAATCTGGCTGACGAGACCCGTGCGATAGCTTTCGCCGTACTGCATGCAACTGTCTAGACGGAAGTATGGGAGCTCAGCGTCATGATAACGCGATCAAGACCCCCCCCCCCCTCTCCCTGTGCTACTCTAGAGGGCGACGACAGGCGGCCGGGTTCTCGGACCCCGGCTCGGTCGGGCTTGAAAGAGCGAAAGCAGCCAGCGGGAGCCAAGCCAAGCCGATCCGATGCGATGATGGCTACGATGGCGGTCTTCAACGAGTTGGGCTGCGAGGGGGGCGATGTAGGGGACGCAGATTTCTTGCTCATTGGCGCGAAAACTTGCGGGAGCCACTTCCTTCTCGGCAATCCTTTTTTCTTTTTTTTCCTTGCCTCGGTGTGTCCTTATCGTCGAATAGGCGACGACATGCCGAGCTTGCCCGTTATATACGTGTAATGTATGACTCCGCGCGCGTCGATGACTGCCATAAAGTGGGATATTGGATGGCCTCACGAAAGTCTTTGGGCGTGTCTTGGGTTGTTGCCGTAGCATCTCCCGGCGTGGAAGACGTTGATCGCATCGGCGCATGGGTGTCGAGCAGACTTCGCTCGGGTTTGTTTATTCATTTGCTATGCGCTCTTAGGAAACAGTATAGGCGTTAGGGGGCTTGCACGGTGGGCTTCAAACGATCGGGGCCAAACTAGAAGAAACAAGTAAAGGCGCGAAAAAACTCCGGGAAACGAATGAGTCAATGTTCGCGCAAGGCGGAGCGAAAACAAAAAGGAACGAACGTGAAAACAGGAGCAAGTGTGAAAAATTTGGAGGACGCTTGAGCTTCGCCTTTAAGAGTGGAACGCGATAGATTTCAAAGATCCCTGACTGCTTGTCACGCTTCCCGGCAACCGCAGCTTTCTTGCGGTTGCGGGGAGGCGAGCGCGTTTCAAGGAACCGAGCTGGCCGCGCCGCTCGGAAAAGGGGTTTATGTTTGGGTTTCCGCGTAACAGAATTATGTTTGCTCGTACATTCAAATAAAACTCCGACGCTATCATGTCTGTAGGTTGTGTTTAAGTCGTACTTTACGATTTTTCTGACGTATGTTACTTTGAGGAATTCACTTATTTCAGTAAAGACTCTGCGCCACGCGGAAGGCCCGCGTGGTTGTGGGTCGGAATGATTTTTCGCCAAGCGACGTCCGACGCCGACATCGGATTTTTTGCGACACCGGGGCCTTCGCGTTAAGACAGCGCTGGTCCTGTGTTCATGTGGGTTCCCGTTGTCCTCGCGTAGATTTGGCTCAAAAAAAAGAAAGAAAAACTTCGTTTATGATGAACCACAAACTATAGTCTACTCCAAGATGCTTTTGAAATCAATCATTCTGATTATGTAACGTTAGCTATGAGACGTTAGAGAACGTGTAGTTGTTTTTCGCTGGCGGTTATTATTGCAGGAAGGTGATTCACGTCCCGTTCGGATTGACCGTGATAAGGATATCTCCGAAAGAAAATAAAGCATCGGTTTTACAGGAAGAAAAAGACAACAACTTATTGTTCACGATCCAAGCTCCATGAAACATTGCCGTGACGATGTAAAGTCAGTACGGCGGTAGCGACGAGGAGCGACCGTAATTCGAGGTGTGAATTGAGGCCGGTGCTGAATAGGCGCGGTGGTAAGAGACAGAAAGACGGCAGCACGTAAGGATTAGAGGGCGAACGCGTACAAGGCTTGACATTCTGCCTCCGGTTAAGGGTAAACGTTGAGAGTTAAGGAGGTTGTGTAAAGCGATGAGATTTTCGCTTGCTTCGTTCAGCCTCTTTATTAAACTGCGTCAAAAAGATATACACAGTAACAGTAGGAAGAAGCGCACTGATCCAGATCCCTCTTTTTGATCGACGTCAGCTATTGGCCAATAGCAGCCGCGTATGAGAATCTGCTGTATTATACGAAATAAAGCGTCCAGAAAAGAGTGAGGGGAAGAGGCTTCTGTTGAAAAGAGAGCGTTTGAGGGAAAGGTGACTTCGCTCGCCGCTGCGAGATCCACACGCGGCTGAAAAATTTCGATGAGATGTTCGCAGCAGCGTGTACGCTATCCGCGGACTGTGTGTGTGTGTGCGCGTGTGCGAGTGCGTGTGTGCGTGCGTGTGCGTGCGTGCGTGTGTGTGTGTGTGTGTGTGTGTGTGTGTGTGTGTGTGTGTGTGTGTGTGTGTGTGTGTGTGTGTGTGTGTGTGTGTGTGTGTGTGTTTCACCAAGCTCGAGTGGTGGGTCAGGGCCCCTTTAAATTGTGTTACACAGTTAACGGCGATACGATCTTTATTGTCATCGCATGTGACGTGCAGTCTCACACAATATTTTATGTTTACGCATCGTATACAGGTTACAAACCAAAGCGAGACCAAAAGAGCGCCAAGGGTACAAAGTGGAGTTCGCGTCCCTCAACACTTGTGTGCTGCTTGCGTCCGGACTGACTCAGCGACGGCCACGCGAAAAGCCGGAGGGAGGTATATAGGCGAACAGATGGAGCGGCAGTGGGACTGTAGACGGAGTGCTTATGCCGTGGAAATTGGCAGCCATTATAGGATATACGTTCGGCTGACGCCGAACATGGCAGAGAAGTCTGGAGACTCCGATAGGGAAGATGCCTTCGGCTTTATGATCATGATGGTAGCTGAACAGCAGACACAAATGCGTACGTTGTTTGTGACCATCCTTGTCGGGTGCGACGTACTTTCCTTTTTTTTAGCTGGCGCGTTAGAACTCGTCGAATGCGATGTTGGCTTGGTCTCGCGCGACACCTTTGGGGTGTCCTGTTGCGTTGCTATATACTGTGGGCGTCCTGGAGTGGATGTCCTCGCAATAGCGTGTCGGCGAGGACTTCAGTTGGGGACGGTCGTACGTATATGTCACGTGTTTGGGCGACGATTGTCAATTAGGATTTTAGCATGCTAGCCGTTCGCAGGCGTACCGTTGTGTTGGCGTTGACGATATCGACCGCGAATGCGCGGAGTTATTTGCTGCTTCCGCCCGGCAAGATAGAAAAGTCTTACATGTCATATAGTGCTACTACTAATAATAATGCTGCTGATACACTTAAACCTCGATTTAATGAAGTCGATGGGACATGTTTAATCGAAAGCACAGAATAAACAGAAGAAAATCGGTAATCTTGCCTGCGCCCGCGCTTTTAGCGCGTGTGAGTTTATTCTTGGGAGCAGCGGCGTACCCTTACGTTCCCCATATTAAACCCCTAAATGTTTGTTAAATCGGGCGAGATGTTGGGTTCACTTCGTTGTTGCGAGTTTTTCAACGCATTATAGGCTCTGTAAATATGTGACGTGAAAACGAACACACTTCGTTAAGTCGAGAATTTCGTCAAATCGAGATTAGCTTGTACTACTATAGACAGCGTTTTAAAAATGTCTGCTCGCGTCGGCGGTCTCATTATATAGTGCGCCGTGATAAGTATTTTGCGCGATTCTCCGTGGGCACTTCATTTCGCATAGCGCGGCTTTCAAGTTATCAGCTGCATCATCCACGTGCACGACATATATGTATACGTTTATAGGCATGCACACCTTTCATGTATGTGCACATCCGGCCTTGTCAAGTGCGCAGCGACCTGTCGTTTGTCGCCTGTGTATATATATTAAACGTGGCATTGAACTCTCTCGAATGCGACACGCTTGACGCATTTCTGAGTTTGACGTGACGTCTGCCCCCCCCCCCCCCCCCCCCCCTCTTTGTGCGAGTACATCGCACCCAAGGCTGCGTGCGACAGTCGTAGATGAGTTCCTGCTGCGTCTAGCTGCGCACGTGGTGTGTGTACCTGCGTCTGCGTGTGTGAGTATACATTCGGGGTGCACCGGGTGCATCGGCAGAACGCCCTTCTGTTTGTTTATATCTGTCAGCTGAAGCGTTATTGTCGTTTATGGCTTATAGTAAACGTATCACTGCGATATAGATTCGGACTGCCCAGGGGGGGCTTTGTGAAGCGTCGTATGGACGGCATGTGCATCCAAATGCCTTTCACTTTCGCCGCAAACTGCACGCAAGCGAAAAAAATCGGTGAAATCAATTGGTGTCAGTGAGACAAAGCCCTGAAAAACAAAACATGGTATTTTACGATAAAATTGTAAACTTTTGCGGCAGATATGAACTTTCCGTTTGTTTTGGTCTTACGTTATAGTACTGTGAGCGTGTCAGACAAAAAGGTTACACGCCGGCATTACCCGCGCATGGCCCGTGGGAATGGCTTGTGCATGTTTGGCGTGCTGCGTTAGTGCGCGACGCAAAGTAGTTCCGCGTTTGGACCGGCGTACCCGCTTGCTCGAAGCAAAAAAAAAAAAAAAAAAAAAATGTAGGGAAATAGAAATCAAAACAAACATATAAAGCAAAGATGGAAGAGAATACAGACGAGCGCTTTTCAAAACGGGTTTTGTTTTTTGCGCGGACGAACGATTACCGACCGCGAACTCGAGAAAGCGCTTTGACATGACGTCGCGCTCGCCGCCTTCTTTTCCGGTGTCGTCTGCTCGCCCAAGTTCCGAACAGCAGTACAGACGCGTGCACGTGCTAGCAGACGAGCAGTGCACACGCACCGTTTCGTCTGCTCTCGTTGTTGGCTGAAGCCACATCCGTAACCGATCGGAAGTTTTGGCTTGCAGTTGAGAGTCGGAGTGTGTAAGGCAGCTAGCTTTACCCACTGCACTTTTGACGTTGTTTTGCAACTCTAGCTCGTTCTTCTTTTCCGGCGTTTTGGTTTTCGCACTGTTGCGGGTAAATCGTAGCTAGTTTAAACCTGTTCTGTGTGCCCACGTACGCAACTTGACGCTGTCTTCTTTTCTTTTCTTCCCGCCTTTGTGACCTGGTTTTTCTTCTTTTTGGTGGCGTAATGCCTGCTCTCGATTTCTTCCTTTCTTTCTTTCTTTCTTTCTTTCTTTCTTTCTTTCTTTCTTTTTAAACAAGCGTCACCGCTAATATTGCTTGGCGCTTCTGACGAAATGTGTCAGGGAGCCGCCTGACTTTCATTCATTCATTCATAAAATATACCTAATTGTATTTTTGGTGCAGTGGAAAGACCGGCATTATGCTGCAATGCTGAGACACCTTCAGCAGCTGATACGTTGACAAACTACGAATTAACTTCCTTTTCACCCGTATAGCCTTCCGTGCGTTTTTTTAAGAGGAAGCTTTGGCTCGGGCCCAACTGCGATGCAGCCTATTCAAATACATGTGGAAATGCTTTTCTGAGATAACCATTGGGCCGATTTTAACGAGATATGTTGCATTTGAAAGAGAACGTTAACTTCTAATGACTGTTGGCGGCGAAATTTTGATTTAGGGCCTGAATTTTTTTAATGGGATTTTTAAAAATCGGTAGGTTTGAAAAAAAATATAGAAGCACGAGGTTTACAAATTTGTGGCTCTGCACTTAGAAGGATATCGTAGTTCTGTAAACTGCATCCATTAGAGCATCCTAAGTGGACAAATTTAATGTGTCAGTTTATATACTACGTGAATATGTTGTGTCGTTTACAGGGGCTTTGCCAAAGTTCTACTGACAGCTTGGTGGTATTCTTGAAAACCATGTATAATATATTAATTTGGTCAGCTCTAAGTGTACTATCAGCTGCCATTTACAGAATTGTGATATGATTTTCCATTGCTGAGTTACACAGGTGTAAATTTCATAGTTTCGTTTTCAGAAAATTTGCGATTTCACCAAGTTATATTAAAAAATTCACGACCTGAATAAAAACTTTGCAACCAACAGTCACTATATTTTAACTTTGCTTTTATATAGAACAAACCTAATCAAATTTGCTGTAGTGGTTGCTGAGAAAAACGATTTCTTTTTTCACATGTATTAGATAGGATGCCCGGAGCCAAAGCTGCCTCTTAACAGTAACATCGTTTTCGCATCCTTACTACTGCTACTACTACTACTACTACTACTACTACTACTACTACTACTACTACTACTACTACTACTACTACTACTGCTGCTGCTGCTGCTGCTGCTCTACCGCTGCCACCGCCAGGTGTAAACGTTTAAAAAAAAAAACGCGTGCCACTTCGTCCGTTAGGGGGCACAACACTCGCCGGCCTTAAAGGCAGCTAGCTGGCAGTTGTCGAGAGAAGCAGAGAAAGATGGTTTGTGTCGAAAAGAGAAGAGAGAAAAAGAAAATCGAGTGCCGCGGGTGTGCAACAGCACCCTGGGGCCACCTCGGTGAATCATTCCCGGCAGCTAACTCTTTCCGAGCACGCAGTGGTTTTTGGCCGCCACGACGTGTCGAGCATTCGTTCACAGCGCCGCGGTCAGCCGTAGCGGAGAGAGACGGGGATATACGCTCCAGGGTGGACGCCTACAGGCAACGTACCCTACTTTCTGGGGTGTACAGCACGTACCTCGGCTTTGCTGAGGCCCACACCGTTCGTTGTCTGCAACGTGTAAGCCTGAAACAGACGAAGAAGAAAGCTTAAAACACACACACGTGCACACGCACTCACACACTTGCTAGAGATGTCACACATCGTCTCTGAGATCAGCGGGCGCGCACCAACGCACCGACGGTCTTGGACGCTGTGGGAGGCGATCGACGCGGTAAGAAGAGAGCATATATGATGCCCGGGTACACACAGAAAAGCGGGCAAGCAGACGACACGCAGACGACGCAGATCGACGTACGCGCATCACACAGGCAGGCGAACCCGGAGGTGACCAAGTGAGCAAGCGACGCTTTTTACGCGGACATGCAGATGAAGCACACGGATGCACAGACAAGCAGAAGACACAGACACACGGACCGACGACACACACGAACAGACGACGCACGCATACCGATAGCGCATTTACATTTGCAGAGAGCCATCAGGGGGGAGGTTTGCGCAGCATACGTTTCATGCACGGAGGCGGCAAGGCATCTTTCTTTTTCGCACTGCGGCGCAAAGAAAACTTCGACGCGCGGGCAATTTCTCACGCACTTAGTTTTGGAAGCCGCTCGTTGACTTCCGCTGTTTCGCTCGCACGGTGGCGCTGCGAGCACCTGAACGCTAAAGCCCCTGAAACTTCGTAAAGTAGTGCCACTCTCCTCCTCCGCGTTCACTCCTCCTCGTTTCTCCTCTCTTTCACGCTCCCTCCTCGATCATGGCGCCGCCTACGTTGCTCGAGCGCAGCAGACGACCTTTCGCAGAGTGAATGCACGCATAGCAAGGCAGTGCTCTTTAGGCGTTCACGTTGGCTTTCCAGCTCCGCGTAACTTCGTGCACAGCATAGAATTTCTAGTCGGATGCTTATACAAATTCGGTAACGGCAGCTTTTGTTTCATTTTTTGATAACTATTTCTTAAAAAAAGTATCTGAAGGAGTGTTAACGCTGTGCGTTGACGACTGCGAATGTATCGCGTACCCTACAATTAGGTACGCAACATTTGTCAAGGGCGTGTCGCAAGATCTTGTTGCGAATGGTTGTAAATAACACGTTTACCATCGAATGACAACCTCTTGGCTTCCAGCAAGCCCTCAGCCTAAAGAATCCGCGCCGCCCTTACCATGTGAATTCGCGGCGCGTATCAGCTATGACGTACAAAGGCTGACGGAGATCACTGCTCTGGAGGTTCGAAAGTGTATTACAGGCTACAGTGCCGCCAACGTGCGTGCTTGCCAATCTAAGCGCGCGCAAAGCCTCAGAGGTGGGCGATGGTGCTATTATGTTTCTCGTGTCTCAACGCCGACAGAAATACCGCGGCCGATCATCGAGTCGGGACTGTGCGTAGCCAAGAAAATAAAATGAGTTTTTTAGCATTCGTGCGCGAAGCGGGAGCGCGATAACAATGCTTGACTCAATCTCAAACAAGACCACTGTGGCCTTCAGTAATTTTTTCAGGTTAATGACTTATCACGAATAACACTTCATCGTGCGTTGGTTCGTCCGTTTACTAAGTGACGTACTTCTCGCGAACCGAGTTGCACTGAGGTGCATGCATTCAGGACGGTTGTACTCCCTTCGAAGTAACATTTGCGAGACATGACTTTATTAGTGAAGTCATGATCGCGCAGAGAATCCCCCCGCCATGACGCGGCCGAAATTGCAGCAAGTGAAACGATGTTTTATCCATAGGTTAAAATGATATGAAACGGCATTCGAGTTGCAAGTCAACAGTTTATTTTCACATAGATGCACTACAGATTTGCCTTTGCAGTCACAAGTCCGTGTGCACCATTTATTGTCTCATTGCGTAAATAAACGCACCAGCCTAAGAGTCCTACAGCAAGCGCGTCTCAATTAGGCATAGTGACTGTAGAAACTAATAGTGGCATAGACGAGCAAGCGAACGACTATATGAGCGCGCGAACTAAACGAGCGCGCAAACGACTAAACGAGCGTGCGAACGAACGAGCAAACGACTAAGCACGAACGACGACTAAACCAGCCAGGGAACGGGCGGGCGACCGCACGTTTTCTTTGCGAGTGCTCCACCGCCGCATCTTAAGCTTCGCACACTTTAAAGCGCACGCGAATTAGCACATACGTTTCAATTACATATGATGCGGTCGCTCGACGACGAACGCACCGCGTAACACGGTTTCGGGAGAGCACGCACGCTTTTCATCGGTGCCTCTGTATCACAAATCCACCGGGCGACCGCCAACGAGGAACACGAACAAATGTGGCAAACAAAGCTAGTCTATCTAAAGAAGGCTAGTAAGTAACCACAAAAGGCAGAGAGTTGCTCTCCTGAGGCGTTTTCATGATCGAGACTGAAATTTTATCAAAAGGACTGCGCTGAATCCTAAAAATTTCGTAATCACGTTATCGCACGCAACCTCGCGTGCCCGCGAACTCAAGCCGGTTGGCGTTCAAAACGATTAAGCGCACCAAATGTGACTAACACGACCACGTAGTGCGCATAAAGCAAAGCGGACGTTGCGTAAAAATCATGTTAAAGCGTGCGTACAAATGACAACATGCACAGTGAACTGTGCAATATCTACTACGTTATTGCCCGCAGCACAATACGCAAGCTTGGCACATACAATACTCTGAGAGAGCCACAACTTACATCACATAGTCGCGTGGAGGAAGTTGGTCGGAAGTTGTCCCTCCCGATTCGGTGAAGCCATATCTTTCTCCTTAACGCGTTGCGCTTACCGGACGGTATCGCGAACATATTCTTGCCTTTGCTAAAACTATATTGGCATCCAAACGCGCAGCAGGTCATGGTAACAGAAAATGACGTGAAGCGACGTCGCACTTGCCACAAAACATCCTTCAAGGCGTTCACAAGATCAAAACACAGAATAGGAACGGAAGGAATGCCGCCAACAAGCGCCGCTTCTCGAGCAAAGATGGCACTGAAGCGCGACTGTAAACAAACGAAGCCGGTGCAAGGGGCCACGTGATGCCATTAGGCCAATAGCGACGCGGCGTCGGCTTCGGGCAGAGCGCTCGAGGAGGGGGCGGCATTCTTCAAAGCGTGGCACTACTTTACGAAGTTTAAGGGGCTTAAGGGGCTTTACTGAACGCCCGTAACGGCGCTTCTTCCCCCCCCCCCCTTTTTTTTTTCTTTTGCTTTCTGCTCCTATGCAGCCGCTCCCATGCAGCTCCTCCTATGGTGCTGCTTCTTCTTGCACACCGATGCCACGCGCATGCGCCTGTGAGCACAACTCGTCCTTATATTCGTCGTTCTTTATTCTTCATCGTCGATTTGTCTTGGGGCGTATTTCGTTAACGTTTGTTTCTTCTTTCGTGGTGGGGATAGGAGACTCCTTTTCGCGGGAACGAGCGTTCCGACGGCAGTATACACCGCCTGTCGCGATGCTGACGATATCGATCCGGCCAATCTCTTGTTCCTCGCCTTCTTGCTGCATTTCCTCTCCTTTGTTTTCCTTGCACGCACGGTTCACTGCACCGAGTTCCGTGCAGTGAGCCGTGGAGCGAGCCGCGGAGCTTGTGAAGCCGTTACACATTGCTCGCCCGAATCTCTGAGGAGTGTGCGCATTACGCCATTGCATCGGCCGATGCGCGACCAGGCGTGAATTTTTCGTTCAAATCGTCTGCTCTCCGAGTTCGCTTTACTCCTTCACTCGCTTTTTTGCTGGGGTCGGAATTCAGGGGTTACTTCTTTTGCCCGAATCAATATGAACCAATGCACAGTTTTGAGCAGCCGGTTTTTCTTCAAGCTTAACAAGATTACGTCCGGGTTAAGGCTGTACGGCAACTTGGTCTTAACTTAGGTAACCTAAGACCCACAGTGACGTCAGAAGGCAGCATAGCCAATATAGCAGGTGGTGCGTGCTGGCCGTTGTATTATACATCTACAGCGCACAACGTTGGCGTCGAATGGTCTTCAGAGGACATCAGAAAATCGTTAGCCTAATCTGAAGTGGAACTTAAGTTTATGGACTAGGCAGGTTTTAATTTACTCAAGACTTAGTGACGTCAGAAGGTGTCGAAGCCAATAGAAACAGAGGCTGACCGCCGTCTGTGTAGCTGCACAGCGCGAAACGTCGCTTCGAACAAACTTCAGACGCCCGTCAGGAAACTTCGCAATTGAAAACAGCACTTTAATGTTCGGACTTGCTTATCGAATCGCAAATGCAATCTTTGGTTGATCTAATTATAGTTCGTTTGTTGGCGGCCTTTGATCGTGTGTCTGTTGGCTGTACATATAACACACAACGAAAAACGTCGTATAGGGCTATATCTACGCGCGACGAAGCCATGTTCAGACTACAGAGCGGTAACGTGTCTGCGTGTCGTCCGACGTCATTGCCTATAGGATTAAGCGCATTTCCGTAGTTTCACGGCTTCGCCTGACGCCCCCCCCCCCCCCCCCCTCGTGCGCCTTTAGTCTGCAAACATGCCATAACTCTAGCGCCATAAATTCTCTTAAAACGAGTGACTGCCGTTGCACCCGATGCCCGTATTGTTATCCGTTATATAAATCGCTTACACTCAACGTTCTTCGACCAGTTTTCTATCCTAGTCTGTAGAACTTTTCGTGCAATCTTTCGTGTGACGCAAGGCCCAACGTTGCGCCTCATTAGGGGTGCTTTACGGGTGTCCTGTCAGTGGCCCATATAAGCCCATTCACCGCGTGCTAAAAGTAATAGGTAATATCCCCGAAGCTGATCGATCAGTAATAAACGTATACGGACCCGCGTCTTCGTCATTGGACGCCTGCGAGTCGGCGCCCCCGTGCGGCCAGTTAGTTGTGCGCAGTGAGGCGCTTCGCAGGTGACAAGGCACGCCAGTTCTCGCAAGGCAAGTATACGTGGCTTCCGAGATCTCGTGCCGACGCGCGTGACTTCCGAGATCTCGAAGGCCACGAACTATGGAAGTGTATCGGATATGTCAAAGAATGGAATCAAAAAGAAACGTTTTACGATTATTGAAAGATCGCTGCACTTGGTAGTGTTCGAAGGCAGGCAAATCAGAATCTCTTGAGAACGCGGTGTTGTTGGAGAGAATTTTGCCGATGACGTAGCATGCGCATAGCTAATAGTGCGTTGAAATGGCGTACATACCGTTGAGCATGTCTTGCGACCACGTCGCAGCATCCATTCTGTAGCGGTAAGCGTAGGACGCATAGTTTGACCTTCGGGATCATGAACTTCAACGATAATTGGGTAAAGGTTAACGAAATTAAAAGTATTGAAATTGATTTTTTTAACGTACACTTAAATATATAGTACATGACTGTTTTCTTTTTCATTTCGTCTCCATCAAAATGCGGCGGCAGCTGCGGCGGGTGTCGAACCACCGACCTCGAGCTCAGCGGCTCTATGGCACAGCCGCTACTGAGCTAGCTACCGCGGCGAGTAAAGGTCGCCAATGTATACGCAGCAGGAAAAAAAATGCAGTTCCGCCCGAAAGGCGAAGCACCGATGGCGACAGAAAATTAATAGATAGCTGTACGAAGTAAGGATAGTAGATTTATTGGCCGTATAAACTTGTAAACATTCGCTTACTAACTAAATTAACCATGATTGAACGTGTAAGCGCGACTCAACGAGGACGTAGAAAGAAACAGACATGCAGAGGCAGCGCTATCTTTGTATGTCTGCTTCTTTCTACGTCCTTCTTCAGTCGCGCTTACACATTCTATCATGGATTCAAACTAAATAGCCCGCAACGTGTTTTAACTAAATTAACAGGCACGGTGTCACACGCGCACAGGTAAACATGAACACATCTCACTCGATGAGCGCGGAAACTCGCTGTCAAATATCTGGAGTGAGGAATCGCGGCAGCACCGAGCGAATTGACCTTCATGTATCTCTCGCTTCAACGCGAACGAAACGTCGAAAGCACAGCGCGTACGACGCTACCGGGACTACGCACACTATGTAAACATCGCAGATCACTTTGAAGATGAGGCCCGCGCGGGCGCGCACGTTGGCCACGTCGCAGATCGCTTTCAAGACACACAAGCGCCGGCAACGCGTCCCTACGGCGTCCGCCAAAGGCATCTACTATGGCGTCCGCGATTCGCGCGGCCAACGCCGTAGTAAACGCCGCGGTTGTCTCGACTCCGTGCGGAGCGGCGGGCGAGGAGGACATCGAGGCACCCTAGCAGCCGCCCGAGAACCCCCCTCCTCCCTCGCCTGACCCCCCCTGCCTCCTGCGCGAAGGGAGAGGGCACGCGCCCGGCCACCCGCTTTCCTCGCTCGCGCACACGAGATTGAACCGCGTTCGCCGGCTCATCCTCGCAAGCTTTCACTCATACGGAACCTCACGGCGACGCCGACGGCAGAAGTGCGCCTGGAGCGTCCGTATAATTGTTAACCCAATAAAAGTAATATGACCAGCTTGGGGGAACCAGCCACCGCAGCATTCGCATTTCAAAAGGGGGGGCACCCGTAAAATCCATCCATACATCGAGTGCAACGCCGCTTTTTCTCGTACTGCGGGCTTCCTCTGCGGGGGCTGCACAGTATAGCTATATACGTGTGCACTCCATGCAGCACAATGCTGCAGGGCACGACGAAATCGCTGGTCTTTCGCGTTCTCCGGCGGAGACTATATTATAGCGCGACGCGTTTTTTTTTTCTTTTCTTCGAGCAGCCCGCCTTTATCGGCGAACCGGGGTCGCGGCGCAATTTACGTTCATTAACGGTTCGTCGGATGGATGGTGACTGACTTATCTGGCGCGCGAGTAAATGGGACGCTCTAAGGGGGGAAAGGGGGTCGTCGAGCGAAGCGGGACGACGGAAGAGAGCGTGTCCGGTCTTGCTTCACTTTCTTCATTCGTTCATTCCTGTCTTTTTTGTTTCCTTTTCTTTCCTTCGGTGATCCTTTCTTTCCTTCAATCATTCTTTCATGCGTTCGTTCTTTCCTTCCGCCTGCTTTCTGATCCTCTCCCTTATTTCTTTCTCCAGCATGCATCAGCAAAGATTGGGATATATATATATACTCCTGACGCTATGATGCAGTCAAGCGAAATTACAGTTCACTGACGAAGGGAGGATTGGAGCCTTGGTCGGTCGCTGGCCGTCGTTAGATGAAATGCGATTATCTGCGTGGCAGTGGGGGCTCTTTCCTTTTATTGTTTCATGTTCTTCATTCAAGCTCGGACTGGACCGCACGGCAACACGAACTAGAATGGGAAGAAGCGGGCATTGTAGCTCGGCCCGTTTTACATTTACGTGCATCGTTATGTAAACGTCATAACCGAGGGGTCGTATGGGGCGTTGACCCGATTGCATGAAATTCACCATTGAATGTTTCGTTTTTGTGCTGGTTCCTTTTCGCGCGCGCGTGTGTGTGTGTGTCAGCTTACACTCACCGGAACACTTACCCTCACCTTCTCTCTCTCTGGCACACACACACATACACACACACACACACACACACACACACACACACACACACACACACACACACACACACACACACACACACACACACACACACACACACACACACACACACACACACACACACACACACACACACACACACACACACACACACAAAAAAAAAAAAAAAGAGCAGGAGGCCCAAACTATCCCTCCTGGCCGTGTATATACTACTCATCGTGGTGGCGCCCGCATAAAGGTAAAAAAAAAAAGAAAGGAAAGGAATCGAAAAACAAACGGAGACGGGGTAGCAAAACAGAAGAGTGTAACAAGGAGAAGCGTTTTCCTGCAGCCACGTACTCCGCAGGTTTCGTTTTCTTTGTTTTTTGTTTCTTCGTGTCTCTTTTGTCTTTCGTCACACTGTCTGTCTCTCGAACCCGTTTCTGCTGCATCTCGCTGCCTTCTGCTAGGACAACATACTATGCTCGAGCAGCCCGCCCGACTCCCGCTCCTGTATATGCGCGTGCGCTAGAGTATACTGTTTTGCGGAGTCGTCGACCTTCTCACCTTGCCCTCCCCGCTACTCGTGTTGCCGTCGCGTTGTAGTAGCAGTATACGTTGTCGTAGAGCTGGTACTGGTCGGCTGCGTCTGGTTCGTATCGTTGGCGCAGACGATCGATCTCTTCTGCAAAAGAAAACAATGCAATAACGGAAGGTGGTTGGGCAGCGATGCAGGGACAGACGAGGAAAGAATGCGCAGAGCTCTAACTATAAAGACCCGGTTGCAGACTACGTGCTTTTTATCAGTCCTGGAGTGGGGAATTTTGAAGATTGACAAATTCCGCCGTATTTGTCGAATTCGCCATCTTGTCGGCTCTGATTGGCCCGCAGGCCTGGTACGGCGGCTGATTGGCGCGGAACGCCGCCATGCACTGCAGTAATAGACAACATGGCGGAATCTGACGGGGTTCCACAATGTCACTTCTGGTAACCAACCGCTTGACAGAAGACTAGCGAGCCATGCGTCTGCAATGCCGTCGTGTGTACTTCAGCGCTAAGGTTTTTCTTGGGACTTTAGTCTGCACACCTCAGTAGCGCTGCACAAGCACTGGTATTTAAAACACCCACTGTTAACGTACGATAAGCACACGAACGCAAGCTAACACATTACTTCATTGCAGACGATGCGATTTCGCTCCGTATATTTACCGACCGATTCGGCATAAGAATTTGCGAGTCGTCTGCAGTTCCCGTACACCTGTTATGCGCACCATGTTACGCCGCACGAACCAGAACAATTGTGTAATAAAACACAAGTGCTAGGATGCCAACGAAGTTGTGTTGGTAGAGAGCTAGTGTGACATTTGTTTTAGCTGACGACGCGCTTTTATACGCCGCTGCTTAGAATATTTGTTGGTCTTCTGTCTGTTCATGTGTGCTCGGTCTAACGCACACATCTTTAACAGCGCAGCAGCAAGGCCGAGTGGCTTCAAGTTCTGAGAAAAATGGGCTTGTGGGTGTGTCGGCTGAAAGGCCCTCCCCCCTCCCCGTGACCCCCCTTGTGGAAGCAGCAGCGTCGTCTGACTCCGTGGAACGAGGAAGAATTGCGCGCCAGCCCACCAACCGTTGCTCTGTTGTTTTTCCCCCTAACGTTTCACTTTGGCGCTGTTCCTTTCTGGGATTGTTCAGTGAGCCTCGCCGGAGTAGCAGCGAGCAATGCGCGCTTAGTCTTGGTCGCGCCCTCTACGCCACCTTTCAGAACGTCGTTTCTCGGGTATGTCGTTTTCATGCCGTGTTCTGGGTCATACCTGCCTGTTGGCTGTGTGCGTGCCTATTTGCCACTTGGCCGCGCATATGTCGACAAACTAAGCGGTCACTCACTCACTCACTCACTCACTCACTCACTCACTCACTCACTCACTCACTCACTCACTCACTCACTCACTCACTCACTCACTCACTCACTCACTCACTCACTCACTCACTCACCATCATTTTGTCCTGGTCATGCGCTCATTCGCACTTTTACACTCACCGTGATTTACTCGCGTTCACACAAGGGGTGGATCCAGGGTAATCTTCGGGGGAGGCGTTGAAGGGTGGGGGGGGGGGGGGGGGGGGGCGCCCGCTTGGACTCTGTGAATCCGCTGGTGGTTCGCATTCACGTCGACTCGCACACATTAGGGCGCATTCGCGTTCACACTTACTGGCACTCGCTCACATTCACGCTGACCCTCAACGCTCACGTTCACGCCTCACTTACACTCAATGGAACACTTGCGCTCATACTCACCTGCACCGACATTCACCGGCGCTCAAATCCCGTCACGGTGTCACTTACGTTCACTCACGTCTGTCCGCATTCACTGGCTCTGATGCCTGGGAAGTACGTTAGAATGGGTGCACTTACGAGCGAGCGTGCCTGCTTGCGAGTCTCTGGCCTATACTTAGTGGGACACGCAGAAGGACGGCCTGTTACATATACATAACAAATTGACGTACTATGTTTGTTACGCAAGCCTGGTAATTTAAGCACGCCTTCAACTGCGTGATGTCCTTGGTCGGGTGAATTGACGGCAGCGCTGTAATTGCTGCTTCATGTTTTGCGCGCCACAAAGGCGCTCGACTTGACACAGCTGCAGGCTTGAGACAAGTCCCGTAAATATCTCTGTTATCGAAGTTTTTCGTTTTATTTTCTTCTAGTTTCTTTTATGAGCGAATGTATTTGCACCACACCTTTTTTATAAGAAAAGCTTTGCTCCTGCCTTTTCTTCTCGTTTTAAAATAATTCCATTAATCTCTTAACATTTCACCGTAACCTTCTAGCGCGGCGCATGCCAGGCATTTGGCTACCGGCTAACATGTCCAGCAACCGTCTGTCCCTTTCACCCCCTCCCCTCTGCTACTGTTGCCTGGCACACTTTCTTTCTTCCTTTCTTTCAACCTCTGGCTTTCTGCGCACCCCGAAGATGGTTCTGTGCGTCTGTACGCCTCATGTTGGAGCTCGTTCTAGCTGCTCGCGCCTTTCGCGTCCTGCATGTCTTCGCCAGAGTCCGCATACTTTGTCTCCCCTTCTCTCGTCTCCCCTGTCGGTTCGCGGACAAACGGTCCGTAATGACGTAGGAAGAGGGAAGGAACGATCTACGGGGCCGCGGTGATGGCATGGAGGAAAGCACGTGCATCTGTCTGGTCCAGGAAGGGAACACGCTGATCTATAATGCCCGCTCAGTCTGGGCCATCGCGGTCAGGGCGCCGGCCACTTATTGCTCGATCGTAGCCGTCCGTGGTGGTTCGGCAGTGAATCGAAGCAGGAAATGCACGTTCTTTCTTCCTTTCTTTCTTTCTTTCTTTCTTTCTTTCTTTCTTTCTTTCTTTCTTTTCGTTTTTCTTTTTCAACAATTGCATCTGCTTGTAAATCTCCCTGTGACCTCCCGTATTTCCATAATACTATATGCTCCTGTGGAATCCTGTATAACAACCTCTGTGTTCCCATATCGTGCCTATTATGGTACTGGAATAGACAGGTTCGGCGAGCATAACATTACACAGGGATGGTAGAGAGGAAACTAGAACACTGCTGACCGTTATGCTGGCCGAAGGTGTCGGTATGCCACTAACTAGCCCAGCAAAATAGCGCGTCCACAAAGCACATATGTTGTTGCCTTTCTGCCATTACAGTTATACGATACCACCTGCATGCCGCCAACTGCGCATATGCAGTAAACACCTCACATGAGCAATCGTCGCGACATGCGGTATATCGATAATAGTAACGGTAGAACGGTAACGCTAGAATGGTAACGGGGGTATGCTAGAATACTCTGCTCTCTGAAACAAGACATAGTGGCCGCAGCAAGATGTGAGACTTGAAGTGATTAAAAACACGAGGCCGAACAAGAGAATCCTCAGTCCTGAGCATGCAGTTTTATGTATTATTTATACAGTACTGCTATAGCCTCCAGATGAGGCTGTAAGCAGGAGCCGGTGACATAAAAAAAAAGAACAAAGGGTTCATGCAACACGTTTCGACAAGGGGATGTCTCTTCGTTAGGCCTGACAAAGGCAGGGTCCCCTTTTCTTCGAGTCCTTGTGTCCGTCTGTCTTCGACAAGTGGATTTGATACCCTGACGAAGAAAGTCCATCTTTCTTCATTTTATCGTATCCTCTGTCCCTCTGTATCCCTCTGTCCTCGACAAGGGGACTTCGTTGTTACCCTGCGGAACGCATCTCTTCGTCCCCGTTGTCTTCAGTTTCGGTGTCCCTATCTCTTCGGTAAGGGGACAAGGAGAGTTGTTATCCTGACGAAGCCAAGGGTTCACTGTCCTCCCATTGCTCTCAAGTCCATTTGTCTTCGGCAGCGGGACAGAAAGTGGCTTCGTGACGCAGATAAGTCCCATTGTCCCTGTGCCCCGTTGTCTTGAACGAAAGGGAAGGACAAAAAAATATATGTTACCCTGACGAAGACAAGGTCCCGTTGTCTTCAAGTCCTCGCGTCGTCCGTTTGTGTTCGACAAAAGAATAAGAGCTGCTGCCCTGATGAAGACCAGTCCTCTTGTCGAAGTGTTTAGCTGGGGATTGATTCTCTTGCTTGTTCGACCGCTTGTTAATCTACTATCCCTGGTTTCTCTCTCTGTAGGTTGCCTCCTCCCTCTGCACTCACTCACTCACCCACTCACTGACGCACGTACGCACGCACGCACACACGCACGCACACACACACACACACACGCACGCACACACACACACACACACACACACACACACACACACACACACACACACACACACACACACACACACACACACACACACACACACACACACACACACACACACGCACGCACGCACACTTCTTTAACGGTGCCGGGTCGTCTGATTGGCTAAAGCGAACGTTATAGCTTTCAAAGTGCTATTGGAGTCGAGTGGGAAAGGGCGCAATTTCCTCCTCGCCTACGCAACCTGCGCCGATTTATCGCAATGGATGTCCAGGGGCGGAGCGGACGCAATTGGCGTCTCTCTCTCTTCTTTTTTCTTGCTCTAGAAGGAGTGTACGAGGGAGCGCCGAGGAGAAAGATTAAAAAAAAAAAGCGACTACAAACAGAAAGTGAAAGTAGTACAGCAAGACGATATGTAGGACAGCGCGCTTGAATTGCCGCGTACTCTTCGTCGTCGTCGTCACCGTCGTTGCTGCCGTCATCGTTGGTTCGCTGCAATGGGCGACGGGCAAGCATTTTTTTTTTTTTTGCCAGCAAGTGATGGGACGCCATTGTTGTGAGACGCAGCGTATGTCTATTTTTAGAAACTGCGACCGTCACCCGCATGGCTTGGTAGGAAGGAGCCTGGAAGTTCTTCGCGGCAGTTTTGTGGACTCGTAGCGAAAGATGACGTTGCTTTTTGTTTCGCTCCCTTTTCTTTTCTCTTGCTTGGAAGATCCTTACTTGAAGGGGTACTAGCTTACGTGACATTTACGACTTTTTTTCTTTTGGTAAATTAATGTCCACATCCTCTAAACTGTAAAAGACATACAGAAAAGCACCAGAGCGCTCTAAGTTATTTGCTATGCAACACTTGTTTCTACAAAAATGTTTCGGTCTAAACAGGGGATGGCTGTGCCGTGACGTCATAATACACTGGCTCAATTCCTTGCGTTTGTGTTTATATATATATATCAAGTTTTTCGCAATGCAGAGAAGCGTCGTGCTAGAAGTAACCAAGCGAATGTTACAGGCGTGTAACCTGGCGTGTCTCTAAACTAGTATTTTCATCTTAAAACATCGCCGGGTATAGGGAGCAAGTTTTAACAAAAGGAGCGATGCGTTCTGGGCGGAGGAAAGCAATTGACTGTATGATGTTAGCAGTGGTCAAGCCTCCGATGTTTTTAGAGCGCAGCTCCTAGGCTCCCGTTCCTGCGTTTAGCGTCGGCGTCCCTCGGCGTAGCTCCGCGGTGTAACCGAGCGAGCGAGCACAGCGAAGGCTCAAAGAGCTAAAGCGGAGCTCAGCTGGGAATGAAAGACGGCGATGGCGAAGAGAACGCGAGGAGGAAAGCTGAGGAAGAGGGCGCATCGGAGCCATGAGTCGGAAAGCGGAGTAGGAGGGTATGACGAAAGCGTGAGAAGAAAAGCGTAGCGCCGCGCAAGGCGGGCTCTGCGGCGACGGCCACTACGAGATGGCGCTGGTGTAGCGCGCCGTCGTCTGTTCATCGATGGCATGCGGCGAGCGCGTCCGCCGATGCCGTATATGGAAACAAAGCGCTGCATGAGCGGAGGTCTGTCTGCGGCGGAGGTCTGCCGGTCTTTCTCCCGATTAGCGATACAGTCGCGCCGCACTTCACTCCGCTTGGAATGTGCCGCACGAGACATAGTGTGCGTGCCAGCCAAAATATCGCGAAATGAAAACACGTGTAGAGCTGCGATCAAATTTCGCATTGTGCAGTGTCGTGAGGGTCGGTGAACTTCTGTGTTCTTATTGATATAGTAATTAGTAAACAACATTACTAATTATTCGCTTGATGGCCACAATATTAAACAAAATTATTGGGTTTTACGTGCCAAAACCACTTTCTGATTATGAGGCAGGCCGTAGTGGAGGACTCCGGAAATTTCGACCACCTTGGGTTGTTTAACGTGCACCTGAACCTTAGCACGCGGGTGTTTTCGCATTTCGCCCCCATCGGAATGCGGCCGCCGTGGCCGGGGTTCGATCCCGCGGCCTCGTGCTCAGCAGCCCAACACCATGCATAGCCACTGGGCAACCCCGGCGGGTGGCCACAATGTCAATGCAACAAAGGTTTGTAGAATACACTTCAAAACGTCACCTTCAGTTGTTAAGGACGCGCTACCCTGTCCGTATATTCTTTTTCTCGTTCGAAATAAGACCGCTGTGACGTGCAAACGGACGTTTTGAAGGCAGGCACGTACCCAAGGGGGGGCCCGGGGGGGCCCGGGCCCCCCCCGAAATCAAGTGGCATACCCCCCCCCCCCTCCCCACCCACGCCACCACTCCTCACACATTCCTAAAGCGCCGCCAGATGAATGTTGATACTTGGCAGCTGTTCATCGGTCAGCATTATGCTGCCTTTTTCACTCCTTTCAGATGGCGGTAGTTATCGGCATCTCTTGTAATGTGAAGGACAGTGTTCTCATAGATTCCGCACCCGTGCGATTAACTCGAGATGCGTTCAGTTGTCACCATCTATTCAACCGTCACGCGCATAGCTGTTGCTTTTGTTAGTTCAACCTTCTTTGTTTAGGCTAATCCTGGGACCAGGAGAGGAATGAGACTGTTACTCAGCTGGTCTGTACTCTCATGGAACGAGTTGCGGCCGGAGAAAACGCCAATTGCGTTTAACTTTTCCCTTTGCTTCATTATTTCCTCGAGTTACGGCTCGCCGCGACGCTGGCAGATACCCGGAACCATATACACGTGATATGGGTTAGATAAGGTGGGAAATAAAATAATGTGAAAGAGCGTCCATCATGAAACCCTGCAATAACTCTTAAACCCATGAGCAAGATGACTGTCGTCCGTTACCTCGTCTGTTTTTCCCTAATTGTATAGCACTTTTCGTGCAAAATTGGCAACTGGAAACAAAAAATCGCAAGGAGTTGAGAAATTAAGCGATCTACTAAGGGAGAGAGCCAAGGCAACAACCAAACTGCAAGCAAAAACGAATAATAAAGAAAGTTAACCGTTGTTTATGAGAATATTTATGCATCAACATCTTTTTATTTAAAAAGGAAGTAGAGAAAAGGCCGCCAGAAGTGGAAAACAATTACTTGTTTTGAATGACGCTTCACGGTTATCGGTCGAACCGCCTCACGTAGCCACTTCTCTGCTGTGCTTATGTGGGTGTTTTTCTAACCTATCGCGGTGAGCGCAGTACGTCTAGAATCGCAGAGTCCTGCGCTCTACGTGGTTGTATGGGACTGGCGGCCGCACAGCGTTACGCAATTCGCGGAACTGTCAAAACTGATCAACAAGGCGGAAATAACTGATATTCGAAACTATTCCATGAGAAAGACTGAAGAAGCCGTAAAAAATGAACGCAGCCTGAAATCAGTAAAAAAGAAACCTGGCATAGGACAAACCATGTTGTATGCACTAAAAGATAAGAAGGATAATATTGTTGCGTGTGGAAAGACACAGACAGAAGAGGCTATTTACAGGCTATTTACACTGGAGCCAGGCAGCCAGGCTGACACTCGCTCGCGCCAAGCGCACCGACCAACTTCGTCGTCGTTCTCGCGGCGGCTCATTTCTTGAGCATCGCTTGAGCATATCGTAATACTACTCCCCGGCGGCAAAAGCACCGTCACGGTGCTGTTAAATATCCAAGGCGCGTGGAGAGTTGTAGGGTTTGAGTCGGGCGACGTGGACGATGTCCCTGGTTGTCACAGCGGAGGACGTAGTGGGCGTGGCTAAAACGATTTCATAGGTGACATCGGTCACTTTGCGGAGCACGCGATATGGGCCTGTGTAACAAGAAAGGAGTTTTTCACATAGGCCAACTTTACGCGAAGGTGACCAAAGCAACACGAGGCTGCCGGGCACAAAATGGACATCACGGTGACGGAGGTCGTAGCGTTGCTTCTGCTTGTCTTGGGACACTTGTAGACGACTGCGTGCAAGTTGGCGAGCGTGGTCAGCATGGGCGATTGCATCACGGGTATACTCGGTAGTTGAAGCTGTGGCGGATGGAAGCACAGTGTCCAGTGGTAGCGTTGGTTCGCGGCCATACAAGAGGTAAAACGGGGAAAAGCCAGCAGTTTTGAGACGGGAAGAGTTATATGCAAAGGTAATGTAAGGTAGAGCCAGGTCCCAGTCACGGTGGTCGTCGGAAACGTATTTGGATAGCATGTCTGTAAGGGTGCGGTTCAAGCGCTCAGTGAGGCCGTTCGTTTGGGGATGGTAGGAGGTGGTAAATTTGTGACGTATTGAGCAGGCACGCATGATGTCGTCGATGACTTTGGCCAAAAACGTACGGCCACGGTCTGTTAGCAATTGACGCGGAGCACCATGCATCAAAATAATATCATGTAGGAGGAAGTCCGCAACATCAGTTGCGAAACTGGTCGGAAGAGCACGGGTTACGGCGTAGCGGGTCGCGTAGTCCACCGCGACTGCAACCCACTTGTTTCCTGATGTAGATTCCGGAAATGGGCCAAGAAGGTCTAAGCCGACACGATGAAAGGGCTCGGCAGGAATGTCGAGCGGCTGCAGGTAACCAGCGGGGAGCTGGAAAGGCTTCTTGAGTCGTTGGCAAACTTCACAAGCGGCGACGTAACGTCATACGGAACGGGCAAGACCAGGCCAGAAAAAACGGCGACGTACACGGTCATAGGTTCGAGATACGCCGAGATGTCCTGCCGTTGGTGCGTCGTGGAGCTCTTCTATAACGATGGAGCGGAGGTGTTTAGGTACTACAAGCAGGAACTCAGAGCCGTCCGGATGAAGGTTACGACGGTACAGAGTACCGTCGCGGAGGACGAAGAGGCGTAGAGTAGCATCGGCCGGAGAGTGCTCAAAACGGTCGATGAGTGCTCTGATGTAGGCGTCACGGCGTTGGTCGTCGGCGAAATGAAGCAGCTGGGATACCGAGAATACGCAAGAAGCACTGGCAATATTAGAGGAGTCAGAGTCGTCAACAGGGTAACGTGACAAGCTGTCAGCGTCTTGGTGCAGGTGGCCACTCTTGTACACCACGGAATATGAAAATTCTTGTAGCCTCAAAGCCCAGCGACCAAGCCGACCTGTAGGATCTTTTAGCGAAGAGAGCCAGCAGAGAGCATGATGGTCAGTTACTACGGAAAAAGGGCGACCGTAAAGGTAAGGACGGAACTTCGCAACCGCCCAGACTACAGCAAGGCATTCTCGTTCCGTAATGGAATAGTTGCGCTCCGATGGTGTGAGGAGGCGGCTCGCATAAGCAATTACGCGATCCTGGCCGCGCTGACGCTGGGCTAAGACGGCACCTACGCCATGACTGCTGGCATCTGTACGCAATTCTGTAGGGGCATCAGGCTCGAAGTGAGCGAGAATGGGTGGTGAGGAGAGAAGAGTAACGAGACGAGAGAAGGCGGCGGCTTCTGCAGTACCCCACGAGAATTGTACGCCTTTCTTCAAAAGATTAGTGAGGGGTCTAGCAACTGCCGCAAAATCTTGAATAAAACGACGAAAGTACGAGCATAGCCCTACAAAACTTCGAACGTCTGCGGCTGTCTTCGGAACCGGAAACGCTCTGACAGCGCGAGTTTTGTCGGGATCAGGCTGTACTCCGGAAGCATCAACGAGATGGCCCAGAAGAGTAATTTGCCGGTGGCCAAAACGACATTTGGACGAGTTAAGTTGCAGCTTCGCCTTTCGAAATACATCAAGTATAGTTGTGAGACGTTCAAGGTGAGTGTCGAACGTTGGCGAGAAGACGATGACGTCGTCGAGGTAGCAGAGGCATGTGGACCATTTGAAACCTTGGAGCAAGGAGTCCATCATACGCTCGAAGGTGGCAGGGGCGTTGCATAATCTAAACGGCATTACTTTAAATTGGTATAGGCCGTCAGGTGTGATGAACGCGGTTTTTTCGCGGTCCATATCGTCAACAGCAATCTGCCAGTACCCCGAACGAAGATCAATAGACGAGAAATAGCTGGAACCGTGCAGGCAGTCAAGGGCGTCGTCTATACGTGGGAGCGGGTAGACGTCCTTCTTTGTAATGCTGTTCAGATGACGGTAGTCTACACAGAAGCGCCACGTGCCGTCCTTCTTCTTAACCAACACCACAGGTGACGCCCAGCGACTCGAAGAAGGCTCAATGATGTTTTTATCGAGCATTTTGTTGACTTCGTTTTGAATTACTCGGCGTTCTGACGCAGAAACTCGATACGGTCGTCGGTGAATAGGCGTAGCATCGCCAGTAAGAAGACGATGCTTGACCGCGAGCGTCTGGCCTAAAGGCCGATCGTCGATGTCGAAAATATCTCGGTAGGACGATAATACTTGGCAAAGCTCTTCAGCCTGCGCCGAGGACAGGTCCGTTGCAACCATTTTCTTTATATTGGGATCGGCACCCGAGGCTGGCGCGAGGGGCCTGCTAAGCTCGCGAGAATCATCGGTCGATAACGCCGCCACGTATTGGTCGCCGAGACAATCAACGGTGGCAAGGCAAATACCTTGCGGTAGAATTTGCTTTGCCAAGCCAAAGTTGCAGACAGGCATTCGAGTGCGGTTCCCAGTAATATTAAGTATACTGTGAGGCACTGTAACGTCATACCTTATTGGAATGTCGGGCAGAGGAGTGACGAGGTACTCGCCGTCAGGAACTGGTGGGAAAGAAAACATTTCAATGTAGGCTATTGACTTTGGCTGCAGGCGAAGAAAACCGGTGGGATGTAAGCGGCAGTGGGGTGCGTCAGAAGGTTCTGCGAGCATCGGCAACTCAAGGCGAAGGGTACCGGAAGAGCAGTCAATAAGAGCAGAATGTGCGGAGAGAAAATCGAGGCCGAGAATGAGGTCGTGGGGGCAATGAGCAATTACGGTGAAGAGGACAGGAGTGTGGCGGCCGGCGATGCTGACGCGTGCCGTACACATGCCGATGATAGGCACAGTACCGCCATCCGCAACGCGTACGACGCGGGCCGACGCTGGGGTGAGGAGCTTTTTGATTCGTCGTCGGAAGGCAGCACTCATAATTGAAAGATGTGCTCCTGTATCGATGAGTGCCGTGACAGGATAGCCGTCAACGTCAACGTCAAGAAGGTTTCGGTTCGTGGGTAACGTGAGCAGAGGATTTGAGGGCAGGGTCGATAATGCAGCTTCACCTCCAGAAGCTGCAGTGCCTAGTTTTCCGGCTGGATCCGGGAGGCGATAGGCGGCGAAGAGAAGCGACGGCGTTGGGGCAAACGAGACTGATGGCGTCGAGGTGAGGGCGAGCGGCTGTACCGAAGGTTCGGAGCAGGAGCATCAGCGGCAGTGGATTCATGGCGGCTGGTATAGGGAACGGAAGGTCCAAAGGTGCGGGAATAAGCGGCGGTGTATGTCCGAGGAGTTGGTGGCCATCGGTTGCGGCAGTGACGAGCGACGTGGCCGATGCGACAGTAGTGGAAGCAGATCGGCCGGTCATCAGGGGTACGCCAATCGGACGGGTTGCGGCGAGATGTGGCGGGAAAGGACTGCCGAGGACGAGGAGGGCCGCTAGAGAACCGGGAAACGTTGGGTTGAGACGTGGAACACACAGAGTTCAGACCCATGTTCTGAAATTCCTGTCGGACGACGGCCTGGATCATCGCAATGGTGGTTGCCGGCGGATCGGGAGGCGTCGTGGAGAAAGCTGGCGAACAGGTGGCCTCGAGTTCGCGGCGAACAATACTGGTGACGTCGTCAGAGGTGGTGGTCTGACGTGGTCGACCCTCACATGTCGACGTAGCAGCAGTGTTGGGTAGCCGTGTGATGTGGAGTGTAATACGGCGGCTCTTAGCTTGCTCAAGGCGACGGCATTCTTTGATGATGGCGTCGATAGTCGAGACGTTGCCGAAAACAAGCAAATTGAAAGCGTCGTCGGCGATGCCTTTTAGAATATGTAACACTTTATCGGCTTCGGACATACCATCGTCATCTTTGCGGCAGAGAGCTAAGACGTCGAGGATGTAGGAAACGTACGGCTCCGTAGATGACTGTACACGAGACGCAAGAGCCTTTCTCGCGGTAGCCTTGCGCCCAATGGGGTCGCCGAACAGTTCCCGTAGCTTCTCTTTGAAATTGTCCCAACTGGTTATCTCGTCGTCATGTGTTTGGTGCCACACGCGTGGGGTGCCGCCGAGATAAAAGATGACGTTAGCGAGCATAATCGTTGGGTCCCACCTGTTATTAGCACTGGCGTGTTCATAGAGTTTGATCCAGTCGTCAACATCCTGGCCCTCCAGGCCAGAGAACACACCTGGGTCGCGATGTGGGGCGACCGTGACGATTGGAGCAGTGGGACATGCCGAAGCCGTTGCAGAGGTGGGTGCGTCACCGGGAGGCATGGTGACAAGCTCGGTGTGCCGACCACTTCTGAGTTCCGTGGTGAGGACGGGGATCGCTGACCTCCACCAGAATGTTGCGTGTGGAAAGACACAGACAGAAGAGGCTATTTACAGGCTATTTACACTGGAGCTAGGCAGCCAGGCTGACACTCGCTCGCGCCAAGCGCACCGACCAACTTCGTCGTCGTTCTCGCGGCGGCTCATTTCTTGAGCATCGCTTGAGCATATCGTAATAATATCATCAGCAATCTCGAAGATATAGTAAAAGCAGCGGAAAAATTCTAAGCTGACTTGTATACAGTACCCAGAGGAGTCACGATACCTCACTTAGAAACAGTAATGAACAGGATACAGAAACTCTCCTATAGCTAGCCATGAGGTCAGTAGGGCCCTGCAAGACATGAAACGATGAAGAGCAGGAGCAAAAGGTGGAATAACAGTCGATTTAATCAAAGATAGAGGAGACATAATGCTTGGAAAACTGGCGGCTCTTTATACGAAGTGTCTAGCGACTGCAAGAGTCCCAGAAAACTGGAAGACTGCAGACATACTAATCCACAAAAAAAGGAGACGTTAAAGAATTGAAAAATTATAGGACCATTAGCTAGCTCCCAGTATTATATAAAATATTTACCAAAATAATATCCAATAGAATAAGGGCAACACTGGATTTTATCAACCAAGGGAACAGAGTGGCTCTTTATACGAAGTGTCTAGCGACTGCAAGGGTCCCAGAAAACTGGAAGAATGCAGACATACTAACCCACAAAAAAGGAGACGTTAAAGAATTGAAAAATTATAGGACCATTAGCTAGCTCCCAGTATTATATAAAATATTTACCAAAATAATATCCAATAGAATAAGGGCAACACTGGATTTTATCAACCAAGGGAACAGGGTGGCTTCAGGAAGAGATACCTTACAATGGATCACATCCATGTCATCAATCAGGTTATCGCGAAATCTTCAGAGTACAATAAGCCTCTCTATGTGGCTTATATAGATTACGAAAATGCATTTGATTCAGTAGAGATACCAGCAGTCATTGAGGCACTACGTAATCAAGGAGTACAGAACGCTTACGTAAAAAGCTTGGAAAGTATTGCTACATGCGTGTGGTATTTGTTTGTTTGAACGATGCGCGTGGACGCCATCACTCCAGAAAAGAGGAGGAAGAACGAACTGGGCTCGCGCTGTGAATCTAACCGGTCAGCGCTGCAACCGTTATTGTAAATATAATCTGTAAATAGTTTCTCGTCTTACTGACTCGTCCTTCGCGGAAGAATATCTACAGAGGTTCTACAGCTACCTTAATTCTATACAAGAAAAGCAGGGGAGATACCTATAGAGAAAGGGGTCAGACAGGGAGACACAATTTCTCCAAAGCTATTCACTGCGTGCTTAGAAGAATTCAAGCTATTAAACTGGGAAGGCTTAGGAATAAAGATCGACGGCAAATATCTCAGCAGCCTTCGGTTTGCCGATGACATTGTTCTATTCAACAACAATGCAGACGAGTTACAACAAATGATTGGAGACCTTAACAGAGAGAGCGTAAGAGTGGGGTTGAATATTAGTATGCAGAAGATGAAGATAATGATAAATAGCCGGGCAAAGGAACAAGAGATCAGGATCGCCAGTCGGCCACTAGAGACTGTGAAAGAGTACGTTTACCTAGGTCAATCAATCACAGGGAACCCTGATAATGAGAAGGAAATTCACAGAAGAATAAAAATAGGTTGGATCGCATACGGCAGACATTGCCAGCTCCTGACTGGAAACTTACCATTATTATTGAAAGGTAAGGTGCGCAAACAGTGCATTTTGCCAGCGCTGACATATGGGGTAGAGACTTGAGAGCAAGTTAAGGATAGCGCAAAAAGTGATCGAACGAAGATTGCTAGGCACAATGTAAAGAGAGAGAAAGATAGCGGTTCTGATCAGACAGCGAACGGGTATAGACGAAATTCAAATTAAAATCAAGAGGAAAAAATGTAGCTGGGCAGGTCATGTAATGCGCCGGTTAGATAACCGTTGGACAATTACGGTTACAGAATGGGTTCCAAGAGAAGGGGAACGCAATCGAGGACGACAAAACACTAGGTCGAGCGATGAAATTAGGAAATTCGCGGGCGCTAGTTGGAATCAGTTGGCGCAGGACAGGGGTAATTGGAGATCGCAGGGAGAGGCCTTCGTCCTGCAGTGCACATAAAACAGGCTGATGATGATGATGATGATGATGATGGAGGTGGTGGGGCCCCCCCCGAAAAAAAATCCTGGGTACGTGCCTGTTTGAAGGTATCGCGGGGCTTTCTTTGAAACACGGAGAAAACAGCTGGGGCCGAATTCACAAAGCTTTTCGTTTGCAAGTGCCGCTTTCCGTTGTGGCCCACTGCCTTCGGTAATATATGACGCCAGCTCCCACGAAAAAATTCCAGCGTATGGTAACTTCTTGTGAATACGGGCCCTATAGTGTTCTTTTGAACTGAAATAAAGGCTTCCTGGCAGGGCGTACGTGATTATCACCTATATATTTAAAAGTATTCAAGACAGCATTGTCTAGCGACTATAGCTGGTCTCATTTAGCATACGTCTCCAATCTGCGACTCAAGTCGCCGATAGAGAGAAACACGCGATGGTCGCATAACCCTTTGGCCTCACGAAAAACGCCTATCACGCCCTTTCGTCTGGCGTGCTCTCCAGACATATTGAATGGAGATGTTGCGGAAATCGGCCGGGTCATCAACCTCCCTATATACGCGTATCTTTCCAAATTCGTCCTCGTGTAAATAAACAGCAAACCCCCCCCAGCTTTCGGGACTCCGTATACCGCTGCTGCTGTTGCGACCCCGACGATCTTGATGGCGCGGGATTCAAGGTCACGTCGTCATTCCCGGCCGGCAGCGCGGTCAAGAAGATGACGTCACCGTTCGCTCGACCGTTTAGCGCGCGAGCGACTCCCGATTTGCGCCGAGCACGCCACCTGGCGTGTTTCCCGCAGTGACACGACCTCCCCTCCTACGCCCCTCGGCTTTCTTCTCCTTCCATTCATCCACCGAATGTGCTATACTATAACCGCGAGGGACAAACACACACGCACGCACTCACGCTAGGTATATTCTTGGTATGTAGTGAAAAAGACGCCACGGCAGCGGACACGTGTGAGGCACGCCCATTTCGACGTCGTCGTCATCGTAGTAGGAAAGGGATTTGGCCGAAAAGGGGAGGGAGGGGGTCTTGCTAGACCGGGCGATCCCTTCTCGGCTGCTGGGCCCCGGCCCGCCCCGGTGATATATGGTCCGTCAGAGCCGCACCTCTCCGTATACGCACGTGTATCGATTAGGGGAAGGCTGCGCACAGGTATACATGCTCTTGTCTTATACCAACTCCGTGCAGTGAAGCGGAGGCTATGAGGCTCGTTGCGTTCTGCCGCCCCCCTCCCCACGACTTCCACCCCAATCACTAAACACTTTAATATCTTTCGCACATGTTCTATATAAGTGGAACGTTCTTGCGAATGGGTTGCACTTGGTGGAACCTAATGTGTGTGAGCGATGTATACATAATAGGGGGCACGTACGAGATGCTCAACCGGGGAAAGAGCCGATGCTCTCAAAAAACGCGTTCTACACGCGGGTTCTATATGAGTAAGCGGAGCATATTTTGCAAATATGTTCCACTTATGGAACCTATGCGAAAATAGATTAACGGCGCATTCGACTGGTTCCTACACCGCGCTCCGTCACGGCTCGCAGCCGTGCGGACCCGTCTCGAGATTGGAGCCGGAGAGAGGCTTCCCCAGCGGAATGTGCTAGCTAGCTGCTGCCGTAGCGATCGTGAGTAGCCACGTGATCACGAACTTCCGTCGCATCTGTATTGCGCTCCCAGGTTGAAGGTGGGAGAGCCTCCCGAACGCTACATGAACTGGCGCTCGCGGCGCTCTGAACTAACCGCGTGAGAATGTATTCCGATCGAGTGTTCGATTTCGACAACCTAAAGTAAAAAAAAAAAAAGGAAACCGCTGCATGGAAAGCGACCGTTCGAGTGTAATACCGCAAGAGTGTGACGAAAGCCGGTTGCGGCGTTCTGAGAAGGGAGGAGAGTGAGGAGGGATCGCCCATAGTGCGTCGCTGATTCTTCCGTGAAACTTTTCCGTTCAATCGGGTGGAGGCAGGCGTTATATATATTGTTAGCGCAACACATGCCTGACTTTCAACGTCATCATCTCCACAAATCATCAACCATTGTACATCTTCTTCATCTGTATGTATCATCATCAGCAGCACAGCTTCATCCTCGTGGTAGTAGCAAGAGCTCGGCTGAAATAAAGCGGTTCCTTACAAGTGGTGGAGGTGGTTGATACCGATCTCAGCACCTCGCGCAACAATATATATTGTGAAAGGGTTTATTGGTGGCGCCTAATGCGAAGGCACAGCGACCGGGAACGGCGAGGCAGCCCGAAGCACTGTCCAAACGGACGCCAGCAATCAACAGCGCGAGCGGAGACGAGCCGCGTGTTGGCGATGCGGCTGTGCCGCGAGGCGCGTCTTCTTCTTCACAATATATATATATATATATATATATATATATATATATATATATATATATATATATATATATATATATATATATATATATCCGACGTTATTCTGCTCCAGGCCTCCGCCGGTTACACTTCGCTCCTCGAAGAGGCAGGACGTGTTCGAATCGAGTGAGCTCCTGAACACTTTACAATGTTATGAAAGTGGTTTAAATCGTGGATCCGGGACCCCAAAGAGGTGCGGCGTAATGCTAACGCATTTCGCTCGCGTTTACGACTAAATCGCCGCTGATTTCTTTCTGGTTGGCTGACGAGAGAAGCGCCGTAGTTTTCCGTGCACTGCGGGCAATTGGTGAGACAGATACCTCAGCGCGGGTGTATGTGACCACGTACAGAGAGGTGTGTGCCGGGGCGTGCGTCTGTCCGCGTTCGTGTTGTATAATGTGAGAGATGGAGCGCACGTAATATGGAGTAGGGGGTAGGGGGGAAGACGTTGTTATTGACCTTGGACTGAGCAGGTCATATCGTTTTCGTGACGTTCCGTGTCTATATTTGTCTTCGCTCTCTCCCGTTTTTTTTTTTCGTTTTTCATGCTGAAGGGATGATTGGCCTAGTTTAACCTTTGCCAAAGCCCCTTGGTCCCTAAAATTATAAGGACGCGAATAACGAGGGGTGGTACATGGGCCGTCTTTCTTTGGGACGAATTGCGAGGGACGTGAGTTTGAGAAAATTCCGCTTAATCTCGATGTAGCGAACGGGTATATATATATATATATATATATATATATCGAAAATACGATATTTGACGAAATAAATGTGAGGCTAAGAAAACCGAAACCCGATATAGCGAACTCGGGTATAACGAATAATCGGATATAACGAAGTATATCCGGCGCCATTTCAACATTCAGCCGAGTCTCGGCGTAGCGAATCACCGAAGTAGGAAATTACCAGGTGTAACGAAATTAATCGGAATTAAGTGCCTGACTGGCCTCAGTTCTGAGCAATCGCAGCACGTGCGTTAACGCCGCTAATTTCGTAGGATTCTCGCACAGTTACTGATGTCCGCCACTGACTGTGTGCCTCGGCAAGCAAAAGTGTTTGTTTTGTTTGGAAGCCCAGGTTATTCATTGCTGAAGCGATCAGCCTAACTTGTGCATCTCGTGTAATTTCGATGATTATAGTATATTTGACAGCATCAAGTGGGATCTGCCAGCGTGTATTTTGCGTGTGGTTATGTAGACTGCCTCAGCAACTGCTGCGTTCTTTTTTTTTATATCTTGCTTTCTTATCTTTTCTGCCCTTACCCTATTCCCCTGTGCTGAGTAGCCGACCGGACACTTAATTTCGTTAATCTCTCCCCTTTTCACCTATTTTTGCTTTCCTTCCTTCCTACATTGTTTACATTAATTGCGTTTTGTAAATAGTTCCATATGCTACTGCTGCGTAAGGTCTTTTGGGCCACAATCAAACTACCTGTGTAGCTTATAGCCCAAAAAGACCAGTCAGAGTTCTTATTGGGTGAATAAAATTTGATTTGATATGATTGTTGTTGCGCTTAATGCGCAGGGTCATTAGTCTGACTTTTCATATGCCCTTAAAATGTCGCTTTTTTGGCAGTTTTCACTGATTAACTGGAGGCATGAAAGCAGGCGTGTACAAACGCGGACCACTAGAGGGGGAGGTGAATAACCTCTGACTTTTTTCTGTTGTGTCGTATGGGGAAAAAACAACTTCTAAACTGATGCCCCGATTAGGACGCCTGCCGCCTGATTTGTCGGGCCATGTAACTCGAGACAAGGAAGCAAGAAAGGCATCTAATTATGGTGCGAGATTTCACAGTACTTGCATTAATTATGCGAACAGCTCTCACCACTCTTTCACCAGATCTCTCTCTCTCTCTGTGTGTGTGTGTGCGTGCGTGCGTGCGTGCGTGCGCGCGCGCGCGTGTGTGTGTGTGTGTTTCACTGCGTAACCAAAACGCGTAGCTCACTACTGACAGTAAATTCAATCGTTTGATCATATACTTTCTTTTTTCTATCGCAACTCGCTTCCATTATCCTTTTTCTTTTCTCTTTTCTCCGCTCCAAAGAAAACGATAGCATCTTTGCGAAACGCTTAGATAATGTCGTCATCTGCATAACCCACCTGCATAAATGCATCGCCGCCACAAACGCTTTTGTTCCGCAACCGCTGGGTCTTGCTTCTGTTTATGTAGATGGGCTTGCTCGCTTCTTGGGTGGGCGAACAGATGTCGAACGTCGCGTTACAAAATCACTTCGCACCCGCATTGATCAAATATCTTCGGTGGCTAGGATGCAAGGAAATCGGGACTCGGGGGCGCAGTATATGCCGTGTCTTCCTTCGCGTCGCGCGTACTCTTATAGGGCGCATTCACACCAGCGACTGACCGATGTCGCAACGCGACCGACCGCGACTGGCCAGCATGCAGCCACTCACGGTGACCGGCGTTCACACTGGGCGGCAAACGCGACCTGCCTGTTTCCGCGCGCCGAACTTGTCTCGCGATTGACGCCATTAGTGCCTTCTCGCGCACCGCCATCGCACCGCCATCGCCGCGTAAAATAAGCGTAAAGTGTATAGGGACGTCCTGCGCCTGCGCCCCTGATTGGTTCAGTAGGTTCGCCATCGAAAAAAATCGAGCAGAGCGAGCGACCGGACCCAGAACTGTTGCTGCTTTCTCGACTGAAGCGACAATTTGCGACCGGTCGCCTTGTGATCGACTTGTGGTCGCGCGACATTTGCGAGTCGCCGGTGTAAATGCTGTTTTGGAGTGACACTGTAGATAACGATGCCTTGTATTTAGTGCGCGAATTGCAAGGGACGCGAGTTTAAGGAGATCCCGCTTATCCTCGATATAGCGAATTGGGGATATACAAGGAAAAATAAGATTATGGTACTCAACGAACCAAATGTGATGCTAATAAAGCCAAAACACTATATAACGAACGGGATATACGAAATTATCGGATATAACGAATTATCGGATATAATGATATGTATATATATAGCGCTACTTAAATATTGAGCCGAGCCTCGATATAGTATAGATATACCTTCATTGACATTTGTTAAGGTGCGCAAGCTTGCTTGATCCTTCAGCAACAACAAACAAATACTATGTTACGGTGAAAGGAGTCTTGGTAAGCTAGAAAAAAAAACGTAAGAACGAGAGACGAACGTGACTACGGCCGCCTTGAAGTACAGCTCGCCGTGACGTTCACAACCTTTGACGGCATCTGCTCGCGCGTTGTTCGTTTTTTTTTATTGGTAAAGTCGGACTATACTTCGTATTCTAAAAGAGGCCACGTACTAAACTTAGCAGACTTGGATAACTTTGAGTGAGCCACGACGGTGCAAGCACGGAAAGAAAATACAAAGGGAGAAAACTTCGATATCTGTGACGTCTCACCGAGGTATACCGGCGGTATAGGGTTTCGTCGCTGCTATGTAGAAAGGTAATTTGCTGTAGTTACAACTCGAAATACATTTTTGCTATCCCCCGAGTGTCCCTTTATATAGCATATGGCGAGGCATCGCAAACTCGCATGCGTTGTGTGTACGCGCGCGCTTTGCATATACGTGTGTGCGTGTTGCGACACTCGCGTTTCCTCGGAGAGATAAACAAAAAGAAAGCAAACGAAGTACAGTGAACGGTTCCTGCACATGCCTCTGTGGTGCGCGGTAACAGAATGGCGAAGGGATCGCGCGTGAGAACCGTGACACTTGTGTCGTGCGAATCGCTCGCTCGCGCTGCAGTGCGTACTTACGACATCGGCCGCTCGCAAGCCGGTCGATTCGTCCGGTGTCGACAGTGCTGTGCGCAGTATAGGTGTATACGGTCGCTTGCAATACAATGGCACATAACGGAGTGGTCCCGTTTGTTGCCTGCCACCCCGTTGCTAGTAAGAAGTGGCGTAGAGCGTACACGAATGAATGTTGCTGACGTTGCTGACGTACGCCATAAGTGTGGTAGTTTGAAGTGACTCTTTTGAGCCAAATTACTACTATGGGGACCGCGGTATTTAACGTTGGTGGTCTGCACCATGCACCAACTTGTTGCTGTTGTAGTTGATGTTTCTGTCGTCGTTGTCGCTGCTACCGCTGTCGATAATCGGTGATACTCTGGATACCGTCGCCCGCCGTGGTGATGTATAATGTAATGACTTCGGCGCATGCGCTGCTAAGCCAGAGTGCGCCGCGGATCGAACCAGTTTCAGTTTATTATTGTTTAAATACAATGAATGGGTACGAGACAATATACAAACGAGAGTACCAAAGTCAAAGACTGCTACGGGACCCTCGACCCGGCCGCGACGGCCTTATATTTTGACGGGGGCGTGAAATGAAAAAAAAAAAAAAAAAAACGCCCGTGTACCGTGCATTTGGGTGTACGTTAAAGAACCCCAGGTGGTCAAAATTAGTTCTGAATTCCCCACCTACGGCGTGCCTCATTATCATATCGTGGTTTTGGCACGTAAAAAAAAAAAAAAAAAACACCGTTTAATTTTAATCAGTACACTGTCGAAGTCCGCCGTATTGTCGAGTTCGCCATAATGTCAGCTCTGATTGGCCTACGGGGCTGCCACGACCTCTCTAATTGGCTTAAAACGCCAACATGGCGGAAATTGAGTGTCCGGCAGAATGGCGCCCGTGGGGCGATGATGGCTGTGACGATGTCCATGTCGCCAGTATATTGCGCGGTGACACACCTGCCCACAGCGTGAGAAACCGGCCAGCAGTCGGACCATGCGTATACCGAGAACTTGTCGGGTCTTACATGTTTAACAGAAATCTGGCCACTGTCGGTCGTTGTATTTGACACTGGCGCAGAGTCGGTAATTGCGGATGGTCCGAAAATGGGGTGGTGGGAACGAACAGAAAAAATAAAGCAAGAAAGGAAATGGAGCAATAAAAAGAGCCTAAGCGGAAACTATGTGGCTTTGGGATGCACTCAGCCGCGCGACTGTAAAGAGAGAAGTAAACTGTGGAAAGTAAGAGTAGGAAACAAGTATTGAAATGACTCCGGTATAGAAACGTTCGTATCGAGAGAACGGATACATGCAGTAAAGTGTACGGCGCGTCCAAGCTCTTTACTTATAGAGTAGAAGTGGCTGTATCACAGGAAGAGGGTCATGCATTCGGCGTTCTTTATAGTGTCGTTGACTTTGTTTGCGCCAGTTCGCTTTGAGTGGTCTACGAAAAAAAAAAGAAGGTTTCTGTTACCCAAAAATGTCGTTGTGACGGTGATTTACAGAAACCGATCCACGTGACGTGTTATATAGTTTCGCGGGAACTATAGGATTCGTTTGTTGAAGCGGGAAGTACGTAAAAGCGAGTTTTCTATGCTTTCAGTCTACCGCGTGTGTCGACAGTCACGCTCAGGTGTCTATAGCCCGGAGAGTCCTTTGAAGGTTTTTACCGGTTTGAGAGGGAAGCCGAGCGACCTTGATCCTTACTTAGTTGTTGAATCAGTGAGAGGTTGCTCTGGCGCGGAACTCGGGATTACCTGCCGACGCCGCCGATAAAGATGACGTAATTCATTTCGCCGCTTGCGAATTGTCCTCGCGCTTGCGTGAAGGGATCTCACGCGTATTCTCAGTCACGTGGTGCTCGCAACGTCACGGGAACTTAATTTACACGCGGACAGCGCTTAAAGCTTCGGTTGGGCTTGAGATTAAGCGCGGATTTCTTTTTTTTTTAATGCGCGTGTTTGGACTGCAATGAAGGTATTTTTTGCTGTAGGCTAGTTGGTGAAATATATATCTATTGGAAAGAGGGCGCAATGTGACATACGTACACTGAGAAGGGCAGACAAGCTGAGCACTTGTCTTGTCTGCCGTCTGTGCATCTGTTGGCGCCACTCTTGCTAATGGTGCGGAATAATTATGCGTCTTTAGAGTCCCGCCATCATGGACTGTTACCACGGATGTTTAATAACCGCAACAACTAATGCATTATACTGCGGTTGACTCTGTCTATAGGAATGGATGTGTGCAGGGGCGTCCGCTCCCATACAAAATTTTTTATAGAAAATCTACAGACAGTCTTTAGACGTCTATAGACTTTCTATAAATTTTTTTGTAAGGGTTGTTTCACGACTGTGTTAACGCGAAGTCATTGCACAGAAAAAAAAGACAGAAAGAAAAATTGAGCAATTTGTGTACAGTATGCAGTGAACTGCGTCGGTCACAACGTCCAAAACGCAACGCATTTCGCCAAGATTGGTTCAGCATGGATTGCGGAGGAAAACGATTTCACCGTTATCGCGTATTTAAACAGGAAACTCTCGAGGCTGAGGTCTTTTAAATGTCAGGCTTCGCAAGGAGTGGCAGTGCAACAGATGGCCGAGCAAGCCTGGCCGAGCGCCGAAACGTCGCGATGCTCTTCTCCCACGTGACCACTTACTGCGTCGTGACGACACACACACACACACACACACACACACACACACACACACACACACACACACACACACACACACACACACACACACACACACACACGCACACGCACACACACACACACCGCCCGTGAAACGAAACCGAAAGCGGTTCGTAAAAAATCTATTACAATAAATTATTTATTATGCGTGTAATTACTAACACGCATGCTAGTAAGCAACGATGCTCTTCTGGAACGAAACCCGCGTAGTCCCATGGTCCGCTAGCGTGTGTTTATCCTCTCGCAAATCGCGCTCTTGCATCGCACGCTTCGAAGGTGCGATGCAAGAGGACGGACTGTGCTTCGAAGCACAGTCCGTGGCGGGCGTTTTTCTTATCGATGGTCTCGAGCACGTCTGGAGTGCCGGCAAGCGCGTATACACTTACGGCGTACCAACTCCCCCCCCCCCCCCCCCCCAGCCCTCCTCCCTGCGCCTCTTGCTTTTATCAATTCTCGGTCTTTGCCTTCTGCTTTAATTTGTTTATTCTTCTCTGCGCAACTTCCTGCTCCTTGGCGGATCCGTTCGAAGGCGTATAGCTATTGCGGCAGACTGCAGCAGCAGTAGGCCTGCTTTCTGTCCTTTGAATCGCTCGATATATCGGACTTATAACGCCCCCCTATCGTTGTATATCGGAAGGGCATCTAGAAACAAACAGCAGGTGCTTAGAAGACGTATCGAACGGCGCGAAGCAGACGATAACAGTAATCAGGGAAAAACGCAATACGTGCCTCGCGCTCTAGTCTGTTCTTCCTTTTTTTCGTTTTTTTTTCTGGCTGTTATTCTTAAAGAAAGGCATGTTGAATGGCGCGAAGCAGACGATCGCACAGCGACACCGGAATATAGAGTTTCAGCAGAGGCAGCGGCCTGCAAGATGCGCCACCAGGTAGCTGCACCTTGCGGGCGGTTCACGTTTTTGCCTTCGCTCGTCTAAAGAAAACGCCCACTTCGCTTGCGTTTATACCGCAGTACCGGACACCCTAAACTCTAGTTTTAGCGTGTCCGGTATTCCGGTAATCGCAAGTGTACTGGGCATTTAAATAGCTTTAGTGTGCCCGGTATTCCGGTAAACGCAAGCGGACTGGGCGTTCTAACGGATGAGCGGAGCCGAAACTTGGAACTTCTTGCACGGTGCCGAGAGTTTTAACTTGTTTTAACTTGTCCGGCATTCCGATAAACGCCAGCAGACTTGGTGTTATACCGGATGAGCGAATGCACAAGCATGAACTCCCTGCACGGTGCAGCCACCTGGTGGCGCAGAACTCAACGAGACAAACGCAGCTAAGATTGCAGTAACCGAGTGTATGTTACTTTGCTGCTGATGTAAATTTTCGGTGGCGGCTTAATAGTGTTTGCTGCAGTAAATGTACACTAGTAGCAAAGTAAAATACACTTGGTTACTGCAATATTGGCTGTGTTTGTATGGTTGAGCTCGGCGTCACGAGGTTGCTGCACCGTGAAGGACGTTCACATTTGCACTTCCGCTCAACCGGTAGAACGCCAAGTCCGGTGGCGTTTACCAGAATGCAGGACTCGTTAAAACTCTCTCTGCACACCTCTAGCATCTGACTTTGTTTTTCTTTTCATTTTTGATTGTTTTCACGCTGCTGTTAAAGAGGCGTATTGAATTGCGCGAAGCAGACCAGACGATCACAAACATACAGACGTCATGTCTGTATGTTCATGCAGCGTCGGTCTTTCTTTTTTTTAAAGTCCAGTTACGAAGACGCACGTTTCCTTTTTCGTCTGTCTCTCTCTTGCAACGCTGCAGCAAGTCAGAAAAACAAACAGTAACAATGTAATTCGTCCGGACCCGCGTGAACAATGTGAAAGAGAAACATTGGAGTACGACGCTGTTTAGACCAGCTGTTTGCAGCGCGCGTCGTCGTGCACGTGACGACGCTGTAGACAAACTTGTCGCAGAGCGCGACGTCACGAAGATGCAGTGGCGCTCCCTGCCGCTCTACATGCTGACAAATGGAGAAACGAATATTGACAAGCTCTACTAACGTGAATTTTCGCTGCAGGCAAGATTAATAGTCACAGGTTGTTTTGCAAACATAGTTGTTTGAAGCGGCCAAACAGAAGTGTCGACATCGTCGTCTGCTCTCTCTGCCTGTTTGCTAACAAACATGCCCCGCCAGTCTATGTAGACACCGGAGACGTTTCATCCGCTGTGTTTTTGCGTGTGTACAACTTTTTTGCAGGCTCGAAGCAAACGATCGCAAATATACAGGAAAGAAGCAGCGCTTTTGTCTGCCTTTCCCTTTTTTTGCGCGTGTGATCGTCTGCTTTGAAGGGTACAAAGCAGGCGACCTCAAACGGACCGAACAGGCGACGCTGAGCGTCTGCCTTTCTGTGTACACATCTGATCTTCTTGCTTGTAGGGCGCGAAGCAGACGATCGCAAACGTAGGAAAGAATTCGCAACGCTTGCGTCTGCGTTCCTCTTTGCGCGCGTGACATTGTATGTCTACTTTGGCAACGTTCTAGACACGTAAAGACCACCACGAAACTTGAGACAAAGCTTAGAAATATGAAAATGCCACGTAGCTGGACATAACAAAGGTATAATGTTGTTTTCCCGTCGCTTGGAGGTACTCGAATTATTTTTTCGCATTCCGCCTAATTGCATAATTAGGCTTAAGTAATCAGTTCCTCGAATATTATAGTTAGATTAAAAGTGTCGGTGGGAAAATTGTTGAGCGACATGAAGAACTCCCCGGTACAGCTTTCAGTTGATCAATGCGTGCTACATAAATGCGTTTTTTTTTTCGAGCATGCCCGAGAATACATGCAAAATTGCCGCGCGAGTAGCCGCTCGAGGCACTTTACGTGGAAGACACTGTACGGGCAGTCGTCCATGAGCAAATACGCGTCCACCGAGCGTGGCACGCCCCTTCTGAATCTGCATATTGTGTCCCGCTCGAAGGGCGTCTATATATATAGTATTACACGCGCCGTGGTTGGTGCCCGCGCCCTCCCATTCATGGAACACGTGCGGCTCTTAAATCGCAGTCGTGCAACTCTTTTTGCTTTTGTTATTCGTTCACTTTTGTAGGAGAGAGGGGGAAGGTCGAGTAGAGGCGCTCATCTGCGCATTGTCTGAAAAACGAAAGTGTCTGGAGTTGACGCGAACGGTATGTATGGTGTTTTACTCGGGAGCCAGGCCCCCAGAGACCGTCGGTTTCACGTATAGATGAAACTAATACGTCAGGCAGGGAGATACGATCTCTCCAATGCTATTCACAGCGTGCTTAGCGGAGGTATACAGAGACTTGGATTGGGAAGAATTGTGGATAAGAGTTCATGGAGAATGCCTTAGTAACTTGAGATTCGCTTATGATATTGCCTTGCTTTAGTAACTCAGGGGACCAATTGCAATGCATGCTCACTGACCTGGAGAGGCAAAGCAGAAGGGTGGGTCTAAATATTAAACTGCAGAAAACTAAAGTCATGTTTAACAGTCTCGGAAGAGAACAGCAGTTTACGATAGGTAGCTAGGCACTGGAAGTGGTAAGGGAATACATCTACTTAGTAGTGACCGCGGATCCGGATCATGAGACTGGAATATTTAGAAGAATAAGAATGGGCTGGGGTGCGTTTGGCAGGCATTCTCAGATCATGAACAGCAGATTGCCATTATCCCGCAAGAGAAAAGTATATAACAACTGTGTCTTACGAGCAGAAATCTAGAGGCTTACGAAAAGCGTTCTACTCAAATTGAGGACGACGCATCGAGCTATGGAAAGAAGAATGATGAGTGCAACGTTAAGGGATAAGAAAAGAGCAGGTTGGGTGAGGGAACAAACGCGAGTTAATGACATCTTAGTTAAAATCAAGAAAAAGAAATGGGCATGGGCAGGTCATGTAATGAGGAAGGAAGATAACCGATGGTCATTAAAGGTTACGGACTAGATTCCAAGGGAAGGGAAGCGTAGCAGGGGGCGGCAGAAAGTTAGGCGGGCGGATGATATTAAGAAGTTTCCAGGGACAACATGGCCGCAATTAGTGCATGACCGGGGTAGTTGGAGAAGTATGGGAGAGGCCTTTGCCCTGCAGTGGGCGTAACCAGGCTGCTGATGATGATGAATACTACCAATGCTACTGTGAACGCGTTATGATTTTTTGTTCATTCTTTCCCTCTGTCTTCCATCGTCTTTTCGCTCTGAGAATTGGCTCCCAATTTCGGTTGCTCTAGCACACGTATTCACCTGTTTACCTGCTTGCTTTGTTTGTGTGTTTGGCTGGCTGGCTGGCTGCTCTAGCATATTGCCTTTATTGACTTGTTTGTTCGTGTGATCGTTCGATCGTACTTTTCTTGTCCAGGAAGTGCTGTAGCCCCGCGATGCGGCCCAACTTAATTACTTGTCCTACTATGATTAATAGGGCGTGTGTTTATATTTGGTCGTAAGCACCCTATTTCTTGTGTAATTTCTTCCCGTGGTATCCATAAGGGAATGCTAATGATATTTAGTTCCTAATAAAAATTTCTAGTTAAACTATGGAACGTTTTCTTGACAAACACTTCTGTTCGGAAAACGAAAGAGAATCCACTTCTCGTTGTATCGTCGATTTTGCAGAATACGCAGTCGAATCGGAATAGATTAAGCCATCGTTCACTTGACCGTTTTATTTTTCGCCGCCCGAATTTTCACGCACTGTCTCGACAGCCTCGTCCGGTTATTTTGATTCTGTTAATTCGGAATTAGACTTGCGTCGTCGTAGCGTTTCGACGGTTCTTATTTTAAGAAAGTTTATTTAGTCTTGCGGCTTCGAGTGAGTTCGGTGTACGACCGCAAAAGACGGTTGAAAAGGATGACGTGGAAGGCTAACTGCAACGGAATTTCGGACCGCGTAAAAAAAACTTGTTTAATATAGCGTATAGATGTATAGGAGCTCTCGTGTAAAATTTCACGTTTGAAATGCGAGTGGAAGCGTCGCGATAAGCTAACAGAAAGAGCCGTTTTTTGATACCGAAACTTTAAAAACAAAAACAATAAGCGCCGCCATTAACGCCCGTCTGAATTGACGCAGGATCTAGAGCGTGCGGCTCCTCGGCGTGGCCTCCGAGATAAGGCGGCGTGCTGGGACTTGAGTCATAGTGACAACCGCCATGTTCACGCGTCGTTTGCTTAGGTGCTCATGTAGGGTGATAACAAGAAAACTATACAATTAGTTGCCTGCGCTTGCGGCTTTGTCAAGATTGCTTTTAATGGCGTATGCAGTCGAACGCCTTTACAGCGAAGTGCTTATGACCTCCGAAATCGTTCGTTATACAGGGCACTTCGTTGTAAAGGTCGCGCACCGCCCACAGTAAAACCGGGACAGAATAATTCCTTCGTTATAAAGGTGATTTCGTTGTAGAGGCATTCGTCGTAGAAGCGCTCGACCATACTGCTCATTTATAACGAAATTAGCTAAAGTGAAATTTCGTCGCAGTTGACCTTTATTTAATTTAAGCGTTTCTCGCTTTTATTTGTCTCGTCTTGGCCTGTGACTGCTCATGGGTCGCTTTCCTGTTTGGATCTGTTGTACCGGATGACCATAGCTTGTACAGTTGCTTGTGTAGCTTTCTAAAAAGCTTTCGTCAAAGCTTGCTTCCCCGCCTTGAGTGGCCTCTAAGGGAGAAGCTCGCTTTAGCGGTTGGCTTCCTTCGTTTAATTTTAGAGATGGTATTGCCAGGTATTATTATTATTATTATTATTATTGTTATTATTATTATTTGCGAAACGTTGTTGGGATTGATCCCCGACTTTCTTCGCGCGTCGTTCCTGCAGTTGCAGTGGCTCGACATCGACGACCGAAGCGCATCTCCGTTCCGCGCAGCAAAAGCATAAATCACCGCCCAAAACCTACATAACTATATGACGTAGCCTCATGTAGGTATAATATCTATAACCACTTATTACACCTCTCAGTGGAACAACGCTTGAGATATCCAACGGCTTCTTCGATTTTTTATCGAATTTCTCACATTTGGGCCGCCCCATTGTTGGCCCATCTATGCCAGACACCGTGGTTATGGTCATATATTGAATTAAGGGGACGAATACAGTGAATCAAGGTAGAGGGGACGTGGACCTGCGAGGGAATGCAGAGGCGGTCGGCGGTGCAAGCGTTCTCCCAATGGCGACGCTCCAAAGGCCGCCGCCGCCGGATAGACACATCGCATTCCGTTCTGCCGGGGGTGATGGTGGGGGGGGGGGGGAATCCGCACTGACGTCATAGCGGCAAGTCACCCGGCGGCGCGTTGCATTGTCCAGGTCACCGCGCTGGCCTGGTCAGCGTCCGAGAGCGCCCCGCAGATCAGCCGCACTCGAGTAACGTTGCGGGCGCCAAGTCTGAGTGCCAGGCGTGCACAGTCCAGCTCACGCTAGAAGAATTGGCACTGGCCGCGCGCTTGGACGATCGCCCCTCCTCCCTCACCTCCCCCTTTGTTTTTTTTTAGTCTAATAGAGAGGAAATACGTCTTATACACAACATGCGCCCCTTACAGTTTATTAAACGCGGATGCCAGTGGCCCGTTAAGTATAATTACTTCTTTGTATAACGACCCGCCGGGGGTGTTGCTTAGTGGTTATGATGTTCTGCTGCTTAAAAGCAACGAGGTCGCGGGATCGAATCCCGGTGGCCGCGTTTCGATGGGGGCGAAATGCAGAGAACACCCGTGTACTTAGGTTTTAGGTGCACGTTAAAGAACCCTAGGTGCACTGTAAAATAATTTACGCCCTTAAAAGTGAAAAAGGGTGTAAATATTTATAACTCACACCCATAAAAATGGTGTAAATATGTAAAAGAGTGTAAATATATCTAACTGACGCTGTGGGTGTGAGCTAGACATGTTTACACCCTTTTTGGTGTAAACGTGTCAGTAACTCGCACCCTAAGGATGTGAGTTATAGATACATTTACACCTTTCACTTTTAAGGGTGTAAATTATTTGTGGTTCAGGTTAATCCGGAGTCTTCCCACTACGGCGTGCCTCATAATGAGATGGTGGTTTTGGCACGTAAAACACCATAATTTTTTTTCTTTGTATAGATTGCAGGAAGTGAGACGTTTGCGTTGCTACTGATATTTGCTGCGAGTGCCACAGTGTCCTCTTGAATGACCCACTTCTATGTAGTCTACTGGGCAACAAGACTTTTAGTCTGCAGTATGCAGTTAACGGCAGTTTATTGACAATGTTCTTTTTTTTTTAATCAGCTAACTTATAAACAGAATGGGCTCGATGAGGACACGTACGGCGCAGACGTCGTTCTTCTTTTCTCTGTGTCTTAACACGCTTTTTATTACGCTGTGTTTCACCACAGCCCTATATACCACGTGTCTTTCTTACACTCTTAAACAAATGTACACCCCCCTTTGGGGTGTATATCTGCCACACGACGATAATCGTCATCTGCCTTGCTTTCACTTCCTTTCTTGAAAACGCTGCGCTCGCTACTTTCCTGTCGAGAATGCTATGTCACGCTGACAACGCGCACGCCGTTCGTGACTTGGAAGTACCGGGCTCGCAGCGTTAAAGAAAGGAAATGCGGGCAAGACAGATGACGATTATCGTTGTGGGACAAGACACGCCCCAAAGGGTGCAAATTCTTTGGAGTGTAAAGCAATTATACACCCTTTGGGGTGTATCGTGTCCACAAACGATGATCGTCACCTGTATCGCTTGCGTTTCCTTTCTTGAAAGCTCCGCGCTCGCTGCTCTCCTGCCGAAAATGTCGTGTCACACTAATCACGAGCATGCCGATCGCGACATGGAAGTGTGGGGCGCGCAGCCTTAAAGAAGGAAAAGACATGCAAGTTAGATTACGATTATCGTTCTGAAACGAAGATCCGCTCCGAAGAACTTTTCTGAGAATGTTGTCATAACACGCTGTTCAGGGTGCTTTTTTAGCGTAGCACTCCATTCTAAAAGGGTTTCACAATACCCTTGGGAGCTTAAGTTGAAGAGTTCTATATTGTACGGTGCCCAAGCCTAAGGGGAACTTAAACCGTCCCGGCGTGCAAAAGAACGCAAAGGGTATACACAACTGAGTTTACGTCGCCCATCGCTCAATCGGGTACCCTAATCTAAAAAACTGCCTAATAATCGTCGTCCAGCGTGCAATTTCCTTCCTTTAGCAGCCATGCGCCCGCTACCTTTCTCGTCAAGAACGCCGTGTCACGCCGACACGCGCGTGTGCCATTGGTGACCTGAAATGACGATTGTTTTATAAGAGTTTTGTAATAGAGGGGTCGCGAGAGTCTCGCGGCGTCTCGGTCGCCTACCGCTAAAGTGCCTCGGTGTCCTCCCCAGCCGCCCCGTAGTACGGAGCGGCGGCCGAAGAGGACACCGATGCACTCTACCTATACCGCTACTTCACCCACCTGCCAGCCTTTGGCGCAACATAGCTCATTATGAGCCTTGCACGTTCATCTAAAGCACGCACGCGCAGAAGAAGGATGGCCCGGACGGTTGCGTTTAACTGCGCAAGGTAATGCAGCCGAACCATTTCCGATGGAGACCCCTTCCTCCGTGCTTGCTGCGGTTGGCAATAAATTAAGGCGCCAGCCAATTAAGTTCGCTCATTTCCGTGACGTCACGACTTAGGCGAACTTCTTTCAATGTCGACGTCTATCAGGTGCTATATGCTTTCATAGAGTCTCACGCAAAAAATTTCAGTAGGAAACTATATATGTATGTTTTGAAGCGCGAAGGCGCACAGGACAGGTGCAGTGCGGTTTCTATTCATTCTATTCATTTGTTGTTTCGGAAACCCTAGATACAGAGCTACGAGCGCGTAGGTGTACATACCTGGCCTCATTTTGTTTTCTTTCTTATTTCTCTTTGTTCCGTCAGGACGAGCAAAACGGCAGCACGCCACGAGGGTATACGATTCTGATGCGAACATCGCGCCAAACACAGGTTGAACGCGCAGGCTCATTTTTTTTTTTTTTTTTCGCCGCAATTTCGCGTTGCCGCACCGGTTCGGCACTTTTGTTGTTTTTGCCCCTGCAGCACCTTTTCGCGCGCCAGAGTTCACGACTTTCGCCCGCGGCATTTCGCCCACCCGCGTTCGATACGGTTTCGGCTCGGCACCATGACCTCCGCACGGAGCTGCGCGGGAGGTGGGAGGGCGTTGCGGGGAGAGGGGGAGAGAGGAGCCGACGTCGTGCGCGTGCTGGCGCCGCCACGTACGTGCTTACGTAACGGTTTACGTGATGCGTCACGATCTTGCTGTGCTCGGGTGCGACGGGAACGCCTTATCTAACCCGTCTCTCTTACACCTTTGTTTGTTGTTTTTGACTGGGGGGCTGATGGAGGTCTCTCGGAACGGTTGGATACTTGCCTTGGAGGCCCATTAGCGACGTTTGGTAGACTTGTTGGGGAGGTTTAGGAATAGCGTTCCCAAGCAGCTAGCACATATCCTCCAAGACCTGAAAAAAAAGAAAAATGAACACAGAATCTTAGCGTAGAGTTACCGTTCTACTCGTTACGGAGGCGGTATAGGTAGCGGGCAGAAGGTTTTTGCTTCTAAAAGACTGCTAATTATTGCAATACATATATTGTATTGGGACCCATCACTAGCCGCTTTAGGCGATGGGACCAAATATCTTTGTACACACTTTTCATATTATTGTGTAATAAAATTCCCTTTTGATTTGATGATAACTCTAACGATATGCTAAAATACTCCAATAATAGTGTCGGTGACACTGCATGCTACCTGTGCACGTGCAGCTGTCAGGAACCACGTGTAACAATTATATTGAGCCAACAGAATGAAGCCAAGGAAAGCATAGGAAAAATTAACTCTGGTTTTAATTGAAATGTAGAAAATACTGAGGAAAAGGGGAATCGAAGGGAGTGAAAAGACAGCTTGTCGGCGGCAGGATTCGAGCGCACATCTTCCACATTATGCTTGTGAAGCTTTGCCAATTTAGCTACGGTGGCGCCTGTTGAGCTACCGCAGTGGCCGCCTTTCCGTCAATTTTCTTGGATATTTGCGTATATGTACTGTTACATCTGACCCTGGTAGTGTTAGGCACGGCCATCGTGAAGAACAAGAAGGTTTTGCTTCTTTTGTTCTTAACACGTGTCAGTGCTGCAATGTCTTTTCACTGATGTTGGGGCTGCATCTCGCTTTCGGTGCGCACCCAGCACTCTTGCGTACATTCCTAATGCAAGACTGTTTTTCTGCATCTTGTCTGTTGCAGAGGTGGAACTAGGGGCACAATGCGTCGTCGAGATGACCGAGGGCCAGACGATCCTCTACAACAGCAACAAGGGTGAAGGGTGAGTCCCGTTCTGGTCCTCCGCCCGGTCTTGTGCAGCTCCCGCATTATCCCGTTCAGTTCCAAATGCGCCTGCATTGTCGCTGTCGCCATTGACACTGACCATTGTGCGAGGGCACCAGAGCGGAAAGACTGCATCCAGCAGAGAAAACAAGTTGGGCGGTGGGGTGGGATAGAGGGGAGGGATGCGTGTGTGGTGGTGTCGCTTTTATCTTTGTTTAGTTTATTGTGATGCCCTGTCTGATCTTGCAGGTTGTTGTGCTTGGGGGAACACAAAAGCAAGCCCTGCGTTTTCCTTTTTTTTTTTTCAACCCCACCTGACAGGCCGGTCGAATGTGAATTGGTTTGGGCCATTATTGAAGCACCAGAGCGTGCAAACAGCATGGACGTCATTTTTTTTTGCGCCATTGTTGGCTCGTGCTCTTGTCTGCGTCAGGAGCAGCATAAAATTGATTCTCGTCATCTGGAACTAGTTTGGTCAATGCCTGTGGGTTGTGTGTTTTTTTATTCACATTTACTGCAGTGTGTTTTGGAAGTCACACCCTCTCTTTCCTTACAAGTTAGAAACGGTTGGAAGTTGCAAAGTCTGATTGAATTTGTAAGTAGAGGAGTTTAAGTAAGGAAGCCTCAGGCATGGCAATTTGTGTGCAAAAGATTAGATCTGTGCTTCATTTGGGCATAAAATTTGCAGCCGTTGGAGACAAGTTCCCTTGACAACTTGAGCAATGTTCTGTGCTCTTGCGCAGAAGTGCTTCAGACTTATACTCTGATTGGCCAGTTATGGTTTTAGACATATCTATGAGGCTGTGTTCATCTAATTTCTATGAAGATAGTGGTGATTTTCAGCATGGTCCACTTTTAAGGGAACACTTAATTATTATGCTGCCATCAATGACACCTGATTACAATGTTTACAGGCCATGAGAACATGCAGAATATTTCTCATGTTAGTATGCCTGCCTAATGCACAATACCAGCATGATTTCCTGGTAAAGTTGAGATGCCGCAGTTATATTATACTATTTAGTAATAGCTGTTCTGTTTAATAGTGAACCATACCTACAGCATGAAGCTTCAAATTATTAACATAATTTATGCCTGGTTATTTATTGGTTTGCAGTATAGCATCTGGCTAGCTGTGCTGAATCTAGCATCTAGTTGAATGCTAGCTGTGAAATGATCAGGGTAAGGATAATTTAATTATCATATTCCTTAGCTGTTCTTTTTCACGCTTCGTCAGTGATCCAAGCAGCGCATTGTTATCACCATGATCGGCTGGCCGTGACCGGTGGATGATAAGACAAGAATAGAATCGAGCAACAGGAATCCTTACATTAGCTGGCCCTGATGTACATAACGTGTCACATGACTGATTCTCCCGCAATTGTGTCTGTCGTCTGACCCCGCTTTACTAGCATACAACTTGTCAGCGTAGGCACACACATAGTCCGTGTAGAGACCGCTCAGCGCCGCTAACCTGACACTTCTTTCTCTTTTGTCCCATTCCAACTCCTTGCTTCCATTTCCAACTGCTGCTGGCATAGGCGGAAACATCCAAAGGTGAGCTACACTATGTGAACTTGTCATTTTCAATAACCTTACTTCCTGTGTTGCAGTCATTGTTCTGAATATATCCTGCATGGGTCAGTTTTGTCTAACTTAGCTAGACCATGCTTATTGTATAAGTACACACAACAAACATGAGCGACAGTGATTTAACAAGGAATGTTTTTTTCTTTGAGCCAAGGCTTCGACGAGAGTTCTTAACTGCTTTCCTGGAATGGCATTCTTTGTTCAACAACTGTTGGTGACCTCAAGCCTGCATCTTTATGTGAACTTCCATCTTGTTTAGGCACAACACACATGTATTAACATCAGTGCTGTTTTAGTAGATGTCTGCCTCCAGTGTAATCACTAAAATTCATGAATGTGCCAGTTAACATGGAGGAAGCTTTAAAAATTTAAGTGACACCTGTTGGGTGGATGAAGCTTGCCTATATTTTGTTAGCATCCTGTAGAAAAAGCCTCCAGTATTTCTTAACTTATGGCTGCAATGTCAATACAGTTTGACATTGTTTGAAAACCTCAATTTCAGTTGTGATACACTATGTCCTGAATTTTTTTTTATGCATTTAAATGACAGCCTTAGCGCTCAAACAATGGACTGCAACTGCTTTTCGAAGGTTCCAAGTGCTTTCTTTGACGCATGGAGAGAGAGGGAGAAAAAAAAACATTTAGGAAAGAGCTATGGAACCAATAAAATGTTGCAAACAAATCCAAGTTATGGTTTTAGATGCGCTCTACAAACCTTGTTTGTCATTGTGGCCATGAAGTTAATAATTAGAGAGGTATTTAGATAATCCTTATGGTACTGAACGAATAAGAACACGAGAAGTACTTGAGACTTTTTGGGGGGAGTTACTAACAACATGTAAGTGGTCTCACCCACTTGCACTCGAAGGCCTTGATATATTTTTATTATTATTATTATTATTTTTACTTGTTTCATGTTAGCTGGCATTACCGGTATATTCTGGCTAGGGTTGTCGAAAAGCAGAGGGCCCAAGCACAGTGAACCTGGTGAAACAGTGACTATCGTCCTCATTTTCAGCCTCGTGTAATTTAAGACTGTAAGGCCCCTTGGCACATTGTGATCTACCTGTCAGTGCCATTCAACACTTTATTTAATGTATCAAATATCAGTGTAGAACTGATTTCACTGTTTGATTAAACCATATCGAGGAATTGTAAGTGTGAGTGGGGCTTCTTGTTTTGACTCCTGCTTAAAGAGTATGTTTGATAATTGCTGATGGCTTTTTTTTTCTTTAAATTTACAATAAACAATTTACAAAGATCAAGTTCTGTATATTCTATACGGACTGAATTGTTAGTTTATGAACACTGTATGAGAGTTATGGCCTTGAGCACAGACTTCCTTTCATAGTGGTGAACTGTTTCTTACGTTTGGATGCGTTGCCTTTTCATTGCAGACGTTTGCCTTCGACCACTGCTTCTGGTCATTCAACGAAGCAGACACGCACTTTGCCACCCAGGAGCATGTCTACACCTGCCTAGGGACGGACATCCTGGACAATGCCTTCCAAGGGTACAACGCCTGCATTTTTGCCTACGGGCAGACAGGTGCGTCATCATGTTTTCGTCATGTGCCGCAGGATTTTTTTTTGACAGCAAAGTTGTGGAATGCCTCTTGTATCCTTCCAGTGCTGTGCATCAGTGTCGTCGTACTTAGCTGGGTGCTCTAAGGAGAGTTTGTTCTTATTGCATATGGAACCTAACACTCGTCCTCAGGTGTTTGTGAATATAGGCCTGGACTCCTGGACTTCAGTTGAAGGGCAACGTTGCTGTCCACTCTTGTGGGTCAGAAGGGGGAGGGCTGGATGGCACAGTTGTAAACTTGATGATTGTGAATGATGCATCTATTTATTTATTTATTTATCTTATTTACCGTCAGGGCTTTGTAAGTTGTAGAAAGTTGGACACCGACCAAAAAGATTGAAAATAAGAAGACGTTTCAGCTCCTGCACGAGAGCCTCGTGCATAGGAAATGTTTATTTATTTCTAATCTTTAGGGTGAGCATCCAGCTTTCAACTGCTTACACAGTCTCCTGCCAACCAGACAGGGTTCCATCAAACTCTTGATCTCCTCCTCAGGACTTACAGGATAAAGGAGAGGGGCAAACATATCAGCATCAAGAATAGTGTACGTGGTAAGAATACACAATAGAACAAAAGCTTTGGTTACAATATCAAGAAAAGGACAGTGATGCAGCAATGGAATCAATAAATAGCAAAGAAAAATAACTGTTCTTGCACTTTCTTCCTGGTTTACCTCCTCTCCCCTTCCCCCTTTCGCTTGTTTTCTTCTGGTTATTCTGTAACAATAACCTCCTGATAGTAAAAAGTACAAAACCTGACAACCACATTTTAGAAATACCAGTGGTGCTGATGTTGCTATTGTGTGTGGAATGGGTGGGATGTGTTGATAACTGCCGCCTCCCCACTCCTAGATCTGAAGTGATGCGCATGCGTGTGTGAGCTTTTGCTTGCTCGTAATTCACTACAGTTACGAATGATCGCTCAGAGGCTGCTGTTCATGGGCTCTCACACCCATTGTAACGTGTCCACAGACATCGCATAAACCGAAAAAAATTAATGAGGATTTGGAAAACCCCAGGAAAGAGCAAGCAGTCTGTTGTACAAGATTATGGACTCTCTGCTGTATGCATTAAAATAACGTTTGGCCCACATCATCTACATATAGGGGAATGTGTTCTTACTGGGCTCAAAGGGTGATTCAGTGCCTCTTTTAATCCTACATCAAGCCGTAGCCATAATTTCAAAGAGTTTTCTGCTTTATTGTCTCATCAGGATGGAGGGATCTGTGAAATTCCATAAACAGGCTTTCCCACACACCTAGTTTTACCTAACCACCATGACGGACCTCGGGTCAGAAGCATAATTAAGGTGCAGGCTGCCAATACCATTCCTGCTGCTTTCCCTCCCTCGCACCGTCCAAGCTTTGAAAACACATGTTTAACAGTGCTACTCGCTGGAATGTGGCCATCTTGGTTAGGGCAAGTTAGCTGTGTGGGGAAAGCCTGCTTACGGATTTCCACATATCTTTATTTCATTCAATTCTCATTAATTGTGACGACCAGTACATGACACCATACGAAAAATGTACAAGGCGACTAGAACGGGCAGTTTTCTTAGGGCAGGCCATTTCGTCGTGATATTGTTGCTTAGTTGTCTTTGTTTCATGTATTCCTTCTTGCTGAATTGCTTTTAACTTTGTTTCTTTATGCGTGACATCAGTACATGAAGCATTTACATCACTAGGGGATTGATTATCAACAAAGGTACAGTAGTTAGTGGTCAGCACCCATCTTCATCTCCTTGCATGTTTTTCGTCTCACATCACGCGCTGGTCATCACAATGTAAAGCCAACTCACTCATATCTACACCTTACCGAGTCATATTTCCTTTTTATGGTGTCGCCCTTCCAGGCTCCGGCAAAAGCTACACCATGATGGGGACCGCAGACAACAAGGGGGTGATACCGCGGCTATGCGACTCACTGTTTGAGCGCATCGCCTGCTCCGCGGACCCCAGCGTCAGTTACAAGGTGGAGGTGTCCTACATGGAGATCTACAACGAGAGGGTGCATGACCTATTAGACCCCAGGGGGTAAGCGTTGTTGGCGTTGGGATACTCGTCAATCCATTGGCTAGTGAAGCTGCCGAAAGCGAAACAGGGCAGAGAATGTTTATTAAAGCTAGCTCTGATTGTGAGTACGAACTAGTGTGGTTCCCAAAAAAAGCCTTGAGCTAGAGATCCAGATTTCTAATGCAGTATTTCCTGTGTACTCTTCCTATTTTGAATAAATTCATATTTGAAGCCTTTTTTCTTTCTTTTCTTGGCTCTCCCCCCCCCCCCCCCCACCTCTTGTAATCAACTGTCTGGCTAGTAAGCTGTGCTGATCCCAGTGACAGCTGACAGCTGCAAGCTGGGCCGATCTTTGAGACGGTGTTATCAAAAGCGGTGACTTGGCAGGCCAACGCTGATACTAATGCATGTATTGTGTCCTCACAAGGACTTTAATTTGGTTTGCAACGTGAGCCAATCCTAGAGGCAGTGCGACATCGCTGCACCCGCATGCCTCATAGCGTTAACCGATAGAGAAAACCAATAACTGTCTCTAGCATCAGCAGCAACAACAGGTCTAGCTATCAGCTATCGCGTGTCTTTGACAATAATTTCCTGGTGGTTTATGTGAAAAGGAAGGTCAACCTGCAGTTTGATTGCACTAGCCAGCCACTCTGCGATCAGCGAAAGGGGAGTAGTTAATTACTTTTATAATTTAATCTGCCATGTAATTGTAACTTTGTTAGAAAATCTTAGCAGGTGCCGTACACTTCAAGGGCTTTGTTCGATTCAGCCTTCAAATTATTAAACTGATTTTTTTGTGTCCCATTGGCAGTCGGAGAGCTCTGTACGAGTCTCAAGTTATTATTCTGATAATTAACTTGAGAATTGTACTTCTGTGCAGGAAGTTGTCGTATTGCTGATGCCAACATGACATAGTGCCTCTTTAAGATTCTTTCACTAATGGAGATCAGCATTACCCATGCTTGGAAAAATGCCTGTGCCCTATCCTCATAGCTCAAAAAGATTCCCTTACCTTGTTAACTGATAATATGCAAGAAGCCTGCTTGTCAATATTTTAGAAATAATAGGTTTTATGTGTGTGTCTAACATTTCAGCGGGAAACAGCATCTAAAAGTTCGGGAACACAACATTCTTGGTCCGTACGTTGATGGTCTTTCAACGTTAGCTGTGTCCTCCTACGAGGTGAGTGTTCTGACAATACTGCTAAAAAATCACCACTGTTGTTTTCTTTTGGGTCTAAACATTTACTACCAGCATGGAGTGTGATTATAAGCAGCACATAAAAATATGGTCGAACTTTGTTAAGCTGCACCTTGTTTTCTGCATACTGCTTTGTAACCTTTTATGTTTCAATGATTTGCCTGTGTCATTCTCAAGGTCTTCATTTTAGGACAGTTCGTTGTATTTCTTGCTCTCCCCTCATGCAAGGCCAAACTGGGGCCTTTAAGCCTGTAATAAATGACAATTATTATGTGATGGAGATGCATCTGACATAAAAATGCCTTTATTATATTTGATATTCGTAATAAGCATGCAGGCTTATATACTAACAAAACATTTCTTTTATATTTACTTTGTATAGTGAGATTTAATTAAAGGCGATAATTAGTCTAGCAGCAGCCTAGCAGCAGCGTACAGCCTGAGCTCTCTTGCAATCACAGCACGGGTCGTCGTCTTCATCTTCGAGCTGCTACAGAAAACACAAGGCGCGTCTTCTTCATTACATTTGTTACATCCGATAAATCGTTATATCTTTGTTAGATCAAGATTGGGCTCTGATGCTCATTTTAGTAAGGCGACTAATCCATAAATTTCCAAAGTTAGCGTCAGTTGTTGTAATAGAATCTCTGCTGCAAAATAGTTTACTCTGCAGTGGTACCGCATGCTACTAAGTTGTGCTAAGCTTTCTGTGTTTGCTGTAGTTAACATTTGCTAACACTATGCTCTGTTTCTTAAATTGCAGGAAATTAATAACCTAATGACAGAAGGCAACAAGTCTCGAACAGTCGCAGCAACTAACATGAACAGCGAATCCAGTCGCTCCCACGCAGTATTCAATATTACCCTGACTTGTTTAATCAGGGATAATGCCTCTGGGGTAAGACTTCCTCCTTGTTCTGTTGAGTGGTCTTGGAGCCACTGAACTCGGTTGCGCGCTGCACATTGAGCCCTCCATGCACTGTTGCAGGTCACTGGAGAGAAAGTGTCCAAAATGAGTCTAGTAGATTTGGCCGGCAGCGAACGGGCGGTCAAGACTGGTGCCATTGGCGATCGTCTAAAAGAAGGTTCGAATATCAACAAGTAAGTCGGGCCCTAAAATCTTACAGCAGCATTGGTGTTAACATGTTTTCATGGCTTGCCTTGGTGTAAGATCTGCGTAAATGACACAGGTGTTTCAACTCATTAAAAAAAAAAACAGAATCCATAAATATTATGTTGCATTCCCCCTTTTCCCCGAAGTGGGAATGCTTCTCTGTGCAAACATCATACTGCTGGCCTTAATTCCAGACTTCGTTGGCGAGGTCAGGAGTAAATCAAACTTTCTTGGCAATTTCTGAAAACATTTTCAGTCAGCTTGTACTTTGGTCTTGTGGTTTGTGGAACAAATCTTCATTACGCACATATAAGCAATGACCTTTAGTGCAGATCGGCTTTCTACTGTATGCGTTATGTTGGGGCTGTGACATCAGCAATCAAGATCGTGTTCAGTCAATGTCTTTGTGAAGTGAAGTGGTCAAATTCTTAAATGTCTTGTCTGCACCCTGAAACTTCGCAAATTATTCTTTTCAGGTCCCTGACAACGTTGGGATTAGTCATTTCCAAGTTAGCCGACCAGTCCTCGGGTAAAGCGAAGGATTCCTTTGTACCCTACCGGGACTCCGTTCTCACCTGGCTCCTGAAGGTATTTTACTCATCTCTTCATTGACATAGTGCACGCTTGCATAATGCATAATATTCACTAATTCTTACATATTGTCTCGGCGAAGTGACGATGAAAAATTAAACACTGCCAAAAGTTTGGCTTAAGAAAGAGTCCAACTCTTTATTGGGCAAACTTGCGCCTAGAGAGACAAGCCATGCTTGAATCAAAATGATACCGGTGAGCACAGTTGTCGCTCGTCAGACTTCAATTATTGGATCAAGTTCTTCTGCTATTTATACATGTCTCATCGTACATTGCAGAGTAATTGCTGGTGCTTATGTATATTAGAGAATGTACAACACTATTTGCATGGCATGCGCAGTGTAATTAGACGACTCTCTTTTGCTATAGAATTGGATACAATGTTCAAGAAATATTTGATATGGTGGGCGGCGCATCTTGTGCCAGGCTGAGCAGTAACTCTGATAAGCTGCTCAAAAACAAACACTGGCAAACTGTTGGGTACGTGACACCGTACCCAACAGTCGTTCATGAAAGCTCTGATACACTGCTGTCCTGAACCGCTGAAAGCGTATTTTCTTATTTTTGAAACAAAAATGCAGTATATTCTCGTTTTAACGAAATTGCTTTATTCAAGCTTTCTCGTGGTCCCAACCACAGTGCATGCATTTCATGCCGGATTACTCGCAGTGCAGTGGTGCCGGACACAGCTTAATACAAGATGCACAGTTGGAAATACAAATTGGGAAATCTGCATGGGGCTGCTCAGTACAGCGTGCACGATGACCCTTTGCTTTTCTTAGTAACCAACCCGGAGAGGAAGAGAGTGCTACAAAGGGTACTCTGCCACATGGCCACATCTCCTTTGACTTAACCGTACCACGTGATGGTAGCCTCTGTCATGCCACGACTATAGAGTGCGGCTTTGCTCTGATACATGTTGCACATACTCCCACGCTCTTGTATTGAGTGTCCTGCATTAAAATGGCTCTTTTAAAGCCTTTCTGCTCTTAACGCCATACTGCTTGGAAAGTCCATTTCGTGTCCCGGTGGTTTCGTTATAACGAGGGTTTACTGTATGAAGAGAGACATAATCGTCTTAGAGTTGTGACGGCTGCTTCTTCTCACTTAGGGATAAATAGTTATGTGCTAAAGATGCCACAACTTATCGCGGTAGCGTGCATAGATGACACTGCATGCTTCTCTTGCTTCCAGGACAACCTGGGAGGCAACAGTCGCACTGTGATGGTGGCTGCCATCAGCCCAGCAGCCGACAACTACGAGGAGACCCTCTCAACCCTGAGGTATGCAGACCGGGCCAAGCGCATCATCAACCACGCCGTAGTCAATGAAGATCCCAATGCCCGCATCATTCGTGAGCTCCGGGAGGAAGTGGAGATGCTCAGGGATCAGCTCAAGCATGCCACGGTGAGTTTATGTCCTCAGTTCTGTCTTTATTTCTCTCTCTCGCTCTCTCTTTTTTCCAAAAGAATATATTTAGAGCAAGCTGTCATTATGTATAACAGCATTGCGGAATTATATTCAGTTCTGTGCTAAATATTTTAGCACGGAAAAGCAATTGTAGCTGCATGTAACTCAACCTTCAGCCAATAAATAAGGCTTTCTATAGATACATTAGAAGAGACAGCGTGGTAAGCAATCCATTCATTTATGATGACGAATATTTGTGACTGCAATTCATGCACAAGAGCTCATCGTGATGTCATTTCTTTTTTCATATAGAGTCAACTTAAACGAACCACGTAAAAAAATTACATTGTAGAAACAACTTCATTGGCTGTTTTTGAGCATGCTCTACAACTTTCCAAGTATAAGTTACACCTAATATGTAAAAAAAAAAAATCATAATTTAACGCACTAATCAGCGCACTAAGCTCATTTCAAGTACTAGTCGTCTGAGTAACTCTAGACAACAAACTACATGCCTTCGGTCATGTATGTTTTCTTCATTTTTTTTCTTTTTTCTTTTTTTGGCTGTTCATGTTATGCAATGCGAGTGTCGCACAGTGTACTTCTGATCGCGATTGTATTTCTTGATCACGATTGGCTCATTTTTGCAAGTTGCAGAAGAGAGCCCATTGCAGTCAAGAAATTACCGTATTCACTCGCATAATGAATGCACTCTCGTAATGAACACACCTGCAGATTAGCCGCAAGAAATCTGAATTTTTTTTTCTTCCCGTAATAAACGCACCCCTAACTTTGCTACTGTGCAGTTCCACGATCGAACGGCCGTGCTGTAGTTTTTCGAAGAAACTACAATCATTGACTCTCGCACATGTGTTTAAAGCAAGTGCACTTAAAGCACAACTCCGGCGATTTTTTTACCATGTCAAGGTAATGGAATATTTAGGTTCCCGAGACCCCACTGTCTCGAATATAATTGTCACAAAAATTTGGAAATAATTTCAAATAAGCAAAAATGCGCAAAAACGAAACCAAAACCTGACCAAGCAGCCGAGTGGACTTCTTCGTGTGACATCACGAGTGTCTCCACCGGGAAAAGCACGCAAGACATGCCAGTCTTGTCCACTGGCAGCGAAGATCAGATGCTCAGTTGAATCGTGACCGCGCCGGACCTTCGGGTGACAATGTCAGTTGCACCAGCTCTTCGGATCTGTCAAATATTGACAGTCATGATTCTGACGAATTCAATAGTCACGAATCGCCGTTCGCATTAGACCGGCCACCACGAGAGCCAGCGCCCATGCGTTACATATTGTGCTGCAACAAGAAGACCAAGGGTACCCCTAACCACTGATTATATAAGTGCTGCTTGCTATTTTAGGTGTTTTACCCTTTCTTAGGGAAGCGCTTCGCATGCTCACTGTAAGATGTGGAGCACGACTTTCTACATTTGTATCCCGCAAGAACGCCGGCAACAGTCCAAAGTGCCAAATGGTGCATTTGTTTACATCGGCAGGTACAGCGACAAATCCTCATTCACTTGAATGCTATAGCAGCTCATCAGTGACATCAATTAATGTCAGAACATATCAAAACAGGCTGGTATTGTGCATGTAAGCATCCATGCATCACTCTGAATCGCACTGATATGAGCGAGCACACATCTTCGAAAACAGCAAGCGGAAGACCATAGTACGAGAGCGTTGTTATGCCGCCTACTTATCATTCTTCGTATTCTCTTCATGCACACGATATGTTCTTTAAGGTGGACATCGATAAGGACTCTGCAAGAACGCGTAGTTTTCTCGCGGAAATGCCGATGCTAGTATAGACGCCGTTGGCAGTTGAACTACACGATTGTTTACGCTGCTGTATCAAGAGGCCTACACTTGCTGCCCATTTAGGATATTTGGCAAGCAGTGCACCTCGGAAGTTAAATAATGAGTCTGCATGACAATACGTAAAAATACACCCATGTTTGTAGTCGTATTTATTTTAGGGAAGTGCTGGGGAGTGCGGCGGGCAGCTTTCTGTCGGAAATGACAACGCTCTGATGTCGATACTGCTCTCTGTTGTCGCTTCTCGCTTTTTGTGTGTGCCCTGTACGAAATGAGTAATGCTTTATTTCAAATCCGTATGGTCGAAACAACTGCACAAGGAGTTTTCTTCATCCTGATGGCTTAATTAGCTTCGTGTCAGTCGCTGATGCCCACCAGCAGCACACACATGAACTATGCGACTGTGACATATAGGCTTAACCTCGGCTGAATGCGATCGGCATCGGCTGTGTGTGCGGATGGCGAGGGCTGTAGTTCGTGCTGCCTACGTTTACAGGGAACACAACTTCTTGCGACAGCAACTTCTCATGCCAAGCGCCAGCTCATGATCGTCGACTCCTCGATGCTCTCGTCACTGTCGTCTGCATAATTCCGGCATGCTCTGCATGGAACACCCCTGACGTCATACGCAATGTGGCTTGTAACTGAGGAGGAGGCAAGGCGGGTGTTCAAGGCAGTTAATTAAATTCATTTGTAAAAAATCTGTGCAACACTCAAACCTGCTTTTTTGAGGACATGACGGAAGTGTTCAGAGCAACATACCCAGCGAATTTCCTCGACATCCATTGACATAGAAAAGTCACCGGAGTTGCCCTTTAATGCTTAACACATCCTTCTGCCAGTGCTGGTGCAAAGGAACCTCGCAGATACAAGGGAGAAAAAAATCTGGCAGATTCCACACCCTGTGGGAATCGATGTTATGTAAAGCAGTGTGCAGGGAGCGCACTAAGTTAACTAAACGACCATGAGAGCATCGTGACATAGGCAGCTGTTTCATGACCTACATGGCACACATGTCATGACATTCATGTCACGACCTATCGTTTATGTTCGTCATACACTCTTGTCATGCTATGCAAATTTTGGTACATACCAAGACGTAGGCGGCTGTTTCATGACCTACACGACACGTATGTCATGACCTACATTTATGTTCATCATAGACTCTTGTCATACTATGCCAGTTTTGGTACATACCAAAACGTGGGCGGCTGTTTCATGGCCGACATGAGATGCATGCCGTGACATTTAAGCCATGACCTATCATTTACGTTTGTCATACTATGCCATTCCTGGTGCATAAAAAGTTAACGAAATGACCATAAGAGCATCAAGATGTGGGCGGCTGTTTCATGACCTACATGTCACGTGTCTCACGGCATTAATGTCATGACCTGTCATTGATGTTCGTCATACACTCTTGTCTTACTACGCAAATTTTGGTACCTACCAAGTTAACGAAACAACCATGAGAGCACCATGAGGTAGGCGGCTGCTTCATGACCTACATGACACAGATGTCATGACATTCATGTCATATGACCTATCAATTATATTCGTCATACACTCTTGCCATACTATGCCAATTTTGGTACACGCCAAGTGTTGACGAAACGACCACGAGTGCACCAAGACATAGGCGGCTAGATAGATACTGTCAGTGGCAAACGTTCGCCACGAAATGCTTCGCATTTAAAAACGCCAACTGGCTCTCTGCAACATACGCAGTTTACTTAACGCTGACGTAATAGGATCGCGCGCGCGCGGGATGCATCGGCCGGTCGCGGCGCACGGGAGAGTCCACGTGAAGAAGGGGGGGCGGCCGGCACTTGATCGGCACAGTTGTCATAGTCGGGCGTAGTGTCGAATTCGCATCAACGTTCGCGCGTCTGTGTGTGTGGCTCGCTTTCCTGTCTGCCTTGGGTTTCGATGTGTTTGATGGGCCTTGAGTCGAGCTGTACGTCTGCTGATGGAGTTCGTCTGCTCACAAAAACGGAAACGCTGATCGGACACCGATAAGCTTTTGACATGCCGATGAGCAGGCCGTTCGAGGAAAAGAGACTCGCTCACACAGCGTGCCTGTCAAAACAGGCGCGCGCTTCAACGTAATGCTTGCGATAATGGCAGACGGGCCGGAAGCAGCTGCGAGGATGAACAGCGATCTCCGATCGCGCGATCGGAGATCGCTGTTTGGAGCGCGCGTTCAGTTTCACCTAGCGCGATTCGCCTAGGCCGCGCGACTGATGCGTTGTTCTGTGGTGGAACCGCGATGTGGATGAAGCGGCCAGCGACCTGAACGGCAGGTCTGGTAGTTCCGATGAGGATGAAAGTTACAGTTTGCAAAATGGTATACATGCGTTTTTTTTACTGCAAAGATGGGTTACCTTATGCATGTTCCAAATCGTTACCGTCTTACTTTGCAATTTTTGCGGTTTCGAAAATGTCTGCATTAAATTTACCCGGCATAATGAACGCACTCCCAAACTTTGCTTCGGTATATTGAGAAAAATGGGTGCCTTCGTTAAGCGGGTATATACGGTAAATCCCGATCCGGCTCAATCGCGATCGAAAGTGCGCATGTAACACCGGTATGAAACATCCAGTATAGTGACATCTGCACCTGATTAGTACTGTTGCTAACATTGCCAGCATAGTTTTGCAATGCCCAGTTGTCATTATATGACAGGAAATGCTATGTATTGAGGTTCTCACTTGTTAGGTTTCTTTTGTGGTCTACATATTGTGCAGAATATTTTCTGCAAGTGCCTTGATATTTTTGCTGAAGTGCTTTGTTTCCAAGAGAAGGGGAAGGTTTTTGAAAGTGCGCATTACATTACTGGCTAGGTTTGAAATTGTACTTGTCTCAGTGGTCATATCGTTGATGCACTTGTAGTATCTATGTAGCATCTTATTTCTTTTGTACATTGTCCATCCAGACGCCAGAAGGTCTGAGCGAACGTCTACGGGAGTCCGAAACACTGATGCAAGAGATCTCACAGACCTGGGAAGAGAAGCTGCGGAAGACGGAGAAGATCCACCAGGTGAATATGCAGTTGTAGATCAGGCGACAGTCTTGTGTAAATCGACCAGATGGCATGTTGTGTATGTAGCGTGGCTGCATGTTGTGTACTCCTTAGAATCCTTGCTGCCATCTGTTTAATGCAATTATAACTACAAAGCTGCTGTACCCTACAAGACTGGTTTGTCAGAGGGAAAAGGGATTTTCACTTTGGCAAAATTGTTTAAAGTTGTAATTTGTGCCTTGTTTACACTGCGGTCACAGGGGAAAAGTCAACTTCATCGCGTCAGATTTCATTGTGCCAAAATTAGACCTGCTTCCACCCATCTCGCATCTTCAGTCCTCATTAGCAGCTTGCTCGTTACAGATCCTTATGGCTGCCTACAGTGGCACATTTATTTTGCAGTTTGGTCTTCTGTGTAACCAGGCAGCATGCGTTGCTTTAAAAGCTTCAGTTCATCTCACAATTGCTGTTTAGATGCTGTGATGCATCTTCAGCATATGTGAGCATGTCTTAATGTATTTGCTGTTCTTTTGGTGTTTCTGTTTTAAATGATACAGGAAAGGCAGCAAGCCCTTGAGAAGATGGGCATATCAGTTCAGGCGTCGGGCATCAAGGTCGAAAACGACAAGTACTACATGGTCAACTTAAATGCTGACCCTTCGCTCAACGAACTGCTTGTCTACTACATGAAGGTCAGCTCTGTTCTACATGTTTTCAACATCTTTTGGTCTTTGTGACAATGAGACTGAACATGACATAACGTAAACAGTGCTGCATTTCTAATTTTGTCAACACACCTAGCGATTTGACAAAGCATGCCACATTGATTATTACAACTACCCTGTCTGGACAAAGACATTGTGACTTAATTGTGCGCAAAAATAAAGAAGGGCTGACAGCTTTTGTCCAGCATAAATGCACAGATGGTACTAATATAAAGGAGAATGAATCAATGTACAGACAGTGGTTACTGCGCAGACGTGAGTTGGAATGTCACTTGCTGATGAGTTATTAGTGGATCAAGAAATATGAAACAATTTATCGATTATCACACGCTGATTTTTCCAAAAATGTGAGTTGGAACCTCACTTGATGACACATGGTAAGTAGATTTTGCAGTATGAAAGAGAAAAGTTGATGAATACTCAGGCAATGATTACTGCAGAGACATGGGCTTCCAACATCACTTGCTTATGAGGTATATATGGATCACACAATATGAAACACAAGGGGTGTTCAAATACTGAGCTGCAGATTTTCTAATGAAATATCGAAACAAATATCAAATATCAGAAAATTTAACACACCCGTTTACACTTTCAAATTTTGTGCAAAAAACACAGAAACACAGTGCTGCACTTGCTGAGGAGGCTAATCACATTATTTAACAAGAATCTTCTTAGCTATCAGTAACTTGGGTACCTATGAATCGAGATGCATAGTATGCTCTACTCTTATTAAAGAGAATACCAAATTAGGATGCCACCACTGGTAACAACTCAGTTCATATATGAATGTCTGAAAAATATTTTTTATCAATAGAATGTCTGTCAAAAAAAAAAAGATTAAGTGCTTTCTTTTTCCCCTCTGAAGCTGAAGAAATAGCGAAGTTGTGCTAAATACCAATGGGGTATTTTCAGTTTAATAGTAGGCCATACACTGTGCTTCTTGGCAACCTTCTGTTGCTTAGAAAGTATTTCTTTCCAGTTTTCTTCTAGAACACAGGAGGGAGGTTTTTTTTATCTTTATGGCAGGTGTTTTCTATGGGTTATCATTGGCTCAATCTGTGCAACAGGCGAAAGCGTGGAATGTGCAACGTGTCACTCGGTGCCATTCCGCGCGGTCATCGGCGCCAACGGTAAAGAGTTGTGAAATCGGGATGCCCACGGCAAGTTCGTGAGACGTGCCCCTCCCCTTGTTTTTAGTTCGCATGCGTCCATCTGCCGCCTGCGTAATTGCTTCTGCAGCTGGGGGTCAGTACCTTGCCACAGGATACTTATCGAGCTCACCATGTCAATCGAAAGCTAGTCTTGTGGCAGGTGGCTCGAAGCTACGAAAAGAGACCGTCGTGCGCCTACAAACACAGCGTTCGGAACGAGGGGCCACCGTATGGTATTTCGCAATGATGGCGGCCGTAAACATGAAACGGTCATCCCGTGCACTTTCTTTTGTTGGCGAGGCAGTTTGTCGGCTTTCCGAGGGCCGTGCGACCGCCGGGAACAGATCTGCATCAATTTGGTAACCGTAACTTTAGTCGCAGATACCCGACCATGCAGCTCCGATTAGGCCTAGTGACGAAAATTTGCCGCCGACTGATGTGATAATGGGCTGCAAACCGTCGTGAAAAGGCTTGTCACTAGTATGTTCCTATGGGTGGCTCATTAGTAATCGGGCTTAGTGATATATATATATATATATATATATATATATATATATATATATATATATATATATATCTGCCCCTTTTCAAATAATGCCATCTGTTGTTTGTATGTCTCCACTTGGTTATATTCATGACCTCAGTTGCACTTAAAAGCTTCTCAGCATTGTTTTTGTGTTCTCGCTTTAGGAGAGGACTCTTGTAGGACGTCCTGACGCTCCGTCCGAACAGGACATTCAACTCAGCGGCCTGGGAATCATGCCCGAGCACTGCATCATAACTATCGAAGGTCCTGAACTGTACATAATGCCACTTGAGGGAGCAAGGTGAGGAACTGTCTGTGGTTTTACAGCGAAGCTGTCTGCCTCTAGTTGGTGGGGATTTTTCGTGGGGTGCTCACCCAAAAACAAACGCCAGCTGGAAGGCTTTGTGTTTGAGTTTCTGCGCAAAAGAATTGTGTTTTCTCCTACATTCGAATTACAATCCGATGCTGTCATGCCTGCAGGTTGTGTGTAAGTTGTACTTTACGCATTTTCTGATGAAATTTACTTTTAAACATTAATTAAGTTCAATAAGGCACTTGCGCTTGATGGCCGGCCTAGAAGAATCGGGATGTATGCTTCACTTTCGCACACATATGCGCGCACGTGACGTACGGTGCTTGTGTATCGTCGTCTAACATCCACACCAGCTTTGCTGTACATACATCCACTATCACACAGTGGAATGGAGGCGGATTTTTAAAATTTAATTCCGATTTTTATGTTGGTTTTTTCGTCATTCTTCACTTTAATGCACGCCGGCATTTCTTGTGTCCAGTGTGTTCACAGCGTCATCTAATCGAATGGTAAACATAAAGCTGCAGGGCCAATTCATGCTCGTGAACGTTTATTTTGTGAGCTGCCTCAAAGATGCGAAATTCTGCAGTTTTAAGCTAGGTATTTCTGCAAGTATCCGAGGGCCGAGTTTTGAGTACAGTTTATGTCAGTCAGTGCATCAACTACTGCAACAAATTTTGTTCATGTTGCTTCATCAGGGTCCTGACACTTTTTTTTTTTTGCGACTGGCTGCAGTTGCACAGCGAATATGGCATTTTGCTGCTGAGCATGAGGTAATGGGTTCGATTCCCAGCTGTGACAGCTGCAATTTCATGGTAGTGAAATGAAAAAAAAAAAGAAGAAGAAAGAAAGAAAAAAAAAGCTTGTGTACCTTGATTTGGATGCAGGTTAAATGATCTCTGGGTGGTCAAAAGTAATCCTTAGCTCATCCATAACAGCATCTCATAGCTAAAAGTGACCTTTTGGAACATTTAATCCCATAAATCGATCGCTCAGCCAATGTTTTTTTTTTTTTTGCATTCTCTGTGTATTCAGGCAGATTTAGTCTCAGTCTTTTCAAAGGCTGAGGTGGGGATATTATCTGTTAAGTCGGCACCAATAAAGGGTTGAAGCTGACGCTACAAGTCCAGTTTCTTGGACTCTCTCTTTGCAGGACCTGTGTGAATGGGTCAGCCATTGTGTCCAAGACACAGCTGCACCACGGTGATCGTGTGCTCTGGGGCAACAACCACTTCTTCAGGGTCAACTGCCCACGATTGCAAACAGGTGGTGGTTTCTATGCCCTCTTTGCTAGTGCTACAAAGCTTTGAAGGATAATGCAGTTCCTTGTTATAAGTACATACTTTTTTTTGTGGGTTGCGCCCCCCCCTCCCCCAGGCCACAATAACGTAATGCGAGTGTCATACCAGCATTGCAAAGGCCTTGGAAACGATATTCGATGGACTTGAGTACGAAATAGGTGCTGCTACATGAAAAGCTACATGGCCTTCGAGTCAATAGGCTATCTAATTGACGGAGTTACTTGAAGCCATCATAATCTTGAAGGTCCTCACACAGCGGACGTGGGTGGCCTCATCAACAGCGTCTTAGAATAGCATGATGTTAACAACACGATAAAAGAACGATAATTGCAAGAAACTGTTTACCTCATGAAAATAATTAGTTTTGTTATAGTAACAACGAGCACCAGTTCCATGCCATGTGCAAAATGTCAATGCTTCCAGAAGCATTCAAACAAAGTCGACGGCAACTTGTGCAGAATGTGTGAACATGAGGTTAATGACTAAGAATAGGGGATTATTTCATTGTGACATTTAAAAAACCCACAGCAGTGAAAATGCTTTTTTTTTATATTTAGAACAATATTGAGGGCTGGTCACTTTCAGAGATGTAGAATTGTTGCTCGCAATGGCAACCACATGAGTGCTTTTGTGTCAGATTACTGAAGCATTTCACTGGCTGCCGACTTTACCGTATAACAGCGACAGAACTCCCTCGATCTGATAGTTTGAGAATTTTAAGTTGATCAACTTTAGAACTATTGAAAATTTCCTGCCTGACAGAAATATAGCACATCTTTTGCAATCTCACTCGTTTGCTCTTTTGTCATTGCCTGCAGGGTGCCATGCTGCCTTTTATCACTGGTATCAGTCATTCAACGCAAATGATAAGAAAAGAGTAGAACAATGAAAAAGCTATATTGCAGAATTATTTAACCCTTGTGTGAGTTCCTTCTCTAAGCTTTCAGTGTTCTAGACAAACTGATTGGCACAGTTTTTTGTAGAGCAGTACACATGTGTGTTCATGCAAAGGTTAATGTTAAAGGGTGATGTTTGTTGCATGATAGCAGCATAAATACAAAGTATAGAAGAGAGCAAAGCCAATAGTTGGTGTAAATTTATTTTGTGACATTTAGCACAACAAATAACAAGAAATTACAAGAACAATCTTTAATGGTACAGTCAGCACTTCTATTATTTCTTTGTTGTCACGCTGGTCGCCATTTTCTTCTCTGCCAGCCATTTTCTGTCATGTCCTGTTTTACAAGCGACAGGTGAAGGATTCAGGCATGGTCGGGATTCACCACGCTTGACTCGTGCCTAAAGTGTAGTTAAAGGCTATGTTGGGACGGAGCAAATTAGCGTGTGCATTGTTGTCTTGCTTGCTGGTAATCCATTCTGTACTAGCTTCCTGTTGCACTTGAATAAAGACATACGTAGAACAGAATATTCTCTGTTTCATTCCTTTTATTTGTTTCATTACATTAGTAGCATAGAACCAGCCCTTTGTAAATAAAGTTATTTCCCACTTCTATGATGTAATGCTCGACTTACAACAAAAGTCTGCAAAAATGTCTAAGCAAAGTACATTACTCGAAACATCATTAATGTTAGTGCTTTTAGGCCATTCTGTGATATGCCGCATCAAGCCATAGCCAGCAGCACAGAAGTTGCAACAAGGTAAAGATCAGAAAGCCTCCCAGTGGGACATGAGGCCTTGCAGTGGGTCTTGCACGCAACTCTGGTGTGGCTGCAGTTGAGAAGTAATGGATGCAAGATGCCTCAATATACAATGCGGTTTCAGACGAAACGTCCACTTATACTGTGGCATTATTTCAGCCGGTGCATTGGAGACGCCCATTCTCGACCGGCCGATCGACTACGAATTTGCCCGTGAGGAAATCATGATGAAGGAACTGGTAAACGATCCCATCCAGGCAGCTATGCAATCGCTTGAGAAGCAGCACGAGGAAGACAAACACAGTAAGTGGCGTTGACTTGGCTTCTTATTGCAATGGATGAGTGCAGCTGTACTACATCACAACTTTGTGCTGTAGCTATTGTAACATTGTAGTAACTTATAGCAAGGCGCTTGGCCTTGGTGCAGAGAGCACTAGGTTACAGTAGCGGCACCTTTAGGTGAGCCCTAAACACCCGTGCTGCTATCAGCGAGCTAAATAGACCTACAGACTTAGAAACTCGGGAAAGAGCAACAGCGTTGTGATTCTTGAAATGAAAGTTCTCTCGTTTTCTTTTCATTACTTACAAATTTTGCTGACATGGATCAGCTTGATTTTTCATTTAATTTGATCGCATTCAGAATTCACAAAGGACACCCATATTTCTCTGTTAATGAGAGAACAAAAAGTGATTATAGGCACGTATTGGTCGTGCCAGAACTGCTGGCCAAGCTCAAGTGGCCATGGAAGCATTGGAAAGCAGCCAGCCAATAAGCACACGCTGTCTCTGGAAGTGCGGCTCCACGTTTGTCATAAAACAGTGGCAGTTTAGTTTAGGCTTAATTTAGTTGATGCTTGCTAATATGGATGTAGCCAATTTCCAGGCAACATTGATGTGACAGAGTCGTGGACTCCACGTGCACAAGCTTCATCAGAAATGATAAACTTTGCGCATGCCACAGCAGAGGTAGCAGTACCGATGGAAGCAGCACGGATGACTAGTGGTTCGAGGGACATGACACCGTGTGTGACTTCATGGGCAAGGAAGCGCCTGACACTCTGACACTGTTTATTGCACAAATATAGTGGATGCTTCTACAAAGACCTTAAATAATATTTGAAAAGGGCCATCTTGAAATAAAAGGGCGGTTCCTTTGGAGACAGGTGGGAAATTGAAGCTAGCTCTCCGTGCAAGCCATATCAACTTTTGAATCCGGAAAAATGCCATTACCCACGGAACTGTGGCACGACGAATTTTTCAGCTATCAGAGCCAAAATTCCTCACTGTCGCAGCATGCTGGCTGCCTGCTGCTGGGTGATGTAAGCAAAACATCGCCTCGAAGGTTGTGGCTTTATAGTCGGTATAGCCTCCCAGTTTTGGTTTTGTGCGCTCTGATGGCCGAAATTCGTCGTGCCATAGTTACGCGGGTAATCGCATTTTTCCATACACAAAAGTTGATATGGCTCGTGCGGAGAGCTCGCTTCAATTTCCCATGTGCAATGGGCCTCCTGAAACTAAGTGTTTAAAAGTTAATTAAGGGTTTTTTGTCCATTAGCGACTAATTACCCTGTATCACTAGTCACCCTGTGGTCGCCACCACTGGTGGCACGTCCCCAAAGAAACTGCCCATTTATTTCAATATGGCTGTTTTTAAAAATTATCTAGTCTTCATAGAAACACCCTGTAAATGTGTTTACAAACTTAACTACTCGGTGGTGCCTTCTGGCGGTATGTTAGTACTGTTGGGGGGGGGGGGGGGGGGTGTTGTGCCACTGTGCTGAAAACTGCGCCACCACCACGACAGACACATCTAAGGACCATGACCAATAAGGACTGAACTGCAAATTCCATTTCACCTGGTAGCATTATTCTTTGCTCACAGACACTGTGTCAGTGAAGTGCTGTGCATATTGGTCTTACAAGATTTACCTGCATATGTCTTCCATAAGGAGTCATATAGAAATGGTTATATGTGGCTCAAGAGCCATATATGACCACTTCTATATGGTTCATTTCAGTGTAGTACAACATATGGCTACTTATATATGGTACAATCACTTCAGTGGCTCCCGACTAATACGATCACTTCTTAATGATACAACCACTTCCGTATAGATCCTGCATGGGGCTCCCCACAGGGAGCCATATAAAACAAAAATTATGTGGTTTATTTATATACAGTACAATATATGGCCCACTTTTATGTGGCCCAACCTCTCCTGTGTATTCCCATCACGTGACTACCCAGCAGGGACTCTAGCTAAAGATTGTTCGTACAGCCACCCCTTACAAACACGGATAGAGGTAACCATGACAAAACAATTTTGGTATGCAGACAGAGAGTTCATTGCGTCATTGAATATAGAGCCATTAATTGTACACATCTTGCTGAAATCAAGTTAACAGAAATCTGCTGTTTCATTCAGGGGCTCATTAGTGAGTCAAACAAGTAGAGGATAAGACAATGTGGCTGCCCGGTAGGGTTTGAACCCTACATGTAACAGTGCGTGTTACATACAATGAATGCAGTTTCCCCTCCTCAACTGATGTTCATGAGTGTACATGTGGATGTCTGATCTATCTTTGATAATGTCAGTGGAATACTGCTGCTGCGGCAACTTTCTTGTTGCCATTGTACTTCGGTTAGGATTTGATGGCCGAGTGAAAACATTGATGAAACAAAGAAGACGCACGAATAACTGTTTATAAACATCGATATGTCAAGTTCCATAGGAAATAAACGTGCCAGCTCCCTTTCATACAATGTTAACATTACATCTTGCCACAGTGACCCTCGCCTACTGTGCCTGTCGCATTACAAAGTGAGCACGTCGAACTTGCAAACAGCATTACCGTTGTTTGTCCCGCTCGCTAGCCGCACATTGTGGTGTCACCACATCGGAATGACCCATTCTAGTTGGGTTGTCCCGTTGTGTCTCACGGGCGATGCTTGCGCGAGCCTGCTGGCTGGCAGCGCGCCAGGTTTGCGACGGGTCTTTTCCAAACGCGCTCGCTCTTTGCTTTGCTGCCTCCTCCAGATGCCCTGGAGAAGCAGCGTCAGATGTACGAACGGCAGCTGCAGCTGCTACGCAACCAGATGTCGCCGTCCACGCCGTACGCGCCCTACCTGCCCTTTGACCCGCTGGGGGCCAAGGCGGCTTCCTCGGGACTGCCCAGCCCCAGTGTCGCCTCACGCATGGAGCGGTGGGCCAAGGAGAGGTAACAATTGGAGCTTAGTTACTTCGGAATTTGTAGGAATGTGCAGGAATTGTAACTGTCTGCAGCAATAATGTCCAGGCTTCTCTTGTCATGCCATTTCGCCCAATCTTTTATACAGAAAACGATAATCAGTTGGAATAATCTGTTGCCCAATGTAGTCACTGTTACCGGCCTCCATAATGTTTCCTGAGCTCGTGAGCAACGCCTGTTGTAACGTGTGATGCACTTTTAAAAATTTTTTATGGAATTGTACAGTTCTATTAAGCATGCATGGTCTTTGTACATGTATATACAATTTGTATTTCTGTGTCTGCTGCTTGTAATATACTTCAATCAGAAATTCGCTGTTGCTTAACTTGTAATCTTGTTCATTTTTGCTTTCTTTTTTGCTTTCTTTTGGTTGTATTGCCTTGCCTGTGATTATTTTTGTACTTAAGTAGTATCAGATTTTATGACCATCCCCCTTATGTAATACCCTCGAAAAAGTGCCTTTAGAGGTTCTTTTAAATAAACAAATAATAAAAACATGCCTCTGCATTGCTTTCAGCAGTTTTGTGTACTCTATGCTGCTTTCTTTTTCAGTCATGTAACGTTTCTGCAGAGATTAGTTTAAGTAATGTACAGATCTCAGAACTATCACTAACATGGCTCTGTGTTGTTGTTTTGGGTATTTCTGTTTACTATATACATGCTTCCCTCTATTCAGTGCTTTGAATACCACACTAGAAAGAGGATGAACTATTGAAAAAGAATGTAGATATCAGAATGCAATGCATAGAACTGACAACCGGTAATGATATATTGGCTGAAGCACCCTTTGTAGCTACTGCTGTGTAAAAAAAGTAGACAAATAGCCCCTCACTAGGCATTGACATTTGATTACACAATATCTGTGACATGTCAAAATGAAAACTAAAATAGCATATGTATTGGCATGAAGGGCGTACCAAGCAATGTGATTAGTATATTACAGCAATGGTAATTCAAGTTAGAAGAAGATGGGCACTTTGCATTGTTTAAAAGCCCAGAAACTCTTAGAGGCTCCAGATTTTATTTTTTTTACCCATCTTGGCCACTCCTAGTTCAAAACAGTTTTATTTATTCATTCATTTATTTATTTGTTGTGTGAACCTGATTTCAACGCCCGTTTCCACAGGGATGAGCTGTTCAAGAAGAGCCTGGCCAAACTGCGGGAGGACATAGTGAAGGCCAACGCGCTCGTCCGAGAGGCCAACTTTTTGGCCGAGGAGATGGGCAAGCACACGGAGTTCAAAGTCACCTTGCAGATCCCAGCTGCCAACCTGAGCCCCAATCGAAAGGTCTGCGTCTTCTCACTGTGTCGCATCACGCATCTGTTTCTGCATTGCATCCCGCTATGTACCCCTGCCTGTGGCAGTTCTTCAAAGCAGAGAGTCTGCAAAAAAAAAAAGAAATGCTGTTCATGCAGGACTGTGCCTGAAACCACTTGCGATAGTTTCTCTTGCGCACCTGCTCTGGCTCATCAGTCCGTCACTTCACATGCACGTTGATGAACTAGCACTAGCAAGGCGCAGATACTGCACTTCTCTGTGTAGCCTCTGTGTTTACTGTAGTGCAGCGTTTTGACAGCATCAAGCATGCGCTCGGTGAATGATGGCTGTTGCCCCTGAGATTCCGGCACACACCTTTGCAGTTATTTTGTCAACCTCTTTTTGTTTTGTTTTATGCATGATTCGACATATGACACACAAGGTCAAACAAGGCGACACAAACAATTTCAAACACTATCAGTTGCTATCGCAAGCAAAATCAACAGTAATTGAGCGAGGGATGTTCGACAAGGGCCGCTGTTGAACACTTCGAGCCTCCATCATCCTGTGTACGTCTATCTTATCACAAGTAAAGTTTTGCTAGGTAAATATCTTGGAGGCACATATGACACGCAAGAGGCTTCACACAAGAGGCTTCACACAAGAGGCTTCACGAACCAGTGCAAACACTAATGAAACTTGCTGTCATACGTATAAATGAAATTTTTTTTTTCAGAGCCAACGCATGTGCACAAGATTGTAAAGGTGAAGTGTGCACTTCTTTGTAGAAACCCCACACTGCAGTCGTGAAACCCAGGCTCAGTGCTGAAGCCATGAGGATATGCCACGTTTTCGTTGGCTTCCTGGTTCCAAAATACTTTTGTGGACTGTGCAGGGGCACATTTGAGGGTACAGAAAACTGCATGTCACGTGTGAGAAACATTTGAGGGGTTTACTTATCAGTGACAGGCTCTCCTTTTTTTATTTGGGCAATGGGATGCAGAATGACTGAACCTAAGTAATAATAACTGATGACTTTTTTACATCTAAAAGAAACAGTCTGTCAATGGGAAACATTGTACATAGAGAGGGGGAGCGGACTCAGGAATAAATTTTACGACATTTGTGGCACAGAAATCTCGGCACCCATGCAAGCGTGTTTGCATTCTGCCCTCCATCTGAGCACAGCTGCCACTGTCGGCAATGAAACCTGTGACATCGAACGAGAACAAGGCACCTCTGCACACGTGCACACATGTATGTTGAAAACACGTTGAGGGGAGGACATATTGCAGTGTAAAAATAGGTCCTCTCCTCAACGTGTTTTCAAAATACATTTGCCTTACTTTTACAAGACAAACGTGCCATTGGTTCGCATCTTCAAGGTTGCACTGACTTACGCAGGATTTTCATTTGTCGCTCACATGGCACGCACGGTATGTCTTCATTGTCATTCACTCATTCGTCTTGCCCCTTCCTTCCTTTTTTTATTTTCTCTGGTGAGCAGAAGAGTGCATTTGTGAGTGAACCGGCCATTCTGGTGAAACGCAAGATTGAGGGCAGCCAGGTCTGGTCTATGGAGAAGCTGGAGAACAAGATCATCGATATGCGAGAGATGTACGAGGACCGAAAGGAGAGGCCACCATCCCTCAAGGCAAGATTGTGTTCTTTGCTCGTACAAGGGGCAGTTTAAGGGGACCAGCCCTAACCAGTAATTGTTTTTCTTTATTTTTTTAAATATGAAAGATGGCGGGACAGAAGCAATAAAAGGAAACTTATACCGTGTGTATTGTGGATGTGGTACCCAGTGGTGCCGTGCAAGTAGATGTCTTTATTTCGTGCTCAAGATTACCAGGAATGTGTGATCGTCTTTGGAACTTGATACAGTAACGCAGTGTAAAGGATGGTACACCTTGTATGGTGCGTTGTGTGGTATATGTCGGACTGTGCACATATAGCGACACACGGTATATCTTGAATGTGCGAAGCTTGTACAATTGCACAACGTGCCGATATAGATTAGCATTTCTGTCATGAGGCAACTAATGCAGTCGAACCTTGATATAGAGAACGTGGATATAATACATTGTTGGATATAACGAACTAACTCTAATATGCATTTTGTGAGTATCAGCGTTTTTATCAAGTATACGCTTATAACGAATATCGGATATAATGGTACTTTTCTGTTGGCTATGACCATCCTAACAAGTTTTGAATGGCTTGCTCTGCTTTACTCGCAGGATGATAAAGAATCCGCATCGCCAAGCCTTGACCCTTTCTACGAGTCCCAAGAGAACCACAACCTCATTGGTGTCGCCAACGTGTTCCTAGAGGTGCTGTTCCACAACGTGCGCCTCAGCTACCATGTGCCTATCATCAGCCAGCAAGGGGAGGTCAGTACACAGTCTGCTCACTTTGTCAAGCACAAGCAGTGTTGGTAACTTGGCAAGAAAGTCGCTAAATATAGTGAGTTTTTTTATTCACCTTAACAACTTTGCCTTGTCGGACTTCTAGCACCTTCTTCAGTGACATAAATAGCCTGTAAATTGACCTTGCGAAATTTGCAGTAACTGGTCGAAGTCGGTAACCATGGTGATTGGTAGAAGTTCTCCCAGTAAGCTTGCCAGATGGTAGCAGCAAATGCCAAGAGCCCTGTAAACTTCGCTCATGCGCAGTTGAAGGCACTCAGTATTGGTAATGTTAGAACTGTAACGCTACACTTAGAATGCTCTTAAAGTCTCATGTATAGCTTGCACATAGCAGTAGGCAAGTAATAATTTTTCCATGGTTACATTTAGTACTGGTAACTTAGCAAGTAAGTCACTAACTTTGGCGACTTTGTAATCACCTTAACAACAGCTTTGCACTTTTGGAGTCATGGCTTTTCTAGTGGCATAAATAGCCAGTGAATTTCCCTGGCAAAATTCCTCGAGAGACTATAGCTAAGTTTAATGCCTTGCCCGCATTGTATGCCAAGAAGGACATATGCATCTCCATTCGTTACTGCTTCTTAAGGCATTCCGAAGACCTTATTAATGAGCCATCCGGGTTCATCAAAGCTGCTTTCCTAGCCAAAGTACAATCTTGAGATCCGATACCACTTCATAAAAGGGGGGGGGGGGGGGATTCTCTCTTTTCACATTCTGATCATTGACTCATCGCCATGGAGGATAATTTAAAGCTGCAATTAAAAAATATTAGAGAGCCATCTAGTGACATTTAAAACATCAGTCATCAAAACAGTCATCGTCATCATCACTTGGTGAGTTTTCACAAAATAAGGAGTCTTGGGCCACGTCCTGGCGACTTTGTCCAAAAAAAAGCTTTTTTTTACACTTGCACAAGCATGCTGTTTCGAAGGTGCTTACCCTGCATCCGTAGACGTTCCTCCTATTAACTCTTAATCCTTTGTGTCTACTTATGTCTTAATAATGTATTTCTTTTTTTTTTTCTTTCTAAAAAACAAACAGATTGCGGGCCGCCTGCACGTTGAAATTAGCAAGACGGACGGTGCACTGCCTGATCGGAGTGGTGAGCTGGACAGCAGTTTTCGAGGATCGCTCCTCGACATCTCGGACGACGGTTCCGGCAGACAGGTCACCGTCCGGGTAAGGCAGTAACTACGTACAAAACTTGAAGGCTGAAATTTTACTTTTGCACGTTACTACAGAGAAATTCTTGCAGTTGCCATCATCATCAGTACTAATTAGCATAGAGTTTCATACTAAAATTACTTGAAGAAACCCTGGCACTGCGATTGTTCAGCTACCGCGAGGGTGACGGTTAACACGTGGATTGGTGACATCTTCATACTTGTGGCTTCAGACATTCTTGCCATGTTATCCATTACGCCTTATTTTTCCAAATTTCCGAGCAATCACATAGCTCTAAATGTAGGAAGGCAGCTTCTGCACGCACGCATAGGCATTGCAAGCTGTTACATTTATAATGTGATATGTCATTAAAGACGATCAATTTGCAAAGTTGCAAAGCCATTTGGAGATGGAAGGACAAATTTAAGCCAAATCGGTGTTCTGTCCACTATCCTCATGCTGGTTGAACAACCACACTTGCAGCTTCCGTAGGCAGAAGAACCAGTTCTCTCACTAGTGACTATTATAGTAAACTCTGTGCTGATTAGGTTCTCGTAACGGCAAGTCCAGAAAGTACGATAATAAAAGATTTATTGACTGTTGAAGTGCAATAAAGGATACAGATAAAGCAAGTGGATGCACACAAGTGCTAACTTTAACAAATGAATTTGTTTGAAACAAGGCATAACGTAAATAATAAATTCATAATAAGTAATAAACTGTGGCCCTTTTCAAATAAAGCAAACAATTAATTGAAGTTCAGCACTTGTGCGTCTACGCCTTTGTTGTGCTCGAACGGAGTTCGGCATGACGATAACCTCGCGCCTGGTTATGCTGCCTTGCAGGTTGCCATCAGAAGTGCAGTGGGCCTGCCACCATCCCTGTCCAATTTCGTCTTCTGCCAGTACACGTTCTGGGGCCACACCGAGGCGGTTGTGGTGGCACCCGTAGTGGACACGGACACCAAGCCGGGCTCTCCCGGCAACGCTAACATCACCTTCAAGTTCAATCACGTACAGGTCAGCAAGCTCGCTGTGTCCTCTGTATCGTGCAACGTTTCACGGGATGAAGGTAGCGGTTGCCGGAGAAAGGCCTTTACGTCATGCCTGCAAATATTCATGCCTGCCTGCGGGCTACCTTTCGGGAAACTTTATATTAAGATGCGTTCTATTATATGTACAGTCGAATGCCTCTGTAACGAACGCCTCTATAAAGTAGTGACCTGTACAATGAAGGAATGATTCTGTCGCGATTATATAGTGAACTGTTTAGTGCGCGACCTTTTCAACGAAGTGACTTGTATAACGAATGATTTCAGAGGACCCAAGCACTTTGTTATAAAAGGCATTTGACTGTAGTTTACGTTAAGATGAGTTAATAAGAAAAGGTTTCGTACTCAAAAAACTGGCAGGAAATCGAGCACTGCATCCATTCAGCTACCACGAGGATGACATGGATTTGTCTAGTCTTCATTTTTGCGGCTTCAGGCATTCTTGTAGTCTTATTGACTGCATTTTTGTACACGTTTTCTTTCGTACACATTTTCATAGTTTCTGCACACATGTGTAATCGTTGTGAATTGTAGCACTTCAGTGGCGTGCGAATATCCTAATTTCTGAATAATAGTTTAAAATACTGTGCTATTCGATATTTGCCTAAAAAAAAAAAAAAGATATTCGACTTTTTGAAGTGTTGCTAAAGTCAGTGGGGCTTATGTACGTTGCACAATGATTGGTTTTCTGTATTTGGCTTCGCCGCAATACAGTTGTGTTTTGAGGTGACGATATTTGTCATGCAGTGAAGCATACGACGAGTGCAAGGGAGGCACTGTAAGTCTACACTGTGCTATCTAGGTCTAATTGGTACATACTAATACGAAGAAACAGCATCTCTCTTTGTCGCCTCCCCTTGTCCCATTCATGAGCACTGTTTCTTCCCATAAAGGGCACTGTCAGTTTAAAAAATCTGCCTCCATTCCACCCTGTGAAAGTGGATGTACAACGAAACTGTAGACAAAAAGATGTAGCATCTGCGACCATGTTCGCGTCCTTTCCGTTTGTGCTTTGACACAGCGGTGGTTGCTGTGCTTGTTCGCGGCGTCTCTTCTTTGCGTGCGTAGTAATATGCACATTCCTGGTGGCCCACCAGGTGTCGCACTGTCCAGATTATTGTAGCATCCACAACTGCATTCACACCCTTTCCATTTGTACTTGGACTCCACGGTGCATGTTTGCGGCATCTATACGCTTGCACGTAACCTGCCTTCACAAAGTGAAATAGCACTGTAACTTTTTGAACAGTGCGTGCCGTAATGACAATTACGGTCGCAGCCATATGCTGTGCAACAGATGCAACAAGCAGAGCACCCACGCATCAAGGACAGATACATCGTGTGCACACGTTCGGCATGCAGGTGTGCGGAACTGGAACATACATGCTGATTCTAGTAGACTGTTTGCGTGGCACAAGTGCATTATTGAGCCAATTCAATTTCTCAATGTAAAATGCGTAACAAAATTTGTAAAGTACGGCTTACACATGACCTGCAGACATCATAGCGTCAGATTGTAATTAGAATATATGAGAAAACGTAATTCTGTTATGCTGAAATTCAAACGTAAAGCCTTCCAGCTGCCGTTTGTTCTTGTGCAAGCAAACTTCGCACACGGACATGAAAAATCTCGACCAACTGAGGCTAATAGCTTTGCTGTACAACATCAGCAAGTTAAAAGCATGAGCGAAATAAGTCATTTAAAAACATGAGTGGGCCTTTTCCTTGCAGGATCATGTGGTACCCGTGACGGAGGAGTTTGTTGAGCACTGTGCAGAGGGTGCCCTGTCCATCGAGGTCTGGGGCCACCGTAGCACAGGCTTCACTAGCTCTGGCCACGGCTGGGACCTGACCACGGGTGGGCCCCAGTCCCACATCTCGCACTCCCTGGTGGACAGGTGCGTACGGCACCAGCCAGAAGTCCGCAACTCCGTCTAGCGGTAACATTGCATGGGTGGCGATGTCTTTCAAGACCCCCCCGCCTTTCTCTTCTGTATTACCACACTTATGGGGTCGTTACATGAAATTAATGACATCTCTCTCTCGGTTCGTATGGCTGCGTGCAGGTGGTCGGAGTTGAAGCGCAAGCTGGAGCTGTGGCTGGAGATCCACGAGCTAACGGAGCAGGGCGAGTATGCGCCCGTCGAGGTGGTGCCCCGGGGTGACGTGGGCACGGGTGGCGTGTTCCAACTTCGCCAGGGCCAGCAGCGTCGTCTGGTGGTGCGTGTGGCCCCTGTCATCCGGTCTGGCACCCTACCCCTCATTTGCCAGCACATCGGCTCCGTTGCCGTGGGCGCCGTCTGCATCCGCTCGCGCCTCCAGCGGCCCCTGGACTCATACCAGGTGCCTCCATCATTCTCTTTACCGGCAACAGAGCATGTGTGTTCCGATTCTTGCCAGCGTTTAAGCTTTCGTCGTAATTGGGACGAGACTTAAGATGGCCACCGTCCACTTGGCTGTCTATTTAGCCATTTGCAGCGAGTATTGGAGCACACACAGAGTAAGCGTATGCTCAAATTTGTCAAGCTGGCTTCACACACTACAAGCATGATCACAAATCACTCACGTAGCACTTCATGTGCTTTGGACAACATTGAAACTAGTATTCAAGCGGTGGAGGAAATCGTATGACAGTGCAGACGAAGCAACCCATGCCCTTATTCTTCGAAGCATGTTTAATGACAAACGTGTTGCAAAGCTGTGTTTCTTCACTCGCAGCCATCTGGCTGAGCATCAGCCATTCCTTTTGTTGTGCTCATTTTAATTCAACAAGCAACTTGAATTGTAATACAGCAATGAGCAGCCATGGCACCGATAACGTTTATGCGTATCTATGGTATAACAAAGCGATTACTACGATGTTACCATGCCATGTTATTGGTTATAACAACTAAATCTGGCTACTGGGTGTCTGCTCTGAAAGGAAAAGGAATATAAAATGCTGTTAAAGAGAAACGGCAGAGCCATTGTGCTGTGCACGCTGTGCGTTTTTGCCGCATTGCCAGCCCCACGCATTTAGAACTTCAGGTAGACAATGTCTGGAATTTACTGCAAATAAATTTGTTGCTTTTGTGCAAATGCAGCATAATGGCAGGTTCAGTTGAACGCAGTGTCTGATGATGAAACACAAACTTTCTGTGCAAACAAGAACACCCACTCTCTCTTGTTTGCGCATCCGCTCAAACTAGCCACTGCATTCGCTTGCATTTACTTGTGACAGGTTGCACACAGTGTTTGCGTGAAAACCAAATAATTCACCAGTGTGACATAGCGAACACTCGAGTAAGGACATAAACAATGTTCTCATGTCGCTTTACCACCCTAATAATACAGCCTCATTATTTACACTGCTGCAGATCATGTAAATGGCCTAACCAATTGAGTTGTTATAGTCTGCAGGGACTTCTTTCACATTTAGCATAAGAGTGAAAAAAACCTTGCGTCTGCACCTTTTCCAGGATGATGACCTTGGTGTATTGCGAGAACGATGGTGTGATGCCTTGAGTCGGCGTTCCGAGTATTTGGCAGAGCACCTCAAAAAGATCACCGACAAACCGGGTGGGTAGCTTAGCAGGCTTTTCTTTTCTTTTGCACTCGGGTCCAGCGACATGTGCAGTACATTTATGCCACTCTTCACCTAGATTTATGCAGTGATGTTGTTCAGCTTTAGCGTTGGAAAACTTACTTTGCGATGTGTGTCCTCCAGTCAAGTCTGATGAAGATGCTGATCGTGAGAAAAGCCTGATCAACCAGTGGCTGCTTCTGACTGAAGAAAAGAATGCAGTCCTGGCGCCACAGCCAGGATCAGACATTCCCGGCGCTCCCGCAAACTGGTACGGTAGGCTCTTCCCCTATATAACTTTGCTGTGTCTCCTTTCACAGCGATAGCTGCGGCCTTTTATGTTGGGTTGCATGCTTCTTGAGTTCCGACTGTAGCGAGGCTCGACAGTAATTAAGAATCAACTGCTCTTAATGTTTACTGTTGTCGCTTTCACAAGGATAGCTGTGGTAGCCTTGAGTCCTTAAACCCAGTTCATGCTTGACCATGACTGGTTTGTAAGATGGTTTATGAAGCAACAGCTATTCATGCATGTTGTTCATGCATGCTTGCGCAGTGATAGCTATGGAAATCTAGCTATCGCCATTCATGCTTTCAAAGCGAAAGCGTGAATGGCTGCAAGCTTTTAACCACTGTATTTCATTTCTAAAATTTTTTTTACAAGAACACGCATCTGTAATATTAGGAAGTAACTGCTGTTTGTGCTCGCTGTTGATTCTTTCGCAGCAATAGCTTTGGTAGCTATGGGCTCTAACCCTAGTCTGTGCTTCTTGATCACAAGTCTGTAAGATTATATAAAAGCAGTTGCTGTTTGGCATGCGGTTAATGCTTTGATAACCATGGAAATCTATCCATTATTGTTCATGCTTTCTAGGCGATAGCAGTGAGCTCCAGCCCCAGGTTATGGGATTATATAGAGTGTGCAGGGCCTATGTCAGTTGCAAGTTCTGCATATCTGTTCAGTGACCCCTGTCTTTTTTTGCAAGACATGGCGGTCATTCCCCTCTCCGTCCATAGGGCAGTCTGCTTACTGTGTACTGCTACGGGAACATTGCGTGCAGGGCAGCCTTCAGGCTGCATTAAGTTGTGTTGCATCCCTTTTCCTTGGCTTACCCTTGTAACTGTGATAAACGCAAGCATCCCACGTGTGTCAGAATAGAGAACTGGGCAAGTTGGTGCACATTCATTGTATAGCGACAGCCCTACTGGTGCAAGGCCTGAAGAAGGTATGAACGGGACATATGCACTCGCATGGCATCAACAGCCCATGTCCCGTTCATACCTTCTTCAGTCCTCATACCAGTAGCACCGTCTCCCATACAACGATTGCACATGTGAATGTGAACACTACCTGCATGTACTGTTGATCAGCCACTTTCTTTGGGTCACTCTTAATGACTAAGCTTTCTCCGTTTAGATGGCAAGTACCGTGAACCCTCATTATAGCGAAATCGTTTTGCTTTAAATCACTTTTTTCGAAATTTCTCCCAGTTCGACCCAAATGCATACATTATAAACCGGATTACTCGAAGCATAGCGATAAACCACACTGCTTAGAGCGAACTAGCAAGGGCCATGTGTGTACATATTCGCGGTGGTGCTTTGCACCTTTCACGCCGAGAGAGTGACCCTCTCCTTCGCCAACTACGCCATCGGGGTGGCGTCGCTGCGCCCTTCATACTGCACCCATGCATTGTCAGCGGTGAGTGGCGCTGCCAGTGCACCATGGCGCTGTGGAAGTTGTGCGCAGTGGAACAGCCAAATGTTGGGTGCCCAAGGTCACACCCGAATCAAGATTCGTTCCTCGCTCTGTGCTTGTGTGTGATCGGTTTCGATCGCGATAGAAAATGCACCATGCAACACCTGTATCAGTTTTCCACGGAGTTGTGCTATTTCAGCTCTACTTTCTTAGCTTTTATGGAGTAATCACACTTATTGAACTACCGCATATGTCAATTTTTTTAGCCCTCCCACTCACTTCGTTGTGACAAGGGATCAAGTCGAAGCAGGAAGACACATTTTCACATTGTTATGGCTTGTAGAATAATGCTACTCTTGGATCAGTGATGGTTTTCTTTCTGGCTTTGAGTGTTCTATATAGCTTAGAGGCAGTGTTTATTGAATATTGGCATAGCTTTATAGGGTCACGCTGTCTTAAGCTTTTATTCTTCTCTCTGTTTTGACATCTAGGGAACCTCCTGTGGGGATGGAAAACCATGTACCTGTTATCTTCCTAGACTTGAGTGGTAAGTATTCTTTGCTCTTGGCTGTGCTGTTGCACTGGGATAAAGCGCTAATGCAAGAAAACAAACTAGAAAGTGCTCCTTTATTTCCTTTTTCAATTTTTTTTTTCTATATTAACCAGAGTGTGTGACACTCGAGCAATTCAGCCACAGGGTCTTAGCTTTGGCACTAGGGGGAATCAAGTGCCCAGTTACATCACAATCACACGAGAGCTGTTCTGCTTTGTTGCTTCTCACTCGCATTTCATTCTGGCACGACACGTAGACTGGAAAGATGCTATGCTTCTATGCTCACTTGAATGGTCACACTTTAGGGCCTGCGATGTAAGAATGTCTCATTTGTTGCTGAACAGATGACATGAGCGTGCCCAATTCTGGTGAAAACGGACTTCAGGTTGCCGGCGCCAACTCCATCCTGCCCAAGGAGCAGAACAACTCGTCACCGCTGTTCAACCTGCCAATTGTGAAGCACTTCGACAAAGAGGTACGGCCTCGTCACAGTGTTTTCAAGGTTTTTTTCTTTTTATATTAATCTAATTGTTTGTTAGTACACTGTACATCACCAAATATACGATAAAGGGGGCGTTGACAGCGAAGTAATAATGCTCAGTTACACCAAACACAATGTTAATATGAAGGCAAGAAAACACTGAAATGACACAACAACAAATAGCTTTAACGTACTAACTTGCGCTGGCTGGTACACGTCTGAACAAAATTAGTAACAGCGCTGAACAACGGGACATGACTGAGACGTTGGCTGTCTCAGCCACGTCCCGTTGTTCAGCACTGTTACTCGTTTTCTTCAAACAAATAGCACATTGCATCACCAAATACAACATTAATATGAAGGCGAGAGAACACCGAAGTGACCAGATAACAAATGGCGCATTGGGCTGATAGCAGTTTGCATAGAAAATATTGAAACTGAAAATTGACTGCAGGACAGTCAAACGAAGCACCCCAGTCATGTGGGAAGCATTGAGTACACTGGAGTCAATGCAGATTGAGCACTGCTACATATCATTTTAAGCCCGCTTGACTTTGGGCATGGTACATTCAATCATGCCTCACGCTTCAATAGCACTTAATAAGAAGCTCAATGCAGATCGAAGTGAAACTTAACAAGTGACAATGCGTATTACACCCAAGCTGCAATTATAAGAGGTCAGCAAATATGTCATGAGATGTGGCTTTATAAAACAAAGGGACCTACTTCCCCATATATTTGACACTTTCCATAATTTGTCTCGTAAGATTGGTGGTGCAGTTAGGGAACCACTGAAGAAAACGCAGAAGCACTGTGGAATGCATTTATGATAGACGTCTAATACAGGATGCACAGTGCATTAAAGCCTCTGCTGGGTACGTACACGCAGGTGTGTGCCGTGGCAGCGTGGGACTCGTCCATCCATGACTCTATGCACCTGAACGCCCTGACGTCACCGAACGACCGCATCTACCTCATCCTCAAGGTGTCCGTGCGGTTGAGCCATCCCGCTGTGATGGATCTCATTCTGCGGAAGCGCTTTGCCATCAACGTCTACAAGAAGCAGTCTTTAACTGAGAAAATACGCAAGAGGATCAGCAGACAGGCAAGTGCGGAAGCTTTAGCTCGGGCCCAACTCCGATGCGGCCTATTCAAATACATGTAAAACGCAAAAACGCTTTTCTGAGATCACCCCTGGGCCGATTTTAATGAAATTTGTTGGATTTGAAAGAGCAAGTTAAATTCTAGTGACTGTTGGAAGCGGAATTTGGATTTAGGGCTTGATTCTTAAAAAGATTTTCAAATATTTGACCGTTTGGAAAAAATAGAAGCACGAAGTTTACAAATTCATAGCTCTGCATGAAGAACTGATATCACGGTTCTGTAAACGGCATCCATTAGATCTTTCATTCAAAGCAGACAAATTCGATATGTCATTCTACACCTTACGTGAATTTGTTACGTTGTTTACAAGGGTTCTGAAAAAGTTGTATTTCCCTATTACTAAATTTTTTTATATTCCTGTGTAACGCATTAATTTTGTCCGCTTTAGATGTACTATTAGATACAATTCACAGAATTGTATTATCGTTTTACATTGTTGAGTGACAGAGTTGTAAACTTGATAGTTTCATTTTCTGAAAATTTTCGATTTTTGCCAATTTATAATAAAAAATTGACGACCTAACTCGAAAATTCGAAACCAACAGTCACTAGATTTTAAGTTTTTCTTTTAAATGCAACAAACCTCGTCAAATTTGGTACAGTGGTTGCCGAGAAAACCGAATTCTCCTTTTACATGTATTTAGATAGGAGCACCCGAGCTAAAGCTTCCTCTTAAGCGATACTGAGGTCTTGTTCTTCTCCTAATTGGTGTTTGCCGAAGGGCACGTTGACTACTAGACATATGAGCACCGCCTGTGCTGTCATTCATGTTCCTTATAGTGTATTCATCTATCCGGCCGCAATGTGTCCTCTAGTGATCTGGAGACCTTTGCAACAGGACTTGCCTTTTTCAAAGTGTTTCCTCATTTCTGCTTTCAGGACGTCTACTTTGCGTCGGGAGTGACGTACGAAATTGTTGCCAGCATACCAAAGGTGAGTTACAAAGAAACACGAGCTCCATTTGCTAAATGTTGCTTGTTGAGGTGTCTGCAAGTGACTGGTTTCTGAAACAGCCATGAGCACATTCATTGTGGCAAGCAAATTTAATCAATCAATCAATCAATCAAAGGATTTTATTTCCCACATAATAGTTAGGGGTCACCGAAGGCAAAATGCGCCAAAATGCAGCTTGAAAGGTAAATGCAAGTTTTTGGAGAAAATTCATGGAGATAATGTAACTCTATGTGTTAACAGAGCCATACCTCAACCTATGGCAATTGTATATTGACAGGAGTTTAAAGAGCACTTTTCTTTTTTGCTCATCATAGGGAGTTGCTTCGGGAATTTGAAAATGATGTCGTCACCAGTCTAGCTCTTCACCTTTATGTTTTTTCTTTGGCAAACCTTTAATGACTGTTCTGTTTTGTGTTTCCTTGTGTGCCCCTCTCGGTGGCGGTTGTCAGCTTGCTCCTTCCCTGTTTCTCTCTCTGTGCATTGTATGTATGTTTTTCATATCAAATAAATAATAATTCTGTGCTTCTGCCCAGGCTTTTGAAGATTTGGAGGGTCGGGAATCCCTGGCCCTGATGGCCGCTTCCGGCGGAGACGGTGAAACGGGCGACGGCGAAAGTTACATCGAGAAGTACACTCGCGGGGTTTCTGCCGTCGAGAGCATCCTCACCCTGGATCGCCTGCGTCAGGTAGGCGGTCCGAAGACAGTTTGGACGCACGTGCGAGATGCCTGCTGCAGCAGTTATTCCATGCGCCCAACCTCCTAACGTAAATGCACTCCACGCGTTTTCTGCAGGAAGTGGCCGTGAAGGAGTTGCTGGCGGCACAAGGGCGGCTGCTGCGCAAGACAGCCAGCGTACCTAACATTGCGCAGGTCATACGCACCGCAGATGCTGGCTCCCCGCTGCGGCCAGACGAGACGGCACCGCACCGATCGGACTCCGTCATCAATCTGGCATCGTCGTCGCTCAGCGAGGGCCTCGACCGGTTCCTCAGTGAGGGGAAAAACGCTGCAATCTCAAGCCTCGGTCAGTGGCACTGTCACGTGTCTCGCGTCTGTCCAGTGCATCTCTTGTTCGCCCCTCGCAGTGTCGCTGTCTGAAACATCGCATTTCACTAGACGATTTGCCGTGTTCTTGCATGTGTAGCTTGCCTCTGCAGGTAACTGAAATAGCTGCCTTACGAACATAGAGAAATGCTAGGGAAAAAAAAAAGCTATGCAGATAACTACGTACAACAGTGCTTGAAGCATTATTAAAGCATCCTGGCAAAATTGTTGTTGCAAAGCCAAGCTTTATAAAACGTTATGGTTAAACCAGGGGTGCTGTGCTGAGGGACTGTCGCTTCTGCTGGAACCATTTCGGAGAAGGCATAGCCACCCTGTTAGCTGGTTGGAGCCAACGGAACGGCATATTTAACAATATCGCAAAATTTAGCATTGTTGCAAATAGCACCCCAGCACGTAAAAACTTGATAGGACACGCCAAGACAGAAATGAACATGTTTGCAGCAGATGTCTCGTCCGTCGAAGTTTCCGTGTGCTAGTATTTTCATAGGGTAGAACCAACTTACCTGGAACTTCACAACTAGAAGGGTGTTTCGTATGTTCAGTCATCGCTGCTCTTTCTGGTGCAGTATAATGTCATGGCAACACATTTGTGCATTGCGGTAGAGCTGCACCAGGAGAGAGATCATAATTCACACCCCATTTGTAATCTTCAACTTGCCGGTTTTTCGGCACTCAAACATGCACGAGAGTTTGGAAAGCAACTTACATGGCACCGTGTTGGACTGGGCTAGTTGGTAATGCATGGTAGTCCACTGTGGCGCTGTACATACTGACATTGCACATTGTTCGCTCGCTTGCCTGACTAACGTCGCGTGAACGACGGCGTGAAGCACAGAAATGGCAGTTGTGTGACACAGGTCTTTGTGAGGTGCACTTATGTCTGTGAGTAATCGAAATTTATGCAGGTAGTTTGCCTGTGTCATGCATGCCATGTTCGGTCGCTCAATTCACATCGCCCCTTTTATTGCCAGTCTTACGACTTCATTGCAAGCTGTCATCAAGGCTGTTACTAAAGGAATTACTAAAGAAAAAAACCAAGATTTGTGCAGACGTCACTACTTGTGGAATCGTACATAAAGAATAACTGCCTTTCCTGAAAATCCTATGCACTTGCGTGGAACTTAAAACCACCATGATGGCTCACAGAATTCTGCTCTCGAGCACGTGGTCATGGTTTCTATTTTTGGCTGCAGCAGCTGCGTTGTGACGGATACAGAATGCAAAAATGCTTGTGTACCGTGCTTTAGGTACGCGCTTAAAGGACTCCGGTTAGAGTCGAAGCCGCTTATAACGATCCCAGCTATAACAAATTATCGCCTATAACAGCTACATTTACGATTTTCCGACCGTGCCTATTGAAACTGCATCCAGACGTAACAAACATGTTAAACAAAGTGCCGTACTGTTACAATGAACACTTCAAACCCGGTCACAGCAAAAGGAGGGCGCGCAGAAAGTTGCGAAGCACGCGAAGTTCCGAAGCAACGAAAGTGCTACCGAAGCTGGGCACACGGCCGCGTACCCCCACTCCACAGTGCAACCACGACGAAGATATGATCATCGAGACGAGCAAGTGCCATACATTTTTGGGAAGCCGTGAGGAAAGCCATGAGCACGCTTCAGGGCAAGGCACTACAGCATACAAAGGCAGCGGCATCGGCACTCCTTGCGCAGGTGGCACTTTTGACGGAAAATTGTAGCTAGATACGGGGAAAGTGACGGGAATAAAAATGAAGCTACCGAAAGTTTTATTTTCGGACCAAAGTGGTGTTAAATCGCGACTGCCGATGCCAGCTTTAGGGCCATTAATTTTTTTCGCATTCTGAAGTGCAAGTTCACGTGTAGCGAACTACTGGTATGATACCTTTACTGGTACTGGTACTGGTACTGGCACTTTTCGTGGAATGGCCAAGTTCATTGTAAACAGGTTCGACTGTAGTTGAAAATAATCTGGAGGTGTTAGCTGCATAATTTCATTTCCAGTCTAGTGGAGCCTGTGAGATCACAATCGAGAAGCTATACGCTCGACGCTATAGTAGCATGCCATAATATAAAACCGTCACTGCCACTTCACATGGTCACATGAATTTCTCAGCATATTGCTTTACTACCTGTGAGCACCCTTAGAGCACGAAGAATTTGACGGAAAATCTTGCCTGTCAGCATAGACCTGTAGCCATTCATCTTCTCATCCTGAACCCTCCCGTGGGCAGTAGTCTGAGTCGATTAGAAACAGCTGCGTTGATTATTCATGTGCAGGTACTATGAAAACCATGCAGTGAGGAGCCCTAAACAGCTATTTGTTGCAGGAATTCTTCATATGTGCCACTTAGTCAAGCTTGAGAGTTTTCTGCTGCATAAGTGATCTGTACAAGAACTTTAAGCTGTTTGAAGTTGTCCATGAATTCCATGTTTTCTGTTGTACGAGAAAGATATCATGTTAAAGCACTAATGGCACTAATGAGAAAAAAAATAATTCGAGCTATGTTGTAAGTTACCCATCTGCAGTACCAAATAAAACCACTCTTGCTACAAGAGAAGGCTTGATAATCCAGAAAAAGTGCAAAAATTAAAGACAAGTGGCAATGCCTTACTGAAGTTTTCACACCAGCTTGCCGTGACATCTGCTCGGGCCCAGTTAATTTTTTATCGGTACAATCTTAGAAAACTTTTACTGTGTTGTAACACCTGAAATATAAGAAAATACATGAAGAAGTTGACTGGAACACTTGGTGCTGAAAACGTCTTGCGGAATTTTAATCTAGCACGAATTGTCGCAGGCTTCATGCATAACACTACATGCAAGCTTTGCATCGATATCTGTGTAAGTCTCTGGCAAAATTAGAAGGCCTGGGAGCAACAGTGCCTTTGGTTTTCATAGGCAACATTGCATTGCAGGGGCTGAATGTGTCTTGTGATTTGGGAGGTCGTAATACTGATTACGCAGCCGCTTGCCAGCAGCTGATAATGGGAATTAAATGACTGTTGACATCTGAAAATGGTTGTAGGTGGGCAAAGGCTACTACAGACCCATATGGGATAACAAGCAAGAAAACAGTGTGCCTGTTATCAGTGGCAGGTCTTATATAAGATAACATTGTCACTATATTTATGCGAACATGCATTTAAAAGGAAACTTCAACTTTGGCAGCTCTTATTCAAACACATGAGAAATATAGAAATGTCCTCATTAGACCACTTTATAACCGAATTAGATGAACATGGCTGCATTTAGAAGTAAACGGGAAAGTCTAGTGACTAATAGACACAATTTATAGAGCTGTTATATCTCTTACAATGTTATGAACTGTATCCTTAATATTCTTCTTTCTTTTTAACTTTTATTCTTGGCAACATTTAATTACCGTAAAAACCGGACTATAGGTCGGACCGGAATATAGGTCGATCCCCCAACTAACGAATCCTCAAAATGAAAAAAAAAAAATATCCTTTTCAATGGCAAAAGTACCGAAAGACATGACACCCTTACCTTGTAACAAATGCGACTCGGGGGGTTG